>NC_134690.1:9408595-9716095 GCF_050947455.1 Rhinoderma darwinii | reverse complement strand
CTTGTACAGTATTGACAATACACTGTTTGATTCCATGGATGTAGAATATGATACATTTGTTGCTCCTAGATACCACGACCACATTTATTATGTGTTGTCTTATATTGTATGTGATGGTCTATGTACTGTATGTTTTTAAATATTTTCCAAATAAAGATATGTTTTTGATATTGGTTAGTGCTTTACTTGTACTATGGTTATTTACACTTCTAGTATTGTTGTCAATATATGTCTTCATAGGTATTTTACAACCTCCAAGCTTTACTGTTCTGAATGCCTCCAATTATATTGGGATGTTCCGTTGGATACCGTTTTGCAGCGATATTTTCCTCTAGAAGCATTGTGGGAAGAATATATTTATTATATGGAGTTGTATAAAGCTGTTCGGAGGCACCATGTGATGGTAGTTGAAGGACTCCATATGCCGCCTAAGGCTACATTTGGATGGCCATAATACAGGAGTATACAGTAGTATATTTTAGAGTCCGTATTAAGGTGGCAATACCTGGACTTCCCGCAATTCTACAAATTCATGGTGATCTTAGTCTGGTTCGGTAGAACTGCAGGAGGTCTGGGTATTATAGACTCTATAATGCGCCCGTGGTATGACCCTTAGGTAATAGAATAACTATTGTAAAAAACAAGAATTTAAAAAATAAACATAATTTAAATTTCATATTTTTATTTTATTTAGCATGACACAAAACCACAAAATAATAGAGAACATTTCTGTTGGTGCGGACTAAACTCCTAACTGGTTCATATAGAATTCTAGGTTGGTTAATTGTATCTTATATAGTAATCTTTGTATTATTATTATTATTATTATTATTATTATATTTATTTTGTGTTGCTTCCATTGAGGGTTCCTTTATCAATCATTACACTCTAATGGCTTTATGTCTCAATGCCTCATAGACACTGACCTTATTTTCCCAAGACAACATGAAGAACAAGACACTTGCAACTGAATTCATCTTGGTGGGCTTCTCCGACGACCTCATGATAAACTTGATCTTGTTTGTGTTGTTTTTGATTATTTATGTATTCACCGTCATCGGTAATGTTCTTATAATCCACATCATCATCCTCAACACTAAGCTGCACACCCCCATGTACTTCTTCATCAGCAAGCTCTCCTTCATAGACTTGTGTAATTCATGTTTTGCCACACCCAAAATGTTGATGGACCTACTGTCTACTCAAAGGACGATATCCTTAGTTGCTTGTCTCGCCCAAGTCAACATTCTTCTACTAATAGGGACTACAGAGTGTCTGCTTCTAGTGCTAATGGCCTATGACCGCTGCCTGGCCATATGTCTACCTCTCCAGTACCAGGTTCTGATGAAGTGGAACATTTGCCATAGACTTACTGCTCTTATTTGGATTTTCAGTTTCCTGATCATCATACTCCCATCATTTCTGATGCCCGTAGCCTTATGTAATCCTAACCAGATCAATCACTTCATGTGTGAATCTCTCGCAGTGTTACACTTATCATGCGACAGAAATTACGACAAGGAACGTGCAATCTTTCTGCTGAGTTTTATTACTATTCTTCTCCCTTTTTCCTTTATTATAATGTCTTATGTTTGCATTATCTACTCGGTATTAAAGATTCACTCCGTAGGAAGAGCTAAGGCATTTTCGACTTGCACGTCTCATGTGACTGTCGTGGCCATGTACTTTGGAACGGGCATGGTCACATATCTTGGTCCATCACAGGACAAATCTTCAAACCAAGGGAAATATGTCTCTATTTTCTATGTTATTATTGCGCCTTTTCTAAATCCACTCATTTACAGTCTGAATAACAGGGAGGTGAAGAAAACATTTACCAAGTTATTATAAATGGTTATATTTTACCTTTAACTTTATGTGTATGTCCAATGATGATGACTGCGTCTCTCTCCAGAAGGTTAAAAGTGGTGGCAGGAGACATGGCAGCTCCATACACAAAGTAATCTAATAATACAGCTACCCAATGTCGAAATAATACTGTTATACAATCAATATCAAGAGTTGTGATGGCCAACATGTAAATGGTCTTCGGGAGGAGCATGTGAACAGATGTAAAGCCAATGGGTCCCTCCCCAGGTGTAAGTGTCTCCACCAAATGTTCTGACTAGGAGGATCTCCCTATCGGATGTTCAGTTTATGAGGCTGTCCATGTGACACACTCCTTGCCATTTGGAGTGACTGGCAGAGGTCTACCCCCTGAAGTGACCGCTTTAGCAGGCTCGGATCTTTTAGGTGGATAGAACATGGCTGCAAAGTTTCTTAACCCTACACGCTGAGTTCTTAACTCTGTTTGGGAGAGCTTTCCCCCTACAGTAAATGACCTCACGTTGGCATTGAAACTGGCTTCCCAGTGGGTGCCCTTCTTCAGGATCGGGTGAATGTGTCTCTTGTTGTTTGTAGGGATTCTCTGTTTGAGCAGTGTCGAACAGTGTTCTGACTCCCCGGTTGGTGCCCAGGTGCTCTTTAAAGAGAACTATTCCCGTTTCTTGTGGGGCACCGGCCTCCAGATGATGAATTGCTCTTATGGGTGGTAAATGCTGCCATAAATGATACATTAAGATCCATTGCGGCGTCCATGGAGCCAATGATTCTAAGACTATAATGTACTGTGACTTTTCATTGGAAACCCAAGGAAATCATAGCAGAAATTTGGACGTTAAAACAAAGGTCTAGGAGTAACGGAAATTCACTATGATCCAAAGAGAGATGTGGGCAGCACAGTAGAACAATAACCTCCAGGGTAACCGGCTACAAGCCTCCAGGGATCTGACTTGTAAATCCCCAATAGTATACAAATATAGAGAAAGAGGCAGCACTCAACAGATCAAAAAATATAATACGTTTATTAACCCATCAGTGAAAAAGGTGCAACGTTGCAATGGTGGGATAGGTCGGGTCAATTAGATCCTTTGAATATCATAGACTTACGTTGGGGTCTTCTTTTCTCCCTCCATCTGTTTGTTTTCCTTTTTTTCTCCTCTCCGGCACTCATGTACGTATGCGCAGTAGACTTTTTTTCTGGTTGCTAGACGCTAACATAGAGCTGCTTGACAACCGTTCACGTGATATCTTTATCGCGTGACTTAGCGCTAAGCATGCGCGGTTGTGTTACATGGAAGGAATAATATGACGTACTATACACCCGCTGCTATGTTCCTTCGTTTTGGGTGAGTGCCAGCGTTGATATACTAGTTCATTAATATATACTTATATGTATTGTCTCTCTTCGCCTGAGACTTCACAGCTGTTGAATGTTTTGATCCAAATTAGGACTTTGTGCGGTGATTTTTACAATGTCACTTTTTCTAAGTAGAACACTGTTGTTTAGATGTTCACAAAATTTATTTTAATAAATGTTGTAACACTATGATGATGGATCTTGCATGGTCGATCGAGTATACACTTATAATAACTTTAAATCGTTTACTAAGATGTTTATATTTGATTATGGCTCCAACCATTGTGGGTTGTATAAAAGTACTGAACTATCTGTTGTATATTGCTTGACAAAGGCTGCATCGAGCAGCTGAAACGTTGTACCCTTTTCACTGATGGGTCAATAAACTTCTTCTATTTTTTGACCTGTGGAGTGCTGTCACTTTCTCTATATTTGTAAATTCGCTATGAGATGCTGTTTCTGGAAAAGTTAAACGTAATATATAAGGAGGAAATGCTATTTTTGGTAGATCCAAGAGAGGCCTCCCAGTGAATATAAAGGATGGGGATTCCATGATGGGGAATAATCAATGTATTTTAAGTAATGTCTGAAATATGCATTTTTTTTTTACGTTATCTATATAGATTCCTCTTCATATAGATTTATTTTTTATAAATATGCCATTTATTGAGGGGTGCTTTGCACTTGGGTGGGGGGAAGCCCATGAGATTGAATGTTTGCCTTAGGTTAACCTTTTTAGTTTTGTCTGGTAGAGATGGAAGGGGGAAATTTGTTGATAGTATTTTTTTAATGTATTTTTTCCTTTCTGTTCTATTTACATGGTTTTGTCTAAATTCAGGTTCTTGTCATAAAACGACGGTGATTTACGAGACAGAGTAAGGTAGTCGACTATGCTATTGCTTCCGGCAAAATGACAGATCCGGTGCACAAAAAGACAAACGGAAACAAAAGGCACCGGCTCCATCACCATTGAATTCAATGGTGATTCTGTGTCTGTTTGTGTTTGCTCAGGGTCCCGTTCTGACGGAAACCTCAGACGGATCGTCAGAACGGACCCCAACGCAGATGTGAACAGAGCCTAAAGCGTGTGGCTGTGATTGATCTGCTTAGGCAACACTCCCAGCAATTGTTTGTATCCAGGAGACACATCTTATAAAGGATAATTTGGGTTAGGTTAAAACAAAAATGGGCGGCGGTGGGATTTGACTCTTTATTCTATATATGCAAAAAGTGTTGGTATACTAATACACAATAATATTTTTAAAAGATTGATACTGAGGGACGTTTTGTGTTCCTATATTGCACTTTAAATGATTTCACATGCATTTTATCATGTATACAATATTTATGCCTTTACCTTTCTCTTTAGAGGTGCTTATACTTTGAATAATTTTATCATGTGCTTTCCTGAAAGTCCACTGATAGCACCCGGGGACTTTAATTCGGTTATAGACGAGGAACTGGGTAGATAAAGAAATACGGGATCAAATAATTCATAGACGATAACCACAATGGCTAAATGTATCGGAGAGATGGGCTGGGGTGGTGTTTGGAGGTGTTGCCCCCCAGGTATAAAGCGGTACTCATGCTATTCAAAAACATGGGATTTTTTATTTCCCTCATAGATCTTATTCGGGGGAATGAATATACTCTGTCTTGTGTAATAAAAGTGGGGTATGAGGCCAGAGTTTTATCCGACCATACGCCACTTTGTGCCAGATTTGATAAGGTTAAGGAATAGGATGGGACTTGATATAAATATAAAGGTTTATATACATCCTAAGGTCAGAGGAGCAGATAGACTAGAAATCAGCAGAGACTTTGTGGTGTGCAGTTTCTTGAGTCTGTAGTTTTTTTATTTTTTTTATTTCAGTTACCTCTCATATATGGCGCGTGATTTATTACATGGATTGAGGAGGTGAGTCCAATTATTATTATTATTTTTTAAGATTTTGTTGTAGAGAATTTTGCAGTATCTGCATTCTCGGTATTTACACAGATGTAGACGGAACAGTTTCACATTGATTGGGATATTCAGATGTGTCAGATTTGTCGCATATTTTTGGTGCAGATTCCACACGAAAATCCGCAAGAAATTTACATTACAAAATCAGTGCAGGGGGTTTTACAAAACCCACTTTTCCGCAGTACTCGAATTACCTTGTTCCCAAGGACTCCAAGCCATAGACCGATATTTAGGATTAGCCCATTATTATCGGCAATTAATTCTTCATTTTTCTTCTCTGGTGGCTCCCATCACTGCTCTTACTAAAGATTGGACTCCTGAAGCCATACAAATCTCATCCACATGTTGCGTTAAAAATCAGCCAACAAACCGTTCATAAACTGACCTGCGGAGCATTTTTTTAATCCACATCATGTCAATTTATGCTTCGGAATTGCTGTTTTTATGTTGCAGGTTTTCCATATTGAATTCAATGAGAGGTAAAACCTGCAACAAACAGCAGATGGTGTGATTATTTGGGTGGAAAAGCTGCAATTTTTATGCAAAAATCAGAACTCAGAAAATAAAAGAAGTTTATACTTACCCAGATCTCTATTCTCCTGCGTCCAGCCCGGCCGCCAGGGATGATGTTTCATGCCATGTGACTGCTGCAGCCAATCACAGGCTGCAGTAGCCACATGTAATGAAAGTTATCCCAGGAGGCCGGGCTGCAGGAAGTCAGAGGGACGCGTCACAATAACTATGGGTAAGCATGGGTAAGTATTTTTTACCTACTACTTTCCGCAGTGGACAATCTGGCCGAAAAACTGCACTACAAATTTTTGCCCGGAATTTCCTGCGGGGACCAGGCGGATATGCTGTGTACTTTTATGCAGCATATCCGCCTGTGTGAACATACACAACTGTTCTTACCCCCAGCAAAACAAAATGATGTCATCAGTAATCTTGAATGCCTGGACATCAACTTGGCCCTCGAACAATGAAGACATTTGTTGGAAAGAGCTTATCATCCCATCACCATTAACTCCAACCTTAAAAATTTACCGTACCTGCAGACAAAATCCTCGTCAGGCTCATTGGGTTTTGTTCTCTGGATTTAATTTTGCTCCACTACCGAAAAGCAGACAAAAACATTAAGGCCAATACCTTATCTTGCTTCTTTGACTCTGAAGATCAAGATCCTGAACTATTACACATCATTGACCCAGTCACATTCTGCCAGTGGCTCCAACTCAATATTCCTCCTGGAAAGACTTTTGTTCCTACTAACCGAAGAAAAAAAAATCTCAATTGGGGTCATTCTTCTAATTTTAATGGACATTCTGGCATTTGTAAAACCTCAAGATTTTGTCTCTCGTCACTACTGGTGGCCTTCTTTGACCCAGGTTATTAAAGGGTTATTCCCAACTTAAACTTTTATGGCATATCTGTAGGATTTGCCATAAATGTCTGATAGATGCAGGTCCCAGCTCTGGGACCTGCACCTACATCGAGAAAGGGGGTCTCCTGACCCTCGTTTCGCCTGGTGCGGCGGCCCTGGTGTGGTGGCAAGCACGGCCCATTCTCCACTAGACCCTGCCTGGTTTCTGCAGCCAGAGGCTGCCGCACCAGTTGAAACGAGGGTCAGCAGAACCCCGCTCTCAATATAGGTGTGGGTCCCAGAGTTGGGACCCACATCTATCAGACATTTGACTGCCCGCCCCCAGGTGCCACAAGCAGCCCCCCTTATAGTGCCCCCTGTAGAATGTGCCATACAGCCCCCTTGTAGACAGTGCTAAACAGCTCCGCCTATAAACAGTGTCACACCCCACTTGTAGATAGCGACCCCCACCTCCCCCATATAGATAGTGGCATACAGCCCCCCTGTAGATATCGCCATAAAGCCCACCTGTTATATAGCGATATACAGCTCCCACTGTATATAGTGCCACACAGCCCCCGTCCCTTGTATATAGTGCTGCACAGCCCCCCATTAGTAGATAGTGCCACACACAGCCCCGGGTAGATAGAGCCACAGCCCTCCACCTTGTAAATAGTGCCCCACAGCCCCCCCCCTTTAGTAGAGTATAAAGTATGTGTAATGACGGGGGTAGGGAAACGGACAAGTGAGCCCTAATCTACCCGCCACTCTGTCCCTGCCTACTTGCAACGACCCGCCCTAGGTGACGGGGTACAACTGGGCGGCGGTCCCTACGCTCAGTAAGTGCACGAGACAAACAGACAAGGGAACACAAAGCAAAGGGAAAGGGGCAGTTGCCCACGGCAACACCGTGAGCAACAAGAATGGTGAACGAGCCGAGTCAAACCAGGAGTGCACGAGGTACCAAACGCAGAGCAGAAGAGTAGTCAGTAAGCCAGTGTTAGTATGGAGCAGGATCAAATAGTTAGAAGCTGTAGCAGGGCCAGGAAACCACACGAGAAGAATCACAAGCAAAGGAGGAACAGGAAAGGCAGGTATAAATAGACAGAGGGCGGGAGCTAGCTCCGTCTTGCCAGGCTGCGATAGGCTCTCCCACTCCTAAGCCTGCCATCCTGAGTGGTGGAAGATGGAGTCAGTCTCAGAGACATAGGCTCAGGTGTATTGAAGTAAGAGAAAAAACGGGATAAACGGCGCTGCTTGTAAAGGTACGGTTTATTAGAAGGATGCTACGCGTTTCGGCGCCGGACCGGCGTCTTCATCAGGCATGTCGCAGGGTTAAAAACCACATGTATATATACCAAATACCATAGGGTAAATTACAAACTGATTGGACCAGTTCAGACCAGCCTCCTGGCCAAAAACCGTCAAAAACAGCAGGTCAAAGTTCAGAAGTAGATACAAATAAAGAGAGAAAAAAAAAATATTAAAATTAAAAAGTCAAAGTTCAGAAGTTGATACAAATAAAGAGAGAAAAAAAAAAAGGGAAATGCAATATGCAAACATATAACAAGGAAATAACAATATATGACTTTTTCTGTGATGGATTTCATCAGAGAAAGAGCTACCACTCGTGATTGTCTTTTCACACAATTGACATCCATGGACTCCCATGGGGATGGGACTGTGCCTGTAAATAACCCCACCAATATTGAGGAAATGAAGAAAATGACTAACTTGTTTCTACAATTGGAGGATCTATTGAAAGAGGAATCCTTCCTAAGCATTGACTGTCGTTTTTTGGACATGTATCTGTCAGAAAAAATAGCCCCTAGGGGCCTCAGGGTCTATTTCAATACCCTCTATCTAAATGATGAAGATTTCTTTATTGAATGGGTTAAAGCTCTGGAACTGAGCAATGCAGGGCTTATCAAATGTCTGCACAAAAAAAGATCTGACATTTGTGCTGGTCTGTCTAGAACTATAGAGGACCTGAGTGAGCAGTTATATTGTTTTTCTGATTTTCCAGATTACAAAAAACTGGAATTATCTACTATTGAACGTCTGCATATATTTGAAAAAGAAACCATTAGCAGAAAAATGAAAAAACTCAAACGTGATAGAGATGATTATGTTGACAACAAGTTGGGGGACTGGACATCTAAACCCCCTCCCACCATACGTCCGCTCATGGACCGTTATAATAATAATTTTAGAAATAAACCTGATACTCCTCGTATTAATTTATCATATTCCCGCAAACGTTTTAAATCAAAACATGGCCTAATTAGAGACGAGACATCTACAACTAACCTTAGCATTAATTTGAATACACCCACCCCTGTAGTCAATCTGAATAAAAATAATGGCACATGTAATCACACCATTCCCATGGCCCTCATTCATAAGTCTGTACCAGCCCAGATTCCTACCGGCCATGCATTGTCCCAATATCCCAATCCCACTAATTGCATAGCTCCTATGAATCTTACTACCACAAATACCAAAAATATGTCCAAAAATAATAACCTATTGGGACAAATACCTCAACATGCATTCAAGTCCGCCAATTTGGATGCTCATCTTAAATTATTTAACCTCATCCCTGACACTCCGCCTAGTCTTACCTCTGATTTATTTTTTGAATCCCCTGTATTTAATGATTCTATTGATGTTGATGTAGCATCACCTCTCCCATCATGCTTGTTGAACATTTCTGTACACGACAATCCGGTCCCTTTGGACAATCGACATACGAGGACACACCCACTGAACATGACCACGGATGGTTTAGAACCTATTTTTGATAATACCCTGGGAACTGTGTCTTTTTTAGGACTCCCATCGCAGTTCACCCGACCCCCGATCACTCCGATATCCCGATCACAAGATATTCTTCTGCCTTTTTTAAAAAGTCCAAAATCCCAAACCATCACTGCCTTTTTTCCAAGGATACAAAAGATTACAATAAAAAGAAAACTGGAGGAAGAACCAGAGGATGTAGAGGGGGCAGACACAAGCCCCTCCCTGCTTCCAAAAAAGCACAGACAGAAACAATAAAATTGTTCAATCTATCCAAATATAATCTTAATACTGATGAAACAAGTTTACTGTCCAAGGGCCTTTCTTTTTGCCCTACTACCTCTGCCGATGGCTTCGAAATTTTTATGGACCTTAATAGGTTTATGCGTAAACTAACACTCCTACGACATTTTGCACTAATACCCAAAAATTCTCTACCTGAGCTCCCACACCAAATGGTCCTATCCCCCCATTGTCCTAAGCCCATCAGTGTAGACGTTCGGCCTAGATCTACGTTTTATCCCCTCCACCACCGTGGACCAGCTCTTGAAACTTTTTATAACCTGGTCAGTAATGATCTTAAAACAATAGAACAACCCATACATTCTCTGGATAACCTTACGCGATCTGAGCGTATTTCATTAAAGAATCTCCAAAAGAACCACCATATTGTTATACGGTCCGCAGATAAAGGTGGTGGGATTATCATCCAGGATCGTTTGGATTATACCAATGAGGCCTATAGATTGCTGTCCGATACTAATTACTATGAGAAACTGCAATGTAATCCAATACCCTTGTTTCAAACTAAATATAAAAATCTTATTGAAACCGCTTTCAGGGATCAGATTTTAAATAAAAAAGAAAAATTATTTTTAACTGTTCCATTTCCTACCACACCGTTCCTCTACCACTTACCTAAGGTTCATAAATCCCTATCTAATCCCCCTGGTAGACCCATCATATCTGGAATAGGGTCCCTTACAAGTAATCTATCCCACTTTATAGATATTCATCTCCAGACACATGTGTCTAAATTACCATCTCATCTTATAGACTCAACTGATCTAATTAGAGAGCTGTACCACTTACAAACCATTCATGATTTTACGGATCTTTGGTTTTTAACAGCAGATGTTTCATCATTATACACGAACATCCCCCATGACCTTGGTATGCAGGCATCACAAACCTACCTAATGTCTGACCCACGATTACCAAACAACCAGATCAATTTTTTAATGGCGTGCATTGATTTTATACTTCAACACAATGTGTTCACATTTGAAGGGAGTTTTTATAGGCAGTTAAAGGGCTGTGCGATGGGGTCGAGATTTGCCCCATCGTACGCCAATCTGTACATGGGGGCCTTTGAAGATTTTTATATTTATGGTAATGATAAATTTAGGGACAATATTATATTTTATAAACGGTATATCGATGACCTCTTTTTTATTATCAAAGGTGAGGCGACAGTTATTTCAGATTTTATCGAGCATCTTAATGATAACAGTTATGGTATCTCCTTTACACACACATCTTCCCGTGAATACATTGATTTTTTAGATCTTACAATTATGAAAAATGGTCACCTCATTAGTACTAAAACACATTTTAAAGGAGTTGATGTCAATAGCTACTTGGATTTTAAAAGTGCACATTACCAACCTTGGCTAAAAAACTTACCCTTTGGCCAATTCAGGCGGATAAGAAAAAACTGCACTAATGACAAAGATTTTTCGACTGAATGTAATTTATTAAAAAGAAGGTTTAAACAAAAAAACTTCCCAGCAAGCCTGATTATGGGAGCAGAATCGAGAGCAAAGGCATTAACACAATTAGATTGCATTAATCCGAGTGCTTGTATAGAGAAATCCACAGATTTTAATTGCAATTTTATTACTACTTTTAACAAAGGAAGCAAATTAATTAGTTCAACAATTAATAAACATTGGCATATCCTTAAGAACGACCAATATATGAAAAGTATTATTCCCACTAGACCCAAGATCACTTATAGAAGGGCTAAAACATTGAGGAATTTAATTGCACCTAGTAGATTACGGAAAATTAATTGTGACCCTCATAAAACAATTTTAACATCTAATGGCTCATATCGTTGCGGCAAACCAAGATGCCTCTGTTGTTCCAATATTGCGAACAAAATAACTAATTTTATATCGGTAAATACCAAGGAAAGTTTCCCGATTAAAAACTTCCTCAACTGCGGGAGCGACTATGTTATATACCTATTACAATGAACATGTGACCGTCAATACGTGGGTCGTACCACCCAAACCCTTAGAAATAGGATCAATAAGCATAGATTTAATGTCAGGACTGGTTTCGTTAAACATAGTGTATCTCGCCATTGTGCCACTGTACATAACTGTAACTTTGGCGCTATTACTGTAACTCCTATAGAGAAAATACCTATTGATATACCCGATAGATTTACCAGATTAAAGCAAAGGGAAAATTTCTGGATATATAAATTGGGAACGTTATACCCCAATGGTCTTAACGATATTACAGAGTCCGCATTGGATTAATGATCTTATGTTTATGTTTATATAACTGTTGACCTTGCTTTTTAACCATACTCCCGTATTGGATTAATGATATAGAAGTCTTGACGATTAATTTAACCTTGCTTTTAGATTTTGCTCCTCATAAGCGTTATGTTACTATTTTACAATAACCCTTCTATCTTCATTTATGCAGTTTTGTTGTAAGTATTATTATCATTGTGCTATGTAATTTTACCCTAACATTTTATGTGAATTTTATTAGCTGAGGCTAGTTCATACTATATATTTTTTTATATATATATATTTCTTTACGCTCTATAATAATATTATTAATTATTATTTATAGTTCGTGCATGTCTAAATCAATATTGAATTTCTTCGGCTATTGTATCTGGTATTGCCGTCTTAATTGTCTATATGTCCCCGGGTTAGGTCCTTTATTATGTCCTTCTAAATCTTCTATTGTAATTCATTACTGTATTAATCAGGTAAATCCTGTTTTTATAATCCCAGCATATCGCCCGTATCTGCGGTCCATTATGCGTATCACTGTGCTTCACTTCCGGGATTTTTGTTGTCAGTGGTTTCCCTGACAACGTTCCACCATGCGTTCCATTGAGACCGCTTTACCTCTTCCGGATTGTATTGTGTATGTGTTTCCTGGCAACATACAACGGCCGCTGCCCTTTTCTTAGACTACCATCACGTATGTACTTCAGCAATGTTTGTTATTATAATTATATATATTTTTTATTTCTGTTATCGTAAACTAGCTGGTAGTTCACTCTGATTTATGATCCATGTCTTTTATCTAATCATCCTAGTCATATATTATTATTTCCTTGTTATATGTTTGCATATTGCATCCTTCTAATAAACCGTACCATTACAAGCAGCGCCGTTTATCCCGTTTTTTCTCTTACTTCAATATTACTTTGGCATCTCCACGGGGATTGCGTCCGGGATTGGCAGCAGCTATTGATACAAATTACATGCCGGTAATTTGCCACTGAACAGGTGAGCATTTATGTACCGTTTTTTTTGCTCCTTATACTATTGATCACGCCACTTGGCGCCGTGTCTCCCTTTTTGCTTTTTTTCCTAGTACTAATAGGCTCAGGTGCATACTGATTACCTATCGGAGTATACACAGAAGTTGTGCCTGGCAGATCCTTTACAGTAGGGCATTAAAATGTACAAGCTGTGCGAAACACCCTCAGATTTAGACTAATTTAAAGAGCAAGGACTCCAAACACTGTACGCTCATAATACTCAGTCTTCCTTAGGCCCCATGCACACAACTGTAGAATTTGTCCGTAATTACGGTCTGCAATTACGGACCAATTCACTTCTATTGACCATATATTTGCGGGAAGGTGTCCGGGCCGTAGAAAGCCTCCGCTGTCTGCGGACCGTGGTTACGGGCACGGCCGTGTGCATGAGGCCTTACAATCTATGGGTTCATCAGGGTATATTGTTTTCCCGTGAATACATCAACAGTTCACCACAAACGTGGTATGACTTCAACCTCATTCCTGTAAAAAATACTCTTTACGAACATGGTTGGATGCCTTGAGGAGCGTACTTTCAAAATTGGAAATTCTAATGTTTAGGCACCTCAGGATTTCTGCAATCTTGCCTTAGTGGATAAAAATATTTACTCAAAAATTGCCCCTAGGGAAGAGTACATGAGACTTTCGTGATAACATGAAAAAGTTAAATAATGTTAAATATTTATTACCCAAATAGAGACGATATGGTAAAATATATTTGGTTGCATATTTATATACAATTTCTATGCGGATGTTTAATGCAGTGTGGTTAAAAGAAGGAAAAAAAATCCAGTTTTTGAAAAACGTTTTTGAAAAAAGTAAAAATGCTAACTAAATTAAGTAACTTTTACCACCAAAACAAATATGATGTATTATATATAGAGATGAACGAGTTTCCTGAAATTCGCTATAAATTCGATTTGGTCAAATCGGCCGTCCAGTTCAATTCGTTCTGAATAAATTCGCAAAAAAAGTCGCAAATGTCCCGATTGCCCTGAAAACTGGTGTCTAAATCTCTGATGTCTTCTAGGACTGTAACCAAACAGTAGCAATTCCGGGTTGGGCTTTTTATAGTGGATGTGTGTCATCCACCCATACCCCTCATGATTGTCTGTGCTAGAGGGAGGGATAACTGCAATGCATTTTGGGGAGGCTGCCAGCAATGCATTATAGGGAGGCCCACCACAGGTCATGTGACTCTTTTTTAATCTGTAAAATGATGGCCGGCGCTCGCTATTTTGCCAAGATTTATGCAACGCGAATCCCAAGAGTTTAGGATTTAGGCAAATCCAAATGTTTTTTTTAAATTCTAACCAAATTCAATTTGCGTAGAATCGATTCTCTCATTTCTAATCCTAGACGAACAATGTAACATTCACTTGGAAACTGCTGTTTTTGGAAACACAAGTAAAGCACTAGGTTTTGGTTTGTTCCTCTATCATTCCCCCCCTGAGGCTATAAATTCAGTTTTCGAAAACAAAACTTGTAACACCAAAGCTCAATTGCTGCAGCGAGAGAAACACTCACGTCCCAGCTCACTTAATTGTTTCTCTAATTTTGGCCCGTCTCTTGGGAGAGCAGATTTTGATAAAAGTCATGATGATTATTCCGTGCGACACATGGAGTGAGCTCAGTGCCAGGACTCATTTTCACTGTGTATTTTATGTTTTGTACTTTTTTAGTTCTTTTTTTTTCTATGTTACAGTCACTTACAATTTGCTTCTATTTTTTATCTGGATTTAGCAGGTAAATCTAATTTTTTGTTATGTTAAGAAAAATAAGAAATTCGGTATTCACTGAAGACTACATACATTTACAGATGTACAGTAAGCTATTTGGCCAAAACTATGTGGACCCCTGATCATTACATCTATATGAGCTTGTTGGACATCCCTTTCCAAAACAATAAGCATTAATATGGAGTTGGGCCCCTTTCGTGTAGCTATAATAGACTATACTCTTCTCGTAGGGCTTGTATCTGTAGGAATTTGTACCCATTTGTGAGGTCAGGCTGATGTTGGTGGAGAAAGTCTGGCTGGCAATCTGCATTCCAATTTATGCCAAAGATGTTGGATGATGTTAAAGTCAGAGCTTTTGGCAGCCACTTGAGTTTCTCCACATCATACTCCTCACCTCATGTCTTTATGGAGCTCGTTTTTTTCCCCACGGCACATAGTCATGGTTGCTATACGAAAGGGCTGAATTCTAAACTGTTACCACAAAGCTAGAAGCTACAATTGAGTAATATGTCTTTGTATGCTGTAGCATTAACATTGCCTTTAAATGAAATTAGGGGCCATACCCTGAAAAATAACCCCAGACCATTACCCCTTCTGCAACAAATGTTATTGTAGGCACTATGCATTCCGGTAGGTAGTATTCTCTTGGCATCCATCGTACCCATATTCCTCCACAGACTGCCAGATATTGAGCCGTAATTCACCTTTCCAGAGAACATGTTGCTGCAGAATCCAGTGGCGTTGTGCTTAACACCACTCCAGCAGCCACCTGGCAATGGGCATGGTGACTTTAGACTTCTAACACTTCCAGAGGCAGTTCAAAACTATGTATTGAGGTATAAAACAGAGGATAGGTGATTTCACAAACTGACTTGTGGCAAAGATGGCATCCTATGACAGTGCCACGTGTAAAGTCACTGAGATTTTCAGTACGACCCATACTAATAGTAATGTTTGTCTATTACATGACCGTGTGCTTGATTATATGCACCTGCTTACAATGGGTGTGCCTGAACTCAATAGTTAAGAGGGGTATCCACATATTTTTTGCCATGTTGTATATTAACCTAGAGGAAAAACGAGAAAATACCACGGCGCCGCATGGTGCAGATCACAAGCGAAAATAAGGAAAAAAACAATGGTGAAGATCTTGCTCACCTTTGGGGGTTGTGCAAGTAGTAGGCACAATTCTACTGTAGGCAGGTAATAATGTTATTGGGTGATGTAGCTGTAGCTAGGTCTAAACCGGCGGTTCACAGACAACCGCTCAAAGAGACAAGTAAGGAGAAAAATTGTGAACCAATGTACAGCGCCGCTGCTAACATCAAATGCAAGTCCAGACAAAGAGGTAATAAATGGGATTTTTTGGGCTTTTAATTAAAATAATTAAATAGGCAATTAAATAGGCTACGCGTTTCGACGCTGGACTCGCGTCTTCATCAGGCCAAGTCTGGTCTGGTGAAGATGGTAGTCCAGCGTCGAAACGCGTAGCCTATTTAATTGCCTATTTAATTAATTATTTTAATTGCATTTGATGTTAGCAGCGCTGTATGTTGGTTCACAATTTTTCTCCTTACATGTATATTAGGCACCGTTTTAAAACACGCTGATAATAAGCGAGTGACAACGAATATAACCCGCTCATTATTTTTAACTTCTAAAATGCAGATTTTTTCTCTTTTTCATAATTGTTTTTTTATATTTTACAGTTTCTTCCAAAATTTTAGATCAATACATACTGTACAAACAGAATATTTTTTAAATAGTTACCCACATATCCCATAATGTTGGGACTAGCACTCTGAGCCAATCAGATGTCTCTCCAAATTTGCTCTCTATCCATCTCACGGCATGCAGTCTCATAGACGCACAAAGGGAGGGGGATTTATCAACCTTTCTAGATCAGTTTTTTTGGCGTAGAACAGTCACAAAAAAAAAAAATCACGATTTGTCTTGCAGATGGAAGATGACATATTTCCCTAATAAGATATCTAACAAGGTTTTGTATTTTCACATTATTTCACATTTTTTGGGTCATCGATCAGTATTCCTCCAAGGTATCCTTCACAGGTATTATAAAAGACCATACACGAGTCCGGGAATGCCCACAAAACCTTCAAGAATATTTACATAATTCTTAAATTCCATCCCCCTTTAAGGGCAGTTTTGAGTGACAATCCCACAAAATCTGGACAGCTGGTAGGTTTGCATATGTACCAGTGATTTGTGCAAACTTCTTGCCGTCATGGCTAGAGATGAGCGAACTTATCAAAAGTTCGGTTCGGCTAGTTCGCCGAATTTCACAAAAAAGTTCGGTTCGGACCGAACTAGTTCGGACCGAACCTGTCACTTCCGTGCGCCGAGCATGCTACTGTCCGGGGTGCTGATAGAGTTAATGGGCTGCACTAACTCTTTCAGCAACCTTCACAGTACATGCTCGGCGTGCGGAAAATACAATTTAAATGTAATAAAAAAATAAAAATTATACGTTCGTACTTACTTTCCTCCTGTCCGGCCTCCAGCGATGACGTTTCATCCCTTTCGCCGCTGCAGCCAATCACAGGCTGTAGTGGCGGTCACGCACGTCAGGATGACGCTTCATCCCACGTGACCGCCTCTGCAGCCAATCACGGGCTGCAGCGGCGACATGGATGAAACGTCATCGCTGGAGGCCGGACAGGAGGAAAGTAAGTATGAACGTATTATTATTTTTTTTTGCCATGTATGTATGTTGGCATGTATGTATGTTGGCATGTATGTATGTATGTATGTATGCATGTTGGCATGTATGTATGTTGTTATGTATGTATGTATGTATGTATGTATGTATGTATATCTGTGCATGTATGTTGGCATGTATGTATATATGTGCATGTTTGTATGTATATTTTCATGTATATATTTGCATGTATGTATGCATGTTTGCATGTGTGTATGTTTGCATGTATGTATTTTTGCATGTATGTTGTCATGTATGTATGTATGTATGTATGTTGTCATGTATGTATGTATATATGTGCATGTGTGTATGTATATTTGTATGTATGTATGTTTGCATGAATGTATGTATGTTTGCATGTATGTGTGTTTGCATGAATGTATGTTTGCATGTATGTATGTATGCATGTTTGTATGTATATTTGCATGTGTGTGTATATATATATATGTATGTGTGTATGTATGTACGTTGTCATGTATGTATGTATGTTGTCATGTATGTATATATGTGCATGTATGTTGGCATGTATGTATATATGTGCATGTGTGTATGTATGTATATTTGCATGTATATATTTGCATGTATGTATGTTTGCATGTTTTTATTTTTGCATGTATGTTTGCATGTATGTTTATATATATGTGCATGTATGTAATTATGTTTGCATGTATATTTGTGCATGCTTGTATGTATGTATGTATGTATCTTTGCATGTTTGTTTGTATGTATGTATGTTTTCATGTATGATAGTTTGCATGTATATATGTGTGTATGTTTGCATGTATGTATATTTGCATGTATATATGTGCATGTTTGTATGTATGTTTGTATATATGTCTGTATGGCCATGTATGATACTGTCTGCTGGCGCCCTGTATCTAAGTCAACTTCACGGCAGGCTTCTATACATGGTATAACAGTCAGTATCACACATTAAACTGAATCTAAGCCTACGACATGTTTTATTTCATTTTATTTTTTATTTTTTACAGGTTTGGTGTTTGGACTACGTCGGTTTCGAGGACTACTTAGATGCCGTTTTTTTTTCTACAATAAAATGGTTAATGAGGGTTGTGTTGGGGGTGCTTTATTTCAATAAAATATTTTATCTATATCTTTGTCTTTTCAAATTTTATTACTACCACTTTAGTAATGGCCGCTGTCTGAGTGACAACATCCATTACTAAGGCGAGGCTTAGTGTTAGCCGGTGCAGAGGCTAACACTAACCACCATTATTACCCCGGTACCCACCACCACCAGGGGTGCCGGGAAGAGCCAGGTACGATCCAGTACCCGACCATCTGTTGTGATGGTCGGGCTCTGGGGCGGCCGCAGGCTGGTATTATGAGGCTGGGAAGGGCCAAAAACAGTGGACCTTCCCACCCTTGTAATGCTAGGCTGCTGCTGCTGTGTTGTATCTGGCTGGTTATAAAAGTGGGGGGGACCCCACGTCATTTTTTTAAATTATTTATTTATTTACATTTATTTTTTTAAAAAGACATGGGGTTCCACCCAATTTATCATAACCAGCCACATACAACACAGTGTTATTAGCCTGGGAATGGACAAAACCAGTGGCCCTTCCCACCCATGTAATGCCAGACTGCTGCGGCCTTGTATATGGCTGGTTATTAAAAATGTGGGGGACCCGTCTATTGCTAAATTTGTTAAATTCAAAAAAAAAAACGACGTGGGGGTCCCCCCCATTTTTATAACCAGCCCGATACAACACAGCAGCAGCAGCCTAGCATTACAAGGGTGGGAAGGCCCACTGATTTTGGCCCTTCCTAGCCTCATAATACCAGCCTACGGCCGCCCCAGTACCCGACCATCACAACAGATGGTCGGGTACTGGATCGTACCAAGCTCTTCCCGGCACCCCTGGTGGTGGTGGGTACCGGGGTAATAATGGGTGGTTAGTGCTAGCCTCTGCACCGGCTAACACTAAGTACCGCCTTTATAATGGACGCTGTCAATCAGCCAACTGCCATTATCTAGGCACTAATAAAGTTTAAAAAAAAACACAAAGACAATTCTTTTTTATTGAAATAAGAAATCGCCAACAAAACCCTCGTTAACCATTTTATTAAAATTTGCAAAAACGTAGATCTACGCAGTAGTCCAACGAATCGAAGATGTAGTCCAATCGGTACATCAAAATCTGCAACAACATAAAAAAACAGTTATCAATGTGAACAATACCAATACTTCTACTCACCTACTCACATATATACACGCACACACAAACAAACAACCATACACAGACACACACATATATACACAAACACAACAAGATATACACACACACACACACATAAACAGACAAACACACACACATATACACGAACTCACACATATACAAATAAAAACACACATATCCAAACACACACACACACAGTTATACACACACATACACGAACACATATCCAAACAAAAACACACATACCCAAGCACACATATACACAAACACATATACACAAACACACCCATATATACACACAAACACACACCCATATACACACATATACACAAACACACATATACAAAAACACACACAAACATCTACACACAAACATATACACAAATACACCCATATATACACAAACACATATACACAAACACACCCATATACACACACACAGACACATATACACAAACACACATATAAAAACAAAAACAGACAAAGTCACATACCCAAACACACATATATACACAAACACACACATACACAAACACGGTTTCTTTTAAATGCTGCTGGGGAACCCGCTCGATCCACTATATAAGGCTGCGCTACAGTGCAGCATTTAAAAGAAACAGGATCCTGACCTGTCCATAGAGTTTAAGGCAGCACAGAGTATTTCAGGAGATGAGCGTGCAGATTCAGTGCTGCTGTGAACTCTGCTCTTACCATTACGTAGCTCTCAGTCTGTTACCTCTCCTCCACTCCTCCACTCCTGTCCTCCAGAACACCTTCACATGATTGGCAAGTCACCACGTAATGGTAAGAGCAGAGTTCACAGCAGCACAGAGTATTTCAGGAGATGAGCGTGCGGATCTTGTGCGGGGTGGTGACTTGCCAATCATGTGAAGGTGTTATTGAGGACAGGAGTGGAGGAGAGGTAACAGACTGAGCTACGTAATGGTAAGAGCAGAGTTCACAGCAGCACTGAATCTGCACGCTCCTCTCCTGAAATACTCTGTGCTGCTGTGAACTCTGTTCTTACCATTACGTAGCTCAGTCTGTTACATCTCCTCCACTCCTGTCCTCTATAACACGTTCACATGATTGGCAAGTCACCACCACGCACAAGATCCGCGCGCTCATCTCCTGAAATACTCTGTGTTGCTGTGAACTCTGCTCTTACCATTACGTGGTGACTTGCCAATCATGTGAAGGTGTTCTTGAGGACAGGAATGGAGGAGAGGTAACAGACTGAGAGCTACGTAATGGTAAGAGCAGAGTTCACAGCAGCACTGAATCTGCACGCTCAACTCCTGAAATACTCTGTGCTGCCTTAAACTCTGTGGACAGGTCAGGATCCTGTTTCTTTTAAATGCTGCACTGTAGTGTAGCCTTATATAGTGGATCGAGCGGGTTCCCTAGCAGCATTTAAAAGAAACAGAATCCTGACCTGTCCACAGAGTTTAAGGCAGCACAGAGTATTTCAGGAGATGAGCACGGGCAGCCGTTCGTTTTTCCGAGCCGTGCTCCAATTATGCACACGACCGTAAAAACACCCGTTATTGCGGGTCGTAATTACGACCCGCAATAACGGGCTCATAGACTTCTGTTACCCACGGGTACCTTTCCGTATTCTCACGGGAAGGTGCCCGTGCCGTTAAAAAAATAGAACATGTTCTATTTTTCTATTTTACGGGCCGTGCTGCTATAATTATAATGACAGCACGGTTCGCAAAAGCGGCCGGCTGCCCGTGGCCGGCCGGCCGTGCTCGTAGTTACGAGTCGTAATTACGAGCACGGCCCGTAAAATAAAAAAATAGAACATGTTCTATCTTTTTAACGGCACGGGCACGTTCCCGTGAGAAAACGGGAAGGTACCCGTGACTAACAGAAGTCTATGGGCCCGCTATTTCGGGTCGTAATTACGACCCGTGATAACGGGTGTTTTTATGGTCGTGTGCATGAGGCCCCGTAATGACGGGTGGCTACATGTGTGCACCCGTCATTACGGCAGCGTTGCTAGGCGACGTCAGTAAGGGTATGTGCACACACACTAATTACGTCCGTAATTGACGGACGTATTTCGGCCGCAAGTACCGGACCAAACACCGTGCAGGGAGCCTGGCTCCTAGCATCATAGTTATGTACGACGCTAGGAGTCCCTGCCTCTCCGTGGAACTACTGTCCCGTACTGAAAACATGATTACAGTACGGGACAGTTGTCCTGCAGAGAGGCAGGGACTCCTAGCATCGTACATAACTATGATGCTAGGAGCCCGGCTCCTTGCACTGTGTTCGGTCCGGTACTTGCGGCCGAAATACGTCCGTCAATTACGGACGTAATTAGTGTGTGTGCACATACCCTAAATAGTCACTGTACAGGGTGCTGAAAGAGTTAACTGATCGGCAGTAACTGTTTCAGTACCCTGGACAGTGATTACCGATCACAGTACCTGTAAAAAAAAAGACGTTCATACTTACCGGGAACTCCCTGCTTCCTCCAGTCCGGTCTCCTCTCGACATCCGGCCCGACATTCCTTGATGACGATGCAGCCCATGTGAGCGCTGCAGCCAATCACAGGCTACCGCGGCCTCTGCAGCCAATCACAGGCTGCAGAGGCCTCTGCAGCCAATCACAGGCTGCCGCGTCAGAAAAGGTCGGACTGGAGGAAGAAGAGGGACTCGTCACCAAGACAACGACCGGGTACGTATGAAATGCTTTTTATTTTATTTTTAATCAGCAGCCTCTTTTCTCTATCAGTGATTGATAGAGATAAGTGGCTGCCGATTTGTATAATGTTTTTGACCGGGTTCGCTGCGAACCGAACTTTTCCGGAAGTTCGGACCGAAACCGGGTTCGGTTGTCCCGGTTCGCTCATCTCTAGTCATGGCCTATGACCGATACATTGCCATCTGCCGTCCCCTCCACTACCACGTTCTCATGAGGTGGAGTTTGTGTTGTCATCTTGCGGCCTTTGTTTGGATATTTAGCTTCATAAGTGTGATCATTCCATCATTTGTCATGCCCATACGAGTGTGTCATCCCAACAAGATCAACCATTTCATGTGTGAGGTCCTGTCGGTGCTGAGGTTGTCATGTGATGATACCTCTCTCCAAGAGCTTGTAATATTTAGTGTTGGTTTCTTGGCAATTCTTCTCCCGTTTTTGCTGATTATTGCGTCATATGGTTTTATTATTTCTATGATATTGAAGATTCGGACATCTGGAAGGTCTAAGGCTTTTTCCACTTGTACCTCACATATTACTGTGGTGGCAACGTATTTTGTGACCGCCATGGTCACATATTTAACCTCATCATCAGTGTAATCATTAAACCAAGACAAATACATTTCTATTTTTTATGTTATCATATCTCCAAGGTTAAACCCTCTCATATATAGTCTGAACAATAGAGATGTCAAAAAAGCCTTCACAAAACTGATTTAATGTAATTTTTTTCTAGAAATCTAACAACATGAGATGAAAAATTACTAACATAAGATATTGCCTTATATCTGAATGCCTTCTCCTTGTGCCAGGATTCAAACACAGAAACTCCTGTGTCCCCAGGCAGCAGTTCTTCTCACTGAGCTACTGGTGCTGCCGGACAGCTCCACCGCTGAATCTGTTGTCTAGGTTCTGTAGATTTTTGCTTCTTGAGATTCTTTGCCTTGATTATCTCACTCTCTTTGCTTCCTAAGTAAGCCTGAACCTTGCACTTCCTGTTTGTCAGACTACTTGAGCTTCCTGCCTGTAGTCTAGTTCATTACTGCCTTACCCTACAAACATTGCTGCTGATCTGTGTACCAAACTCCACTACAAACTCTTTTTACTTATCTGTGTATCAAACTTGGATTGCTTCCGGACCACATCTCTGCCTTATGATCCAAACTTTTACCTCCTATCTGTGTACCGAACTTGGATTGTCTTCTGACCACAATTCTGCCTCACGCTACAAACGGTTGGCAATTATCTGTGTACCAAACCTGGACTGTTACATGACTACTCTTGGTATTATCACCCTCCTTCCTGATTATTTCAGCCACTGGAGTCCAAATCTGCTTCCAGGCCATGACACTGTTTTTTAGCTACACTAAGCTGGACTGCTGATCTCCTATCAAAAGTCCAGGGTTGATCTATCAAGTTCTTTGAGTGGGACTATCACTCTGTTCTTCAAGACTGTTCTTTAACTAAACCTTGGCCCTCCAACGTTCCCTATTGAAATATTGATGGGGGTTTGTATTTTATCTATTATCCCGGGTAAACAACCATTCTAACACTATAAAGATGCTATAAGAAGCTTGGGAAAGTCTCCGTACAGAAGGCACTGCTGTTGAGCAGATTGTTCCAGAGGAGTCCCGTCCTTAGCAATCTGTGTGATAATTCCATCCTTCTAAGCACCCCTTCACCTCCTCGGCTGCTACTTGGTAAAAATGACACTTTTGATTGGACGACAATGGTGGTTCACCTGTCCAATAAGCTTTATTTGCTACACGTGTGTATTGCTTTTTGTTCATGATCAATAAAAGTCAATCAATAAGTGTAATGTACCCCAAAATAGAACCAATGAAAATGACAACTCGTCCTGCTAAGAAACAGCTACATCTACGGTTAAAAAAAATGTCTTTTCAGATGTGGCGACACAAAAACTTTTTTTTTCCAGAAAAAGTGTTTTTTCCTTGTGCAGAGTAGTAAACCAGGAAAAACTATTTCAACTTGGTATGGCGGCAATCGTAATGACCCACAGAATTAAGGTAATATGTTGTTTATACTGCTCACTAACACCTCTTGCACATGACCGAGTGCAGGCCGTGACAAACGGTCCATGTATCGACCGCATTTCCAGACCCAACCGTGGTACAGGTGAACGGGACTCCTGGCATCATAGGCATTTTATGGCGCTAGGATTCCCTGCCTCCACGCGGAACTGCTGTTCCGTACTGTATCATTTTGTTCAAGATGGAACAGCAGAGATTCCTAGCGCCATAAATGTCTATGATGGCAGGAGTTCCATTCACCTGTACCGCGGTCGGACATGAACTGTTTTTCATGGCCCGAACTCGGCCGTGTGCAAGAGGTCTAAAGGCCATAAAAACAAATCCTTAAAAAAAAAACAGAACAAAGTCAAGAATATCTGCACTTTGGCTCATAGAGAGGAGTCCTGAGCGGGCGATCAACCTCTGTGGCATCCATTTGCTCTAATAGGACCGGGGCTGTCTTAATGAGACATACCCTTTAATAGAGAGTGGTCCGCCATATTAGACAAAAGGTGACTCGCACTCAGAATGATTGCTCAAGCTCATGCACTACATGGAAGCTTATTGATTGATGTGCGCTGAGTAAGGCCCGGTTCACACAGCGTAAATACGTTAATATATACTAAGATGTATTAGTATTGTAGTATATCGTGCAAGTGATCCAATAATTGCTGGTTCAAGTCCTGCAGTAGGACTATTAAAAAATTTTTTAAGAAAGTTTATATATATATATATATACATAAAACCGCTTCCTAAAAGCTCTTCCTATTTTCCCCAAAAGCTATGTTAATTTTTTGGGGATATCTGTTATCGTCCCGTCCAAACTATTACAATATAAAATCATTTAACCTGCACGGTAAATACAGCAAATAAAATAAAAAATGCTAGAATGCTGTTTTTGAGTTCTCTGTTATGTTTCTGTTTTCTATGCTTTTATTTATTTTACCCTGGATTAAGCAGGCAGATACAATTATTTATTATTTTGCGACACACTCATTGGGAATATTGAACATTTTTGCATTTCGCCTGTACTTTTTGAACACTACACAATTGGGGCATGTTAATGCCAATAGTAAGTCTGACCGGTAACTCAATGGCAGATATTAACGTAGCAAAACGTCGCAGTTTTTTGGCACAAATTTAACCCAAAATTTTTTTATGAGGGAATTTGAAGGCTTTGTAAACCTTTGTAGTCTTTATTTTTATTTTTTTCAGGATGAATATTTCTTTAAAATTTCCTTTACTTTTTGTGCTGCAGCTTCTAAATCTTTTGAATCTAAATTGCTCTAAAACAAGCCAATCAAAAGGTGGTATAAAGTTAGACATTGTCTAAAGTTGCGCCAAATTTATCATCAAACGTGTGCCACTGTGATAAATTTGGCGCATCTAGCCTAATTCTAACCTGTCTAAATTTAAGACAGTATTAGTAGATCCCAGTATATCTATTTGTCCGCAGCTGGTCCCGCTCCTCCAGCTAAACCCGATGAGCGGCGTTAACAACAAAAAGTCGTAAATGATGGCGCAAATATTTCTGTGCGTCCTAAATAGCGAATTTTTAACCCCAGTAAAATCTCTTCTTCGATCTCCTTTTTCTTCGTTTCTCTATTTCTCTTTTTTATGACAAGGACCAGGGTCACCGGAAGCGTTTTAGTCGGGTTCGGAGAACATGTAAATGTTTGTGCAATGTTAAAAATAAAAGGAAATAATCTTTGAGTTCCAAATTGTCATATGTAACAGCCATCAGATGTAACAAAACCGAACACCCATCAAAAATATATTTGGGCAGATTTACTAATACTATCTAAGTTTTAGACAGCGTAAACATAGACAAGGTCGCCAGAAAATGCGCCAAAGTGGTGCATACCGTATGACATATTTGCCGCATCTTAAAAGACATTCTAGTCACTTTTCTCTTCCTTATGCCACCTATTGGTTGACTTATTTTTTTTGCGCAATTTTTGGAGCACGGTGTAGCATTTTAAGCCACCCCCTTTTTGATATATCACTCCCCTTACAATTAGCCATGCCCCTTAGCCCCCTAAATAGATGTTTTGGATAAAAATACAAAATAAAAAAGTGCCCATTTTTTAAAAAGAAGCTGATTTTTGGGGGTACTGCTTCTCTAACCCACAATGGTCAGCTATTATGGCCGGGAAGCTGCATCTAGATATACATTTCTGCCCGCAAGGACTTTTATAGGGGAAATGTAGCCTAATATGTCAGCATTCAAATGAATAAATATCCATATAACGCATGGATGTGTCGGATCCAACTGGTTAGACAGAGCGTCTCTCTGTTCTGGCACATAGAGGGGTGGTGTCCTGAGCAGAGGACCCTCTCTATGAGGTCCATATGCCCCAATAGGGAACCCAGACTATCTATAAAATGCCTTTACAAAAGCAATTTATTTGTCCAGTTATGAAATGTGAAACTTTGTGGGAATTGTTGGCCTATCCACAATGAATACATCTACTTTTCATCAGACACGGTTGATGGACTGTAATATGGTAACTATAGGATCATGTGCCATCTTTCGGTAGATGACTTGCTAAGAACGCTGCATTATGGAAAATGCTGAGCCCTTGGGAGGTGACAGGAATGTTTACCATCGTGAAGAAAGGCAGCCATGCAAAGACAATATAATATCTATAGGGATAGCACAACTGCCCCCTGATGGTGAACGTAGGGGTTAAGTTGGATCAGGCATGTTGGCTTAACATGCTGGATCCTCTCTTATGCCAGGATGGGTCGAACAGCAGCTTTTTCTTCTTTCCTTACATTGCAGAGTCCGGAAAGATAGATTTCAGCTGAACGAGTTTTGAGTTGACGGCTATCTCATATGTGTAGCCAGATTACCAGCATTGAGACTGTGCAACTCTGGACTGTAAGAACAGTGGCACTATGGAACTCTACTGGAAGAGCAGTGGAACTATAGAAACTCTACTGGAAGAGCAGTTACGCTATTGAACTCTCTGCCAGACTAAGGTGCCACGGTGAATTAATTGAAAAACTTTAGATGCTTCCTGGATGTCTATCTTGAGTGTAATAATGTCACATTATGGTTACTAGATCATTGGAGATGGTTCATTGATTGAGGAATTTATTATGATTGTCATATAGGAAGTCGGGAAGTCACGCCATCCCTAAAATGAGGAAAACTGGTTTCTTACTCAAAAGGGGTATTGTCTTCCTATGGATCAACATTGCAGAAGAATAGGCAAAAAACAAAGATGTTTACTATGTTTTTATAATTTCAATGGCTCATAGAAATCTACTCCTCCACCTAAGTTATTAAAAGGGTTGCCCAGACGGGGGCGGTTTTTCATACTGATGACCTATCCACAGGATAAGTTATCAGCATATGATCGGTGGGGGTCCGACACCCAGACACTGCATCGATCCGATGTTCCAGCTGCCTCTGTGCACTGTAAGCTATGCACTGGTCGTGCCGGAGGAGGAGCATTTCAAGCACCAAAGAAAAACATAGGAAAGGAGGGAGGATTATGAAGCAGAAGGAGGCAAACTATCAGAGAAGAGGAGGGTGCAGCACGCAGCATGCTGTACTGGACAGCCGTGAGATTGCTGATCAAGGGAGCCTGTCAACTGTCACGGAGGTGTCAAGGTTAGCAGTGAAATGGGGTACGGAAAGCAGGCCCTGACTGGGGTGTAAGAATGAAGGGACCAATACTGGTCTATTGCACTATATAAGAATGAAAGTGGGAGCCATGCTGGGGACTAAAAATGAGAGGGGAAACCCCTAATGGGGACCGGGAATGAGATGGGAGCCATGCTGGGGACCAAGAGGAGAGTGGGACATGCTGGAGACTAGGAATGAGAGGGGAGCCATGCTGAGGACCTATAGCGGGAGCCATGCTGGGGACAAGAGGGGAGTCATGCTGGGGACTAGGAATGAGAGGGGAGCCGTGCTGTGAACTAGGAATGAGAGGAGAGCCATTCTGGGGACTAGGAATGAGAGGGGAGCCATGCTGGGGACTAGTATTGAGAGGGGAGCCATGTTAGGTACTAGGAATGAGAGTAATGTTTATTTGTGTGCTGTACATGTTTGCTGACTCCTGCATTCTGTGTACTTTTTTATTTGTGGGTACCACTTCCATAAAATACAATTTTTATGTTCAATTTTGGGCGATCTGCTCAAAGAGATTTCACTGTATATGCTGGTGACTAGCAGTCCACTTCTATGAAGAAATCCTAAAAGCGCCAGGGCTGGAGACATGACATCAATTGAGAACATGAAAAGAAAGAAGTGAGCTCCACCATATGTATCAAGGTAAATTAACCACCTGAACTAAGGGTGTTTTCTCGCTTGGTTTGAGCCTTTAGTCAGAGGTAAACATTTGGAGGAATGTCTGACATATTCCTTCGACGTAAAACTGTGACGTACTGTATACAATCATAGAGCCCTCTACAGTAAAAAATAAAATAAAATGTAGACCGATTCATACCATAGTTCAGAGGCCCTTTGGAAAATGAAAGCAGCTCCCAAGCCCTGCATGGGCTGGAGCAGCTGGGATTCTGCTCTAAAGGTCGCAATTGAAATTCACTCGGATGTAGTCGGCATATGGCTGCACCGATGTAAAATATAAAAGTTATATCTCTTAAAATGCAGTGATAAAAAAAAGTAGTAAATCATCAAAAACCCTTTCATATTTGGCATTACAGTAATCGTACTGACCGATAGAGTAAAGATGTCATGTTATTTACACCGCACAATGACTGGTGCAAGTTTAAAGTGCATAGAACAATGGCGAAATTGCTATTTTTTTCCTTTCCCCCAAAAAAAATAATTAAGAAAATGTAATTAAAAATTCATCCGTGTCGACGGAAAAGTAGAAAAGTTATCGCTCTTTGAATGCCTCGTTCCTTGCCCCCTCAGTAGACTACCCCAGCCCCACATTAAACAGTTAAATAGAAATGTAAAAAAATATGCTCACCTCACCGCTCCTGTTCTTCTTCCCTCCGGGTCACTCATTAATTTCAGCGCAGCTCATACAACATATTGACAGCGGGCAGCGTCAGGACGTTGTATGTGATGCAGCACTGGTGACATGTATATGCTGCTTCGCATGTATGGCCCTGACACTGCTCGCCATAAATACTTTGTATGAGCTGCGCTGAAATGAATGAAGGGACCGGGAGGGGAGAAGAGGAGCGGTGAGGTGAGTATGTATTTTTTTTTCTTTTATGGATAACGTAGGGGAATGGATGGTCCACAGTCGTTGCCACACAATTTTAGTGCACGGCGAAGCCGAAATATGCAACGCATTTATTAATTCATGCATTCGCCTTTTTAATAAATGTGTCGCACTTTACTCCAACTTTTCTTTCTTTTATTGTTACGACCAAAGGTTTGGAGATCCACAGTCCTACTCCACCGGTCAGAGTACCGACTGGCCCAGTGGCCCAGGATACTGTGGTGTAGTGCCCCAAGGGTACAGGCACTAGCAGATGGATGCAGATCAGAAGACACAGTTGTAATAGGCAGGAAGCTTCAGACTCGTCTCATGTAGCAAGATGCCACCTGTAGCGGGTATCTGGATACAGGCTGATAACAGGGAGCTGGATACAGGCTGATAGTGAATAACTGGATACTGGCTGATAACAGAGAGCTATAGTGGACTGGAATCGGCTGCACACAAGCACCTTAGCAGGACACAACTACTGTAGGTTGTTCCAAAGTTGCTCAGGCCGGGTGTGTCCAGTGAAGCCGACTAATATACCTGGTGATTGACATAGATAGGCTTGTGGATGGATTTGGGTGCGCGCGCTGGACCTATAAAATGCAAGAAGTGAGCGCGCTCCCTACGGGCAGACCCAGCAACATCAGCAGAATAAGGAAGCGCATGGCAGTGTGGAAATCCAGGAACCATACAGCGTGAACCAAAGGTAACCTGGCAGCTGTGCCTGCTGGGAGAGGTAGTAGCCTGACAAGTTTAGAGCACCGGCGTTACATTTAAGACGTACACAATAAATATATATCTGTCCTAATAATAAGTATGTGATTTAATCTCCCCAATAAATGTATGTCCAATTGATTGATGAATACATATGAAGTTTAAGTGAATTTAAATTACCCAAAAGTGGGACAAAATAAATACCCAGCAAACCTGGAGGAGCCAAATAATGAGAGAAGTGAATTGTCAGATGTTGGGGCATGTGAACCCCCAATACTCTACATGTAATGGCAGGAAAATCCGTCCTCCTAAGGTTACAGGTGTACTTACTTATAGAGTCAACAGATGATCCACAAGGGCATCCCAACTTTTTATTGAAACCGAATATCTGCCCTGGATCCCTTGTTTTGCCAGGACACAAGCCAATACCAGATGGGTCTATGGGGGGCTTATTCCCCACTCCTCATATAAAAGAGTCCAGAGAGAGAGCGGTCAGCTAAACAAGTGTGGAGGGTCATGTGCTTAAGTCAAATTCATTGTCACAAACTGGCCAAAAAAAAAACGATATGATTTATTAGGATATCACAACCCTCTGGCGCTTGCTGAAGAGTTGGGCCATTATTGACAGTATTTTGGATCAGTATTTGTAAGACAAAACCAGAAGTGGAACCTACACAGAGAAAAAGGAAAAATGTGTAATGTTTCTGGACCCATTCATGGTGTTAGATTACAAATACTGACCAAAATACTGCCATGTGAATGAAGCCGTAGTGATACAGTGCGTGAACTTCTACGTCTAGCGCTAGGCTCTATACATTATGCACCAGGAACTTCCAAAGGGCCAAAAATATTCATGGGACCCCAGGCCCCCAAACATGATGTAAACACAATCATAGGTGGTTGTAACTGCTGACACATTACCATCCACTGTTTCATTTGACCAAGTGAGTGTTGCTCCGTTCTTCATTTGTACATTACCATGGGTGGAAGAAGCAGTGTGGTCAGAGCTGTCTACATCTGTAGCTCAATATTGGTGGATACCATCGTATCAGCCAATAGGAACCTCTCGAAGATTCTCTTGATGTTTTTGAAATTTTGTTTTGAAATTCCATGGTTTTGTAAACAAATCACCAACAAAGTCATCAATTTTCAAAGGGAGTAATTAAATAATGTCCCACCGTCATTACCTCTTATTGTTTACTCTGTCTTGGGACTAAAATAATGACTTTGGAGAGTAGAGTCAATGTTTTTTTTAAATAAAACCCGGGGTCATATTCATTGGCAGATACGCAGTGAGCTCAATGGGTCTACTTCTTTCTGCTGTGTATTTTCTTATGTCATGTTTTCCAGTTCACATAGAATTTTTGTATGTTTATGCAGGTAACTCAATGTTATATAACAATTATATATATTTTATAATTTCATACATTTCACATATATAAGTATCCATGAATATATCTGGCTCAATCTTAAGCTCAGGTTGTATTCCATCATTTTTGCTGGGAATGTCACAAAATCACAACAAAAAAAGCTGATTTTTTTTCAAAAATCCTGAATTTTGGTGGAGTCTTTATTCCTTTTTGCATACATTGTTGTGCTAATAACTGATAATGTGGAGATATTAAGGAAAGGGCTGGACATCTTGATAATCTTAATATACCAGGTTATAGGTTGTAATGTAGAATATTTATCTGGTATCTGACTAACCGCCTGTAGCCTTCGAAACATTGCACATGTATTGGTGGAGTTAATAATCACTATTACATTTGCCTACAGGGAGGTTGTCACTTCTTTTTTTAAATCTTTGATCGCCAGTAGGGAGTAAGGAAGATTTTTTTTTTTTATTCTATGGCATTGTCTACATAACTAGCAGGGTGGCCGGCATGGCTTCTACAATGAGGTCCAACAACTAAGGGGCCCCATCTCCAGTCAGTTAGCGATGACTGTGGAATCAGATGATGGAACGAGGTTGTATGAAATTGAATGGAGCCGCATTTGAAATTTTGCTCTAGAGCCCCGTTGTAACTTGTTTCACTTCTACACTAATTATTTTATATCTTTTTCTTTTGTAATCTTTTTCTCATCCTCTTTTATTCCTTCATAAACTTTTGTTTTTCTCTTGTCTGCTTCTTATTTTTCTCACTATTTCTTCTCTCTTCTAATTCTTCTTCTCTTTCCTCTTTTATTTCTTGCTCCGTTTTTATTCTTCTTATCTCTTTTTCCCCCCGAATTATTCTACTTATTCTATTTCTTCTTCTTCTTTTTCATCTTCTTCCTCTTCTTCTTCTCTCCGCTTCTTCTTCTCTCCTCTTCTTATCTCTTCATCTTCTTCTTCTTCTTCTCCCCGCTTCTTCTTCTCTCCTCTTGTCACCTCTTCCATGTAGCGTCCACAGCCGCGGAACGTCGGGATTACTCACACTCTGTCGGCCGCAGCCATGGATCTGTGAGCGCTGGCCCGCATCATTTCCCTAGGAGACGCCAGCGCTCACTTCCCCTCCGTTCTGCTGTGTCCCATAGGGTACGCTTGCACGCTCGTGCCTGGACTTAAAGGGCCAGCGCTCGCACACGAAAATTATCAGCTATTAACCCATGATCACCCTAGACTATAAGAAGGGCCATGCCCCATTACTCCTTGCCTGGGTGTTGTTGTGTTTACCCATGTTAGTCTTGCAAATGGTCCCTTAGTGTTATCCTGTTTCCAGTATTCCCGTACCTGTTACCTGTATCCTGTATCTCGTGCTATCTTGTTCCTGTGCCTTAGAAAGTTGGAGTCGTGTTCTGCCACCGGTCATGCCTGCTGTGTTACACCACGCCTGGTCTCTGCTGCCAAGTTCCCATCTGAGCCTAGCCGTTACTACTGTCTTAACTGCTAAAAATAACTATATATACAGTGTGCTTGGACTTTATACACTGACTTGGTACACTGTTTGGCTGCTATCCCGCTATGGCGGTATGGCCCAGTGTGTCCACATACCCACAGATCGTGACAGTATGCTAAGGCAATGGACCCCGCTGGTCAACCCAAGACCTTGTCGACATCACAAGTCATGCAGGCAGATATGCTAGTATTCCAATTATGACAGGACCAACTCCTCCAGGCGGTGAACGCCATTACACATTGGCTGGATGCGCAAGCTGCAGTCATCACAACACCCGTTCCTGTTGCTCTGGCTGTTCCTCCTGCTGCACCTCCTGTCAGAACCAGTGCTGACTCCCGATTCTCGATGCCACTACCTCGCTAGCTACGATGGAGACAGAGGCCATGTGCGTTTGTGCCCTTAGAAGCCTAAAAAACTCCAATGCCTAGGATTGGTTGGAGAGACGACCCTTGGTGGAACGGTGCTAAAGATAAAGTTCTCCTCAAATCTGTCCATTCACGTGACCATAGTGTCTGGTGAAAAGACGCACCTGGTTTCTGCCTATCTGGACTCAGGGTCCGCAGCAAACTTCATCCAAAAAGACCTAGTGGATCTTATCCAGTTGCCTACAGTCCCTCTGGAGACGTCTTTGGTTGTTGCCTTGGTGAATGGACTGCCTCTGGCCGACCTGATCGTATACGAAACCAACCCGCTGAAGCTCCAAGTTGGAGCCCTTCAATCTGAACTAATTTTGTTTCTTTTTTTGCCTAAAGCCGTTAATCCTGTCCTACTGGACCTGCCTTGGCTCCAACTACATGCCCCAGTCCTGGACAGGAAATCCGGAGGGGTACTGCAATTGTGCTCCAAATGTTGCAGCCACTGTCTTACAGATTCATCCTGTCCAGCATCCTTTGACTCAGTCACTGGCAGGATTACCCCCTAATTTCTCTCAGTTTGCGGATGTCTTCAGCAAGAAAGAGGCTGAGACGCTTGCTCCACACCAGGCTTATGACTGCCCCATTGAACTGGTTCCAAATGCGTCTCCTCCCCATGGACGGGTATACTTTTTCTCCTTGCCAGAGACTCAGTCTATGTCTGCCTATATCAAGGAGACTCTAGAGAGGGGTTTGCATTGACTACCGTGGTCTCAAACAAATCACGGTCAAGAACAAATATTTGTTGCCACTAATTTCCAAACTATTTGACCGCATACGAGGAGCCAAATTTTTTTCTAAATTAGACTTGCGTGGTGTTTACGAGTACCTGGTGATGCCCTTCGGTCTGTGTAACGCTCCCGTGGTCTTCCAGGAATTTTTCAATGATATCTTCTGAGATCTCCTCTTTGTCTGTGTTGTGGTCTATTTCGATGGTATTTTGATTTTCTCTCCAGATCCAACGACTCATCGGAGGCATGTTGCGTTTAAAAGAGAATCGTCTGTATGCCAAGCTGGAGATGTGTGTCTTTGAAAAAACTCTCTGCCCTTCCTAGGCTACATCATCTCGGATTAAGGTCTCAAGATAAATCATGAGAAAGTGAAGTCAGTTTTGGAATGGCCACATCCTCAGGGCCTGCGGTCCATACAGTGTTTTTGGTATTCGCCAACTTCTACCGGCAGTTTAACCCAAACTTCTCATCATTGACGGCTCCCATCTCTACCATTACCAAGACGGGTGTGAACACCAAGGTGTGGACTCCAGAGGCAGAATCTGCATTTAATAACCTCAAGAATGCCTTTACCTCAGCCTCAATCATCCATCATCCTGACATCTCTCGACATTTCTCGTTGGAGGTGGACGCTTCCTCTGTTGGTGCAGGTGCATTTCTGTTCCAGAGAGGCCTCAGAGGAAAGGCAGTGATATATGGCTATTACTCTAGACTTTTTTTCCTCCGCAGAGTGCAATTACGCTATTGGGGATCGGGAATTACTGGCCATTAAATTGGCTCTGGAGGAGTAAAGACATCTGCAGCCCACCCGATCCTGATATACACCGACCACAAGAACCTTACATATCTCCAGTCGGCTCAACGGCTGAACCTCCGTCAAGCCAGGTGGTCGCTGTTCTTCACCCGGTAACAATTTGTGCAGCACTATCGTCCCTCTAAAAAAATGTGAGGGCCGATGCCCTGTCTAAGTCATATGAAACAAAGGACACTGTGGAGTCCTCTCAATGTATCATAGACCCGTCCTGCATTATTTCTGCTAACCCTCTGCAAGTTAGAGATGTCCCTGCAGGGAGGAGGTTTGTGCGGTTGGCAGACAGGAGGAGAATCCTTCGCTGGGGACACAGCTCCAAACTGGCTGGGCATGCAGGGGTTCCTAAGACACGAGATCTGATTGCTCGTCATTTCTGGTTGCCTACGCTGCCCAAAGATGTTGTGGACTTTGTCGCTTACTGCACTGTGTGTGCTTCCAACAAAGTTGCTCACTCCAAGCCTGCCGTCCTGATCCAGCCTCTGCCTGTGCCCAGCGCTCCCTGGCAGCATATAGCACTGGACTTCGTCACAGACCTTCCTTCCTCAGCAGGATGCAATACGGCCTGGGTGGTGGTGGACCGGTTCTCTAAGATGGCAAATTTTATTCCGCTGACCGGCCTACCTTCTGCTCCTCAACTAGCATATCTGCTGTGTACATGTCCTGCCCATTCATATTGTGTCTGATCGGGGGGTTCAGTTTACCTCAAAATTCTGGAGAGTCCTCCAGAAACTCCTAGATGTGAGGTTTGACTTTTCCACAGCATACCATCCCCAGTCCAATGGCCAAGTCAAGAGGATTAACCCAATCATGGAGAATTATCTACGACACTTCATCTCCATGCAGCATCATGACTGGGTACAGCTTCTTCCTTGGACCGAGTTCTCATACAACAACCACACAAGTGAGTCCACTGCTTCTACATTGTGTACAGCCAACATCCACAAATTCCCCTTCCTGTTTCAGCTACGTCCCAGGTGCCCGCAGCTGACTCTGCATTTGGTGACTTTATACAGATCTGGCAGCAAACCCGGTTCTCTATCCTGCAGGCCGTCAATCACACAAAGCGAAAGGCGGATACTAGGAGAAGAGAGCCGCCTCAGTATCTTCCAGGTACCAAAGCCTGGCTGTCCTCTAGGAATATCCATCTAAAGGTGCCTTCCTACAAGTTTGCTCCTAGGTTGCTTGGACCCTTTGAGATACTACAACAAATAAACCCTGTCTCCTATAGAATTTGTCTGCCTCCTACCCTCAAAATCGCCAACACCTTTCATGTGTCCCTCCTAAAGCCTGTGGTCCTGAACCGCTATAGTAAGACTCGTGGTCCCGCAGTGGCTCCCAGCGGTTCATCTGACTTGTTCGAGATTAAGGAGATCCTGGACTTCAGAAAAATATCAGGAATCATTTTTTATTTGATGGATTGGAAGGGGTTTGGTCCAGAGGAGAGGTCCTGGGAGCCAGAAGAGAACCTCAATGCTCCTACCCTCATTAAGAAGTTCCTCCCTGGTCCCAAGAAGAGGGGGCATAAGAGGGGTATACTATAGCGTCCACAGCCACGGACCGTCGGGATTACTCACCCCCCAACGGCCGCAGCCATGGATCTGTTAGTGCTGGCCATCATCTCCTCCCTAGTAGACGCCAGCGCTCACTTCCTTGCTGTGTCTGGTAGGGTGTGCGCGCAAGCTCGTGCCAGGCCTTAAAGGGCCAGTGCTGGCACACAAAAATTATCAGCTATTAGCCCATGATCACCCTGGACTATAAGAAGGGCCCTGCCCCTTTACTCCTTACCAAAGCGTTGTTGTGTTTACCCGTATTAGTCTTGCAAATGGTCCCCTAGTGTTATCCTGTTCCCAGTGTTCCTGTACCTGCTACCTGTATCCTGTATCCCGTGCTACCTGGGCCTTAGAAATTTGGAGTCTTGTTGTGCCACCCGTCACGCCTGCTGTGTTACGCCACGCCTGGTGTCTGCTGCCATCTGAGCCTAGCTGTTGCTACTGTCTGAACTACTACAGGTACCCTTGTGCTTGGACTATATATACCTTGACTTGGTATCCTGTTTGGCCAGCTGCTATCCCGCTACGGCGGTACAGCCCAGTGGGTCCACATACCCACAGATCATGACATTACTCTTCTTCCTCTCTCCTCTTCTTCTGCTTCTTCTCTCAGCTTCTTCTTTCCTCTTCTCATCTGTTCCTCTTCTTCACTACTCTTCTTCTTTCTTTTCTTTTCTCCTCTTTTTCTACTTTTCTCCTATTCTCTTCTTTTTCTTCATCTTTTTCTTCCACCTTCATCTTCTCTTCATCTTCTTTTTCTCTCTTCTTCTTCTGCTCCCCTTCTTCTATTTCTCCCACCTTCATCTTCTCTCCTCTTCATTTTCTTCTTCTTCTACTTCTTCTTCTTCTTCTCCTCCTTCTTCTTCTTCTCCTCTGTTCTTCTTCTTCTTCTCTCCTCTTCACTTCTTATCTCCTCTTCTTCGTCTCTCCTCTTCTTTTTCTCTCCCCTTCGTCTTCTCTCCTCCTCCTCTGCTTCTTCTTATTCTTCTTCTTCTCCACTCCTCTTCTTCTTCTTCTCTCCTCTTCTCTTCTTCTTTTCTGACCTTTGATATGGAATAATCTTAGGTAATAGTTCCACACTATTTCTTTATTTTTACTTTCTTAGGATTTGGAGACCAAAATGGAAAATAAGACAATGGCCAATGAAGTGATTCTTCTGGGATTCTCCAATGACATAAAAACTAATATCTGTTTATTTCCTATATTTTTCTTCAGCTATTTATTTGCAGTAATTACAAATTGTCTTATCATATGTGTCATTATACTGAACACCCCCTTACGCACTCCGATGTACTTCTTCCTTGTGAATTTATCCTTCATAGACTTGTGTTATGCATCGTCAGCGATACCAAAGCTTCTCGCAGACCTCTTATCCACTCATAGGACAATATCCGTCATTGGTTGCCTCATACAGTTCAAAGTTATTCTCTTGATAGTAGCCTCTGAATGTCAACTTCTTGCCGTCATGGCCTATGACCGATACATTGCCATCTGCCGTCCCCTCCACTACCACGTTCTCATGAGGTGGAGTGTGTGTTGTCATCTGGCGGCCTTCGTTTGGATATTTAGTTTCGTAAGTGTGATCATTCCATCATTTGTCATGCCCATAAGAGTGTGTTATCCCAACAAGATCAACCATTTCATGTGTGAGGTCCTATCGGTGTTGAGGTTGTCATGTGATGATACATTTGTTCAGGAGCTCGCAATATTTAGCGTTGGTTTTATTGTTCTTCTTTTCCCTTTTGTGTTAATCATTGTGTCTTATATTTGTATCATATCTTCTGTAATAAAGATTCGCTCGTCCGGAAGATCGAAAGCTTTTTCGACTTGTTCCTCACATATTACTGTGGTGGCAATGTTTTTCGGGGCTGGAATGATGACATATTTAAGATCATCGTCAACTGAATCTCTGAACCAGGAGAAATATTTTTTACTTTTTTGTACCATGATATCTCCAATGTTAAATCCTCTTATCTATAGTTTGAACAATAGAGAAGTTAAAAAAACACTTACAAAATATCTTTAAAATCAAGAGAGGTGGAAGTCACCAGCCAGAAAGGTGAAAACAAATCCTGTATGGCATAATCTCTGCATTTTATGGCATTATATATATTACAATAAGGTAATGTCTACACTTGTAGGATGTTTTTATTTGGGGACTGTGGAATTATACGGCAAATTTATCAACTTTTCTAATCCAGTTTTATGGTGCAGAAAAGTCGCAAAAAGGGCCAAAAATCACAATTTGTATTGGCGTCTGACATAGATTTTACTCTAAGGAACGGAGCAAGGTAGAGGCCTGTTCCGGGCCCTGTACACTGCCCCCCCCCCCAGATTGGACTACGCCCATCAAACTACTCCTCATTCAACAGTATATAAGTATACTCCACGCTCCTCTTCTCCCCTTCGAGTCCTCTCATGCGCTCACTACGGGCCGCGGCTTATATAGCGTACTAAAGACGTGCACGTACGGCTCTAAATTCTGGTGCAAATGGTTAATAGATATGTAACATAGCAAATGAGTCACTATTTTGGAGCAAAATGCATAGAAAAAGGCTCAAAAACAATTAAAAATTACTGAATTGATAAGATTAATTTGTTTGTGTTTTTTCATATAATTTTTGGAAGAAATAAAAATTTACGATGGTGGAATATAGAACACCAGGCAATTACATGATGGGTCTGGAAACATCTCTAAATATAAGTGAAAACTCATGTCCAACATGAATGGACAAAGGAACATTATACTAAGGCTGTGTTCAGACGTTTTTAGCATGCATTTTTATTTTGGTAGATAAACTCCCATGTCTCTCAAAGGCCGGGATCACACACACAGTTTTGATGCAGTTTTTGTGGCACTTTTTTTTAGCCAAACACAGAAGTGGACACAAAAAGTTTCTTTCCTTCTGTATCCACTTCTGGCCTTGGTTCATAAACCTTCTAAGTTTTACAGAGCCATTAATATATATGGGCCCCTACTACACCTCTGTATGCCCTTGATTTCATACAGAGGAAATTTATCAACAAAAAAAATGTTTGACCCCACTTTTCTGTCTTTTCATTTTTATTGTCACTGGTGGAAATTACGCCAATTTTATCAAATGGCCGCATGATATTTGATGAATTGGGCACATTTTTATTTCATTTTAATGTGATGTACTTTTTTAATACAATGCCGGAAATGTGGCAAAATTTATCAAATTATCGCACTCTAGGGACTGTAATAACGGGGGACACCCGAAACAGCGCAGAAAGTCGATCTCTGGATGACGAAATACGGAAGAGACCTCAGGACCAGCAGTCTCCTTGCAGCTCGCGGATAAGTATTCCAAAACTTTCATAAAACTTTTTACATGTCATTGTAACATGTAAGAAACTTTTAGTGGTGGAGGTCCGGGTACTTAGACTGACACCGATTACTAAAACAAAAGGGCAGAAGTGTTCAGCTGAGCGCTGTTCCCCTTCATTTTTTATTGCCTCTCCTTGGAAAGACGATTACCGGCTCATAATCTCAGCCCCCGGACTCCCACCACTTAATACTTCTTACATGAACATGTCATGTCAAGTTTTATAAAAGTTTAGAAACAGAATGGAAGGCAGTCGACGAGCCTGAGCTGTGTTCCCCCTTCCCCAAAACCTTATATATGCGGCAGACCAGTGATCTGCAGAGGCAGAGGCGATCAGGTATACATCGCCATGGTTGGTGAACCTCCGGCACCGGCTGCTGCACCTCAGCCTCATAAGGGAGATTATCAGCGGTGAGGATAGCATGGGCGACACCTGTGTGGGGCACCTTTGGGGGCAGTGCCGCCATCTTATGTCATTATCATCTTCTACTATAGCTGTTACGGCTTCTCCATTAATTATTTAACTGTTGCCACATGATGGTCTGAATTTTTTTGCCACCTAAGTAATGAAGTAAGTTTGCGCAAATATTTTGCATTTTTTTTAAAAGTCGCGATTAATAAATCTGTCTACCAATCTGACTCCATCCAAACTATGCCCCCTTTTTCCGACAGAATACAACACTATCGACAACAGCACAAATGTGGCTAAAATTTGCGCAAACATTTCTTAAATATGGCGAACAGAGTATAATCAGAAAATAGACAAAATACGCCCAAAAATTGGCACAATGCAAATGATACACTTCCCCCAGATTTTTTCCTGATACTTCTAGGGGCAAATAAACCTTTGGCATGGCATCACAGGGTAGCATACATGTCTCTGCTTTGAGCTTGAGTCCACCACCGACAAAATCTGCTTGTCAAGGGTTTCGGGAAGTGGTCGAGATTATCGCCACAACGGCTCCCATCATAAGGGGTTGTCTGGGATGAGACGACCCTTTTAATTCTTTGGGAAATCCTCCTGGTCTGAAATTATTACACAATACCTGTTATCTGGAGGAGAATAAGGTGCTGAGCAGAGGAATATCTGCAGCTTCTAGAGGAAAATATCTCTATAACACGACGTGCAGTGAAGGGCCACAATATTTTCTGCAAGAATTCCATACAAATCCATGAGAAACTAACATTGTATTCCTCCTTATGAAATAGGTCGTGCACGGAGGTTCAGTAGAGCCCCCTAGAGTTCAACTTTATGGACCCATAAAGGAGATTACACCTAATTTACTCCAGAGATATTTATGTTAAGACTGGCATATAAAAAACACCAATCTTAACCCCTTAACGCACCTTGACGTAAGTGCACGTCATGGTGCAGGGGGAGACGGATGGAGCTCGCTCACGCGCTGAGCGCGCTCTATAGGATGCGGGTGTTAGCTGTGACTCGGCACTAATGACCGATCACGGCATTCCTGGCTGTTTAACCCCTCAAATGATGCGGTCAATCGTGACCGCAGCATCTGAGGCGTTAAAAAGAGGGGATAGCCCCCTCTGACAACTGATCGTCGGCCCCACAACGTGATCGTGGGGAGCCGATGGTTGTCATGGCAGCCCAGGGGCATAATGAAGGCCCCCAGGACTGCCTTTACTCTGCCTCTGTTAAGTCCTACCTGTGGCAAGGGCTTAACAGAAGCTGGTAAAAATGATGATATACTACTTATTAGTATTGCAGTGTATTGTATGAGCGAACCAATGGTCGCTGGTTCAAGTCCCCTAGGGGGACTAATAAAATGTGTAAAAAAAAAAAATTGAATTCAGAAACTCACATTTTTCTTCTGAAGTAAAGTCCGAACTAAAACAATTTACCATTATTTAATGTGCATGGTGAACGCCGTAAAAAGAAGAAAATCTAAAACGCCAGAATCGCAGTTTTTTTGGTCAACTTAACGGTGAAATTCTTTTTAATAACAAGTGATCAAAACGTGGCATGTACCAAAAAATGGTACCAATAAAAACCACAGCTCGTCCCGCATAAAAACAAGCCCTCAATCGATAAAAAAAAAAAAAAAGTTTTGGCTGTCAGAATATGGAATAAAAAATAAACATTTCTAACAAATAGTTTTTCTTTGGTTTCGCAGTAACCATATTGACCAGCAGAATAAAGTCAATTTGTCGTTTTTGTCAGTTGTTGAGAACATTGGTTAGGTTTGAGGTGATATTGACCAGCACCAGGGGTCACTGTTTTAAATTTCGCTTTGTATTCCCTTATCCTTATTACGTCCCTGATAATAATAATACATTAACATTCTGACTGTATGGTACTTCAGGGTAATGAGGAACGTTTTCTATCTATTGCAGCTTCAGGAGGCATCGTCCACAGTTTCTTTGTATTCTCAGTGCAAAATTTTTGAAAAATATTACACTTCAAAAAGTCTAAACTTTTCCTAAAGCCATAAATAGTGGAGTAATCTCCAGCTTGTAATTAGTGGGATTGTCTATAATTAATCCCTGTTGGTGGCCCTTGTTTTCTAAGCTGACACTATAATAGTCTCGTTGTGTATAACCGTGTGAGACCCATTCTGTTCACTGTTCACTGTGTTTTTGCTTTTTGGATTTGGATTTCAGCTCCTGTTCATATCTGGGTTTTTATCCTTACTTTATCTTAAAGTAAACCGAGGAGGTAAGTGAAAATTCTAATACATGTAAAGAAAAAGATTTTATTTTGATAACAAAAACCTTCAGGCTTCAGAGCTGAAATTTCCCAGAAGTATCTGCTTCTTCTTGTTCTGGATCGTTACATTCTGAGAATTGTCGTATTTTATACTAGGCACTGTACAATTATCTGATAAATTAACATCTAACCTGCATTATAGATGCTCGGCTAAACTGTTAGGGGTGTGTAGGCAAAATTATAAATCAACTGGAGTATAATACAGGATCTAACTCAGGAACAGTAATGTATGTAAACAGTGACTACACCAGCAGAATAGTGAGTGCAGCTCTGGAGTATAATACAAGATGTAACTCAGGATCAGTACAGGATAAGTAATGTATTATATGTACACAGTGACTCCACCAGCAGAATAGTGAGTGCAGCTCTGGAGTATAATACAGGATGTAACTCAGGATTAGTACAGAATAAGTAATGTAATGTATGTACACAGTGACTCCACCAGCAGAATAGTGAATGCAGCTCTGGAGTATAACACAGAATGTAAATCATGACTAGTACAGGATTAGTAATGTTATGTATGTACACAATGACTCCACCAGCAGCATAGTGAGTGCAGCGCTGGAGTATAATACAGGATGTAACTCAGGATCAATACAGGATAAGTAATGTAATGTATGTACACAGTGACTCCACCAGCAGAATAGTGAGGGCAGCTCTGGAGTATAATAGAGGATGTAACCTAGTATCAGTACAGGATAAGTAATGTAATGTATGTACACAGTAACTCCACCAGCAGAATAGTGAGTGCAGCTCTGGAGTATAATACAGGATGTAACTCAGGATCAGTACAGGATAAGTAATGTAATGTATGTACACAGTGACTCCAACAGCAGAATAGTGAGTGCAGCTCTGGAGTATAATACAGGATGTAACTCAGGATCAGTAATGTAATGTATGTACAGAGTGACTCCACCAGCAGAATAGTGAGTGCAGCTCTGGAGTATAATAGAGGATGTAACTCAGGATCAGTCCAGGATAAGTAATGTAATGTATGTACACAGTGACTCCACCAGCAGAATAGTGAGGGCAGCTCTGGAGTATAATAGAGGATGTAACCTAGGATCAGTACAGGATAAGTAATGTAATGTATGTACACAGTAACTCCACCAGCAGAATAGTGAGTGCAGCTCTGGAGTATAATAAAGGATGTAACTCAGGATCAGTACAGGATAAGTAATGTAATGTATGTACACAGTGACTCCACCAGCAGAATAGTGAGTGCAGCTCTGGAGTATAATAGAGGATGTAACTTAGGATCAGTACATGATAAGTAATGTAACCTATGCACACAGTGACTCCACCAGCAGAATAGTGAGTGCAGCTCTGGAGTAGAATACAGGTTGTAACTCAGGATCAGTCCAGGATAAGTAATGTAATGTATGTACACAGTGACTCCACCAGCAGAATAGTGAGTGCAGCTCTGGAGTATAATACAGGATATAACTCAGGATCAGTACAGGATAAGTAATGTAATGTATGTACACAGTGACTCCACCAGCAGAATAGTGAGTGCAGCTCTCGAGTATAATACCGTCTGTAACTCAGCATCAGTACAGGATAAGTAATGTCATGTATGTGCACAGTGACTCCACCAGCAGAATAGTGAGTGCAGCTCTGGTGTATAATACAGGATGTTACTCAGGATCAGTACAGGATAAGTAATGTAATGTATGTACACAGTGACTCCACCAGCAGAATAGTGAGTACATCTCTGGAGTATAATACAGGATGTAACTTAGGATCAGTACAGGATAAGTAATGTAATGTATGTACACCGTGACTCCACCAGCAGAATAGTGAGTGCAGCTCTGTAGTATAATACAGGATGTAACTTAGGATCAGTACAGGATAGGTAATGTAATGTATGTACACAGTGACTCCACCAGCAGCATAATGAGTGCAGCTCTTGAGTATAATACAGGATATAACTCAGGATCAGTACAGGAGAAGTAATGTAATGTATGCACACAGTGACTCCCGCAGCAGAATAGTGAGTGCAGCTCTGCAGTATAATACAGGATGTAACTCAGGATCGGTACAGGAGAAGTAATGTAATATATGTACACAGTGACTCCACCAGCAGAATAGTGAGCACAGCTCTGGAGTATAATACAGGATAAGTAATGTAATGTATGTACACAGGTCCAACCTGGCTTGTTTTGTATCCCACTTCAAAATTATCAACAATGCATGTCCATGTATACAGGTACATCTCCCCTACTATATTTAAACCATCCCACTGTTATAACTGTTACCATGTAGATTGCAATAAAAACACATAAAATAAGGGATGCAAGAAAAAATATAAACTATACAGATGTAACAGCTGAATATGTTATATATGTATTTATTCTGTGCAGTATGATAATGCACTGAGATTACATAAGGAAGGTTTAAACATGTAGAAGCAGCTTAGTTTGCCAGATGTAGTAGAGCTGAGTTTGTCATTTGGCAAAATTCACTGTGATTTGCTAATGCTATTTGTGATTTTCTGAAGGACTGTAGGTGAATCTACTGCAGAATATGTAAGCTATAAATGTGCATAATAGAAGTTTCTAAATGAACAATTCAGCTCTTCTACTTCTGTAGCTGCAGCCTTATTAGAAATATGTTTAATATGCTGAAATATATACATTGTTATGCCACGAAATGACACCAAAGTTTTGCACAGCCTTTAACAGCACACCATCTGGTTAGGAGTGGTATTACATGTAAAATGTTTGAATATGTATTATTTCACAGAAAAGATACAGATAAGACACTAAAGTGTTAAATGACAACATAAAGCAAAATAATAAAATCAAGATAAACTAATTCAATCCACAGTATCTAAAGAAACAACTGTTTTCCAGGACAATAAAAGTTCTTAATGACTAATATGTATCTTCTGAATAGTGGAACCATCACATGTTTGTCAATTTTTTTCTCAAAAAAATTGTCTTTTCATTTTGTCCCATAGTCTCCTCCATGTATTTGGGGTGTTTATAACATTTGTCTTTGACTCTGAAAAGAAAAATACAAGTTTTCTCAAAAACGTAAACAAATTCTAATAAAATCTAAATAAAAATTGAGATTCTACAGGATGAACTTCAGAAACAACACAACGGTTACTGAACTAATCCTTTTGGGTTTTTCCAATGATGTGAAAATAAACATTTGCCTATTTTTGTTATTTTCCATGATCTACTCGATCACTATTTTTGGAAATGTTCTTATAATGTACGTGGTCTTTATAAACCCTCACTTACACACCCCCATGTACTTCTTCCTTGTCAACCTGTCCTTCATAGACTTGTGCAATGCTTCCTCAGCTGTACCCAAGTTGTTGATAGACCTCTTTTCTCGTTACGAAACATCTCCCTCAGTGCTTGCCTCGTACAGTTCAAAGTCATATTGTTAATAGGGGCGACGGAATGCAATCTACTTGCCGTCATGGCTTTTGACCGGTATGCCGCCATCTGCCACCCCCTTCACTATCCTGTTGTGATGAGATGGAGCGTTTGCTACCGGTTGACTGTCTTTGTGTAGTTATGTGGTTTTCTGATTGCCGTTATGCCATCCTTTGCATTACCATTATTACTGTGTTACCCAAACCAGGTCAATCATTTCATGTGTGAGATTCTACCGCTACTCAAATTGTCATGTGATGATACTCAAATTAAAGAAATTGTGATATTTTCACTTAGTTTTTTCTCTTTATTTCCTCCATTTCTTTTTATTGTAGTGTCCTATGTTTGTATTATATGTTCTGTCCTAAAGATTCAGTCTACAAGAAGGTCTAAGGCTTTTTCGACATGTACATCCCATATTATAGTGGTGACTTTGTACTTTGGTACTGGGATAGTCACGTACTTCGGACAGTCAGAAAAGGACTCATTAAAGCGGGAGAAATATGCCTCAATTTTTTATGTTATTATCGCCCCTATGATAAACCCTCTGATTTATAGCTTGAACAACAGAGACGTTAAACGAACAAAAATTGTTTTTAAAAAATTATCTTTACAATAAAAGTGAATAAAAGTTTTAGGTTTCCTGAAAATCATTCATTTCACTCTTAGGGTATGTGCACACGTAGTGACCAAAAACGTCTGAAAATCCAGAGCTGTTTTCAAGGCAAAACAGACCCTGCTTTTCAGACGTTTTTTGACCAACTCGCATTTTTTGCTGCGTTTTTCGCGCCGTTTTCGCTGCGTTTTTTACGTCCGTTTTTGGAGCTGTTTTCATTGGAGTCTATGAGAAAACAGCTCCAAAAACGTCCAAAGAAGTGTCCTGCACTTCTTTTGACGAGGCTGTTTTTTTACGCGTCGTCGTTTGACAGCTGTCAAACGACGACGCGTAAATAACAGGTCGTCTGCACAGTACGTCGGCAAACCCATTCAAATGAATGGGCAGATGTTTGCCGACGTATTGTAGCCCTATTTTCAGACGTAAAACGAGGCATAATACGCCTCGTTTACGTCTGAAAATAGGTCGTGTGAACCCAGCCTTAGGCCTGATTCAGCAGAACATCGAATACGTCTGTGTGATAGCCGTTGAAACAATGGTCGTCACACAGACCTACAGTATGTAATTCAATGGGGCCGTTATTTCAATGGACTGTGTGAAAGGGCCATTGAAAGATAGAACATGTCCTATTTTGTTCCGTTTTCACGGATTTCACCGGAGACTCAAGTCTATGGGGATCTGTGAAAACGGAACCCGCACTGGGGCACCTCGGAGGTGAAAACGTCACGTTTATCATGTCCGAGTTTCCCCACGCTCGACCCCTTAAAAACAGCTGATCAGTGGAGGTGCTTGGAGTCGGACCCCGACCAATCACATATTGATGACCTATCACTGGCTTAGCTATAGGGGTCGCAGCGGTCGCAATTGCGACCGGGCCCCGAAGCCAGGGGGGCCCACGGCCCCCCGTACCACATCAATAAAAAGTTACTATAGTAACTCGGGCCGCGGGCCCCTGTTACTATAGTAACATACTTTACTTACCTTCCTGGTTCCGGATCGCAGCAGAGGTCCTGACGTCAAGCGCTGTGCGCAGCGCATGACGTCACAGCGCTATGCGCCGCGCACAGCATCGAGATGACAGAACTCCCGCCGCGGCCGAAGAGGAAGGTAAGGTTAGCCCTGACTGGTGGGGTCCGACTCCCGGGACCCGCCAATCAGCTGTTTTGAAGGGACTGCAGCACTCGTACGAGAGCTGCTCCCCTTCATTCCAGTCACTTCATTCCGGTCACACTGTGAATCCGTGTCGGCGATTCACAGTGTGGGCGAGTAGTGAAATGAAGGGGAAGCAGCTCTCGTACGAGTGCTGCGGCCCTTCAAAACAGCTGATTTGCGGGTCCCGAGAGACACATCAGCTATTGATGGCCTATCCTGAGGATAGGCCATCAATGTTTAGGGCCTGTACAACCCCTAAGCCTACGATGTAGCAGGCTTAGGGGGCCCATGAGACAGGATCACAGATTGTGTGATCCTGTCTGCTGGGCCCTGTATCTAAGCCAATCACATGGTAGGCTTAGATACATGGCCCATGCGTGATCCTGTCTGCTGGGCCCTGTATCTAAGCCAATCACATGGTAGGCTTAGATACATGGCCCATGCGTGATCCTGTCTGCTGGGCCCTGTATCTAAGCCAATCACATGGTAGGCTTAGATACATGGCCCATGTGTGATCCTGTCTGATGGGCCCTGTATATAAGCTTACCACACTGTAGGTTTAGATACAGGGCCCCAGCACACAGTAATCTTATACTGTATAAGATTACTGTCTGCTGGACCCTGTATCTAAGCCTACGTTGTGATAGGCTCAGATACAGGGTCCCACAGACAGTATCACACATGGGCCCTGTATCTAAGCCTAACACATGTGTTACTAATCATTTTTTGTGTGTTTTCTTACAGGTTCGGTCGTTGGACTACGGCGGATTCCAGGACTACTTCGATGACAGCTTTTTTTTAATTATCAATAAAATGGTTAATGAGGGTTGTGTGTTTTTTTTTTTTTTATTTCAATAAAATATTTTTTCTATGTCTTTGTGTTTTTTTTTTAAACTATATTATTACCGCCTTAGTAATGGCCGCCGGCTGATTGACAGCATCCATTGCTAAGGCGGGGCTTAGCGTTAGCCGATGCAGAAGCTAACACTAACCCCCTTTATTACCCCGGTACCCATCGCCACCAGGGGTGCTGGGAAGAGCCGGGTACGATCCAGTACCTGACCATCTGTAGGGATGGTCGGCCACTGGGGTGGCCGCAGGCTGGTATTACCAGGAGGGGAAAGGCCAAAAACAGTGGCCCTTCCTACCCTGGTGATGCTAGGCTGCTGCTGCTTTATTGTATCTGGCTGGTTATGAAAAATGGGGGGGACCCCACGTCATTTAAAAAAAATTAAAATAAAAATTGGAAAAAACGATGTGGGGTCCCCCCCAATTTTCATAACCAGCCAGATACAACACAGCAGCAGCAGGCAGCATTACCAGGGTGGGAAGGGCCACTGTTTTTGGCCTTCCCCAGCCTAATACTACCAGCCTGCGGCCACCCCGGTGCCTGCCCGTCACTACAGATGGTCGGGTACTGGTTCGTACCCGGCTCTTCCCAGTACTCCTGGTGGCGGTGGGTACCGGGGTAATAATGGGGGATAGTGTTAGCCTTTGCACCGGCTAACATTAAGCCCCGCCTTAGTAATGGAGGTTGTCAATCAGCCAGCGGCCATTACTAAGGCGGTGATAATAAAGATTAAAAAGATACAAGCACATAGAAAAAATATTTTATTGAAATAAAAAAACACAACCCTCATTAACCATTTTATTGAGAATAAAAAAAACGCCGTCATTGAAGTCCTCGTATCCAAAGTCCAACAACCGAACCTGTAAAAAAACACAAACACACAAAAATAATCAGTAACACATAAAGAAGCAATATTATTATTCTTACCTATCCTGGGTCCAGCGCTGGAGACGCAATGTCAGCGAGCTGAGCCCTGTATCTAATCCAATCATGTGTGATACTGTCTGCTGAGCTGTGTATCTAATCGTATCATGTGTGATACTGTCTGCTGGGCCCTATATCTAATCCTATCATGTGTGATACTGTCTGCTGACCCACTGTATCTAATCCTATCATGTGTGATACTGTCTGCTGAGCCACTGTATCTAATCCTATCATGTGTGATACTGTCTGCTCAGCCACTGTATCTAATCCTATCATGTGTGATACTGCCTTCTGAGCCACTGTATCTAATCCTATCATGTGTGGTACTGTCTGCTGAGCCACTGTATCTAACCCCATAATGTGTGGTACTGTCTGCTGAGCCACTGTATCTAATCCTATCATGTGTGATACTATCTGCTGGGCCACTGTATCTAATCCTATCATGTGTGATACTGCCTTCTGAGCCACTGTATCTAATCCTATCATGTGTGATACTGTCTGCTCAGCCACTGTATCTAATCCTATCATGTGTGATACTGTCTGCTGAGCCAATGTATTTAATCCTATCCATAGTTTATAGGGTCGTAGTGCTATAGATATGCTATGCTGTCTCATATACACACTTTTTTTTGGGCGGACACATATGTATTGGGGCTATTTCCCCTGACATTTTAAGCCCTGAGGGTATGTTCACACGGCAGCGTCTGTTACGGCTGAAATTACGGTGCTGTTTTCAGGAGAAAACAGCACCGTAATGGCATGTGCAGGCGTCTTTCGCTGCGTCCATTACGGACGTAATTGGAGCTGTTTTTCCATGGAGTCCATGTAAAACGGCTCCATTTACGTCTGAAGTAGTGAAAGGGACTTCTTTGACGCAGGCGTCGTTTTTACGCGCCGCCTTTTGACAGCGGCGCGTAAAAAAAAATTACCGTCGGCACAAAACATCGTAAGACCCATTCAAGTGAATGGGCAGATGTTTGCCAACGCTTTTGAGCCACATTTTCGGACGTAATTCAATGCTAAAATGCCCGAATTACGTCCGTAAATAGGGTGTGTGAACACAGCCTTAGTGACGCCCCCGGCTGCTAGTGCTGCATTGTTGGGTCACTTAGGAGACCCAGCGAGGCAGCTGAAAGCTGCGGACCGTCGGCCATGAGAAGTTTGCGGGGGGGGGCCCAGTAAGAATTTTTGCATCGGGGCCCATGAGCCTTTAGCTACGCCCCTGTGACCTAATTTTTAGTTGAAAAATGTAAATCCATAATATGAATCCATTTTCTTTCTATAGAAAATGTTTCTATGGGCATTTTTGTACAGAATATTCTCCCTATCAATGATCCACAGATCCATAAGCTAATGGAGTATAACAAATATGGATCCATATTTCAAAGAGTTAACAGGACTTCAAAATTCATTATCTATACATGCACAGCAGCTACGAAAAATGGCGTGTGCAAGCACAAACAGGAAGGAAACCCAAGGTAAACAATGAAGAGGCTGCGGCAATCCCCGTGGCCCATTTAAACAGCTGATTAATGGGAGTGCCGAGCTTTGGACCCATACCCATCTTATATTGATGGCGTATCCTAAGGATAGGCCATCGACTTTGAAATCCTGGATAAGGGTATGTTCACACGATGAGAGGCATTTACGTGTGAAAAGACAGACTGTTAACAGCTGCCTCGTTTCACACGTAAATGCTCCTCCTCGCATTTTGCGAGCCGTCGGAGACGCTCGTAAATCTTGAGCTCTGCTTCATTGAGTTCAATGAAGAACAGCTCAAATTACGTGGCAAAGAAGTGCCCTGCACTTCTTTGCAGAGGCAGTCCATTTACGCGTCGTCGTTTGACAGCAGTCAAACGACGACGCGTAAATTACAGGTTGTCTGCACAATATGTCGGCAAACCCATTCAAATGAATGGGCAGATGTTTGCCGACGTATTGTAGCACTATTTTCAGGCGTAAAACTAGGCATAATACGCCTCGTTTACGTCTGAAAATAGGTCGTGTGAACCCAGCCTTACTCTGTTGATGTTTATCTTGGGGGAAATTTTGATCCCTATTGAATGGAACCGAAAATAAGGGTTTTCATTTTAAGACTTCATTGACATCTATGCAGAGAATATGGATTTATAGTAAAGATCAATAGATCTAAACCAAGGGCTGGTGTAGGAGACGTTTGTGATCTGGTCATTTGATGATTGTTGACCGGTAGACTAATGGCCATTCCTCCGATGACAACGGCACTGAGGAGATACCACAGGTAGCAGAGGGGACGTGGCACCAATCGATCAGTAATGGAGGGGGAGGAGGGGAGAATATTTGTCTATTACTGATATTTTGCGTATATCTGGCTGTCACTGTTATATATGGTGTAACGCCCATGGCCACGGACGGTCGGGATTACTCACCAGCGCTCACTTCTGTTTCGTTCTGCTGTGTCCCGTAGGGTGCGCGCACACGCTCGTGTCCGGCCTTAAGAGCACACGCTCGTGTCCGGCCTCATCTAGCTTATCACCCAGGTTGACATGAGGCTCTGGGAACGATCTCAAGAGGTTCGTCGGGAAAGAAGATTCTCTAGGCTGGCCCCCACTTTCCAGCAATCCCTGTTGCCCTCGCCAGTTGGCCCACCTGAAGAGCCTATGCAGGTGCACCGGCTTAAGTTATCTGCCCAGGTGAAACAGCGCAGACGCACTTCGGGACTTTGTATGTATTGTGGCCTCAGAGGCCATGTTGTGCGTCTGTGTCCTCAAAAGCCAAAGAAACTCCAATGCCTAAGATTGGTTGGGGAGACGACCCTAGGCGATACAGCACTGGATAAAAAACTCTCCTCAAAACTGTCCATCCACGTGACCATAGTGTCCGGCGGGAAGACCCACCGGGCCTCTGCCTATCTGGACTCTGGATCCGGAGCAAATTTTATCACAAAATACCTAGTGGATCTCCTCCAGTTGCCCACAGTTCCCCTGGAGACATCTTTGGCTGTTGCCTCAGTGAACGGTCTGACTCTGCCCAATCCAGTCGTATGTAAGAACAAACCGCTGAGGTTCCAAGTTGGAGCCCTTCACTCAGAGCTAAATTATTTCCTCATCCTGCCCAAGGCCGTTAACGCTGTGCTGCTGGGCCTACGTTGGCTTCTTCAACATGAACCAGTCCTGGACTGGAAGTCCAGAGAGGTTCTCCAGTGGGGTCACAAGTGTCTCAAACGCTGTCTGGGACAGATCCATCTGGCCCGATCTCTCCTATCTCGAATGTTGGCAGGATTACCCCCTCACTACTCACAGTTTGCGAATGTCTTCAGCAAGAAGGAGGCTGAGACGTATCCTCCACACCGGGCTTATGACTGCCCCATTGAACTGGTTCCTTTTGCGTCCTCTCCTCGTGGACAGGTATACCCTCTCTCCTTGCCAGAGACCCAGCCTATGTCCGCTTATATCAAGCAGAATTTGGAGAGGGGTTTTATACAAAAGTCCTCCTCCCCGGCCGGGGCCAGGTTCTTCTTTGTCTAAAAGGAAGATGGATCTCTTCGACCTTGCATCGACTACCGGGGCCTCAATCAAATCACGGTCAAAAACAGATATCCGTTGCCACTTATCTCTGAACTGTTTGACCGCATACGAGGAGCCAAGATTTTTTCCAAGTTAGACCTACGAGGGCCTTACAACTTAATCCGGATCCGCCATGGTGATGAATGGAAGACAGCATTTAACACACGAGACAAGCACTATGAATACCTGGTAATTCCCTTTGGCCTGTGTAACGCTCCCGCAGTCTTCCAAGAGTTCGTCAATGACATCTTCCAAGATCTCCTCTATGTCTGTGTTGTGGTCTACCTCGATGACATCTTGATATTTTCTCCAGACCCCACGACTCATCCGCCAATTTCTGCTGCGATTAAGTGAGAATCGCTTATATGCCAAACTGGAGAAGTGCGTCTTTGAGAGAAATTCTCTACCCTTCCTGGGCTACATTATCTCGGATCAAGGTCTCAAGATGGATCCTGAGAAGGTAAAGTCTGTCCTGAAATGGCCACGCCCTCAAGGCTTAAGTTCCATACAGCGTTTTTTGGGATTCGCCAACTTCTACCGGCAGTTCATACCAAACTTCTCTTCACTGACAGAGCCCATATCTACCCTCACCAAAAAGGCCATGAAAGCCAAGATGTGGACTCCAGAGACAGAATCTGCATTTAATAGCCTGAAGAGTGAATTCACGTCAGCCTCAACCCTCTATCATCCTGATGTGTCTCGACAGTTTCATTGGAGGTGGACGCCTCATCTGTTGGTGCAGGCGCACTTCTGTTCCAGAGAGGCCCCAAAGGCAAGACAGTGGTATGTGGCTATTATTCTAAACTTTTCTGTTCCGCAGAGCTCAACTACTCGATTGGGGATAGGGAGTTACTGGCTATGAAGTTGGCCCTGGAGAAGTGCAGACACCTACTGGAGGGTGCAGCTCACCCCATCCTGATATTTACCAACTCCAAGAACCTCACCAATCTCCAGTCGGCAAAACGGCTGAATCCCCGTCAAGTCAGGTGGTCTCTGTTCTTTGCCTGGTTCCAGTTTGAGCTCCACTACCGTCCTGACGACAAAAATGTGAGGACCGATGCCTTGTTCAGGTCGTTCGAAACTGAGGACACCATGAAGTCTCTGCAAAACATCATTGATCCGTCCTGCATTGTCTCTGTCAACCCACTACAAGTTAGAGATATCCCTCCGGGGAGGGCTTTTGTGCACCTGGCAGACAGAAGAAGAAGAAGCTCCAAACTGGCAGGTCACGCGGGTGCCCGTAAAACCCAAGACCTGATTGTCCATAATTTCTGGTGGCCCACCCTGCCCAAAGACATCATGGACTTTTTCTCGTCCTGCACTGTGTGCGCGGCTAACAAGGTTGCTCACTCCAAGCCTGCAGGCTTACTCCAACCGTTGCCTGTGCCCAATTCTCCCTGGCAGCATATAGCAATGGACTTTGTCACAGACCTGCCTCCCTCTGCTAGATGCAGGGTGGTCTGGATGGTGGTGGACCGATTCTCGAAAATGGCTCACTGAGTTCCGCTGACAGCCAACCTTCTGCTTTTCGACTGGCTTTCCTCTTTATCCAACACTACTTCTTCCTGCACGGCTTGCCACTACATATCGTGTCTGATCGGCGGATTCAGTTCACCTTAAAGTTCTGGAGAGCCCTCTGTAAACTCATCAATGTAAAGTTGGACTTTTCATCAGCCTACCACCCCCAATCCAATAGTCAAGTCGAGAGACTCAACCAGATCATCAAGAACTATCTATGACGCTTCACCTCCAGGCAACATGATGACTGGATGCAGCTTCTTCCTTGGGCCGAGTTCTCTTATAACAACCACACAAGCGAGTCCACTGCTGTCACACCAATCTTCATAATTTCCGGCCAACACCCACAAATTCCTCTCCCGGTGTCAGTTACGTCCCAGGTGCCCGCAGTTGACTCTGCATTCAGGGACTTCCTGCAGATCTGGCAGCAAACACTATCCTCTATTCTGATGGCGGTCGACCGCATGAAACTAAAGGTAGACACAAGGAGAAGAGAGCCTCCTCAGTTTCTTCCAGGTACCAAGGTCTGGCTGTCCACTAGGAATATCCGGCTGAGGATGCCGTAATACAAGTTTGCTCCCAGGTTCCTCTGACCCTTCGAGATCCTACAGCAGATCAACCGTTTCTCCTACAAGCTTCGACTGTCTCCCACCCTCAAGATCCCCAACTGCTTTCATGTCTCCCTCCTGAAGCCTGTGGTCCTGAACCGCTACACCAAGACTCCTAGTCCTGCAGTTTCCCCCAGCGGTTCTTCAGCTATATTCGAGATTAAGGAGATCTTAGACTCCCAAAAACTTGGAGGAAGAACTTTTTTTTGAGTGGATTGGAGGGGGTTTGGTCCAGAAGAGAGGTCCTGGGAGCCAGAGGAGAACCTCAATGCTCATACCCTCATGAAGAAGTTTCTCTCCCGCTCTGGCCCCAAGAAGAGGGGGCGTAAGAGGGGGGATACTGTAACGCCCATGGCCACGGATCGTCGGGATTACTCACCCCCCCCCCACAGCCATGGATCTGTAAGCGCTGACCCGTATCTCCTCCTCAGGAGACGCCAGCACTCACTTCCGCTTTGCTCTGTTGTGTCCCGTAGGGTGCGCCCTGCCCCTTCCCTTAATTGCCTGAGCATTGTTGTGTTTACCCGTGTTAGTCCTTGCAAATGGTTCCCTAGTGTTTTCCAGTTCCCAGTGTTCCCGTACCTGCTACCTGTATCTTGTATCCCGTGCTACCTTGTTCCTGTGCCTTGGAGAGTTGGAGTCTTGTTGTGCCACCAATCACATCTGCTGTGTTACACCACACCTGTTGTCTGCTGCCAAGGTTCCATCCGAGCCTAACCATCGCTACTGTCTGAACTACCAAAGTTACTCAGACTATAGACATTTACTTGGTACACTTTTTGGCCAGATGCTATCCTGCTACGGTGGTACGGCCCAGTGGGTCCACATATCCACAGAACATGACATATGGCATATATGGCTATCACTGTTATAGGAGGATGTGAGGCTTTTATTGCAATAGGGGCATCAGAGGCTTTTATTTTAATGGGGCATTTGTGGCTGTTACTGTTAGGGGGCATCTGTGACTGGTACAAGCTATAAAGTGGTATTTGTGGATGTGAGGCTGGTGCAGGCTGTAATAGAGGCACCTGTTGGTATTGAAGGCTGTAATGGGGACCTCTTTGTCCGGTGCAGGCTGTAAAGGGGGGTATATGAGGCTGGAACACTGAAAACCCCTCAATGCTTTCAGAGGCTAATAATAAGGCAACACAAAAACCTCTTTTATTTTCCCTGTATGCCACATATGCCCTTACACCCTACCCTTCAGCACCCAGTGATGAGAGCGCCACTGCATACAAACATTGCGGCAGCACTTAGGTCCATACAAGCTCAAACACCCCCCCTCTCACTCAATGTACAGAGTGTCTCCCTGCTGCAGCCATGTCACATACTCACAGCATGTAACACAGCCAGGGTAGCCATCCTTTGTGTGCAATGTCAGGTTCAGCTATACCTTGCACAGAGGGTGAGAGAGGGAGAGGGTATGTACAGTGGGCGCCGTAGGGAGGCAGGGAGGGCAAGAAAAAAAGATAAAACAATCTTAGAATACCCTGTCAACTTCTGGTTTCACCAATTAAACCACTAGTGCAAAGTAAGCACAAACAATTATTTATTTATGTTTCACCGAGTAAATTTTCAGCCCAAGCCCTCGAATTAACAAAAACCCTGATGAAATAAATCACTTTTTTACCATGTTGAACCTTTAATTCTGTGAATAGATTTCTACATTTTCTCTTTTTTTGTTGTATGATAATTTACTCTCCCTAGGCAGTCGTATTAAAGCTTCTTTGACCAAAATAATTATTCTCCAGCACTGATAAATGAGGACGCGGTCTTATAAATAATCCCAGAAATTACGAGCAGCAGAGGAGTCCAGGGTGATTAATAAGAACAGATCCTGATTGTATTAGTCTACTTTTATTATTTACTATCAATTTATACCGTAATTATATTCTATGATAGAAAATGTGGCTGCACAAGACAACTATAGTATGAATATTATTTATTATTGTCATTATTATTATTATTATTATTATTATTATTATTAAGAATATTATTATTATCTGTATTATTATTATTATCATTGCTATTATTATTATTATTATTATTATTATTATTATTATTATTATTATTATTATAATTATTACTATTATTATCATTATTATTATAATTTTAATTATTAATATTATTAATAACAATTGTATTGTTATGGTTTATAAAGTATTTTTTTTATTTCTTTTTTTATTCATTGTAAAATGTTGTTGGCCCTGCTGGTTTATTGTCACTCAATGTAATGTTTAAGCTGTTGCTGACTAAAGTGCTATGTAAAGATTTGGAAATGGGAACTGTTGATGCAATCATGGTCCAAAATATATACGATATTAGACTGAAATTTTAAATAGGTATGTCAACCAATACCCCCAGTGAATTTATCCAGATCCAAATCATAGATTATATTAATATATCGGAGAGAAGTAAGACACAGAGACCATGCTTGTATACTCAAAAATATCCCTCTGACGTTTATTGATCAAACAATTACAATAATATCTTTCATAATTGGGAATAGTCATTATAAATGCAGCTGGGGGGCTGAGATAATGGATTAGACGACTGGACTCATACCTTGTGCTCTAATATTGAGGTGGTCTTCTCAATTCCTTTCTTACACGTTTTACATGTATTTTTTACATTTTGAACTATTAAGTAAAAAAACATTACAAAAATGTAATTGCTCTTTTTTACAATAATTCATTTTGATTCCTGAATTTTCCTCAATTTCAAAAATGTTTTGAACTGTATAATATTACAAGTTATCTGTACTATATGTCGGAGATGCGTTCTTGATCCAGGGATTTTCTGATGCCCTATTTGGAGGAAATTTTTCCCCATAATATAATGCAATTGGTTATAATATTATAGATATTTTTTGCCTTCTACTGGAGTAACACAGTAGAATTATAGTTTGGACTTGATATTGAACTTTTTTTTTTTTACTAAGGTCCCATGCTCATGCTATCCACAATTGTGGATAGTAAAGGGCACATTATATCCTATGTGCCAATGCACACGACCGTGCATTGCCCAGAGCCCAGACCACAAAAAAAATAGGACATGTAATTTGTGGTCCGGGCTCATTAAACTCAATGTGCTTTTGTATGTCCGTGATTGCGGTTGGGCTGTGATTACGGATGGGCCGCGGATGACACTCCTCAGGCCGTCCATGCTGTAATCACGGACCGTGCACACAGCTATGGTCATGTGCATAAGGCCTAAGAATGCTACTATGTTACTGTATTTGCCCTGCCCAAAAAAAAATGTATTTTGTAATTATCGTCTTTGATAAATAGTTTCAAAAAATTCAACAATATAATAAAAAGTTTCTTATGTCAACATGTGTCCATGGCTTTATAGGCTAATTTCACACCAGGGTAATAAGGGCACTATTCTGTGCCTGTATTATGGCCATAAATCCTGGCCTGACCATGGATCTCCAGATCCGAACTGTATCTCCATGACTATAAGTTGGAGGCCAGTGCCGCATGAGCGTAATAAAAGCATATTTCTGCGCCCGTATTACGGATGCAAATCTCAGCTGTGGATCTACAAACCCGAACTAACAGCATCGTAGGTTCCGATTATGCTGTTCGTTTGGGTAATCAGAACCGTGGTCAGGCTAGGATCTGCGTAAATTCTGAATTAAAGGAAATGTGTAAAAAAAAGAAAAATTCTAGACTAAAGAAAATGTGTAAAACAAAATTCTAGACTAAAGGAAATGTTTAAAAAATAAATAAAATTCTAGACTAAATTAAATTGAATTAGTTTATTTTTCTTATTGGTCTTTCTTTTTCTGGATTGCTAATTTGCAAGATGTCAAGAGTTCTACTTGATGTGACAATTATTTGAATTTTCCATAATCCAGGAGGAGGAAACTTCTAGAAAAAGGCGAGAATATATATATATTTATATATTTTTCAGAATGCATGTAGTTAAGAACAAATCCAAGATCACAAATGCTGCAAGATGCTAAGAAGTTTATCCACAATCTCTCCTGAGAGGTTTTGTTTCTAAAAGTGAACTTTTTTTTTCTTAAAACCAAATTGATCTAGTTGACTGCCAACTTTTTGTAAAATAGAACGTGGCGTAATCCTCATCCCCTGACCTGGTTATTCTATATAAACAACAGTGTTATGAACATTGAAATTTGCTCTTTCTCTATTTTTTCACAAATTTTCTATGGATTGTGTCTTCTAGAATTTTCTTCTAGAATATTGTTTCCCCTAAAAGTCAAAGTAAGAGTCATAGGACAGTCATGGCGCTGTACATGGAGGACTTTAAGTATCCCTTGGTATAAATAATCACATTATTCCATTTTATTTCTGAAAGACAAAAACAGAAATATATGTATCGGGGGCCTCTTCAACAACATTACAATATGTAAGTGCAATGAGACGTCTCCAGAATACTACTACTTTGGGAAGACCACCTCTAGACCAGATTATTTTGTGACCGATTTTTAACCCCCACTTATCATTGTATATTTACCTTCTTCATTGAAAAATTCTTTACTCCAGAAAAAAGTTTTTCACCTAAAATGTTGGCGGCCGTTTGAAAAAGGGTATCTAAAAAGGTAATTTATTCAAAAATATTCACACAAAAAAATGACAATTCCCCAATTAATTTCCCATTTTTAATATTTAATTCAATGGATATAAGGAATCAGACTATTGTCACAGACTTGGTTCTTCTCGGTTTTGCCGATAGTAAGAAAATAAACTTTTTGTTGTTTTTGGTTTTCCTCCTTATTTACGTTGTGACAATTTTTGGAAACATTCTTATAATATGTATGATCCTTATCAATCCTCACTTACACCTCCAGATGTATTTCTTTCTCACTAATCTGTCCTTCATAGATTTATGCAACATTTCCTGTGCTGTACCCAAGCTATTGATGGACCTCATCTCAACCCAGAGAACCATATCACTCATTGCCTGCAGTGTACAACTCTTCCTTCTACTATGGATAGGTGCTTATGAGTGTTTGCTTCTTGCCATTATGTCCTATGATCGATATGTGGCCATCTGCCGTCCTCTCCATTATCCCATTGTCATGAGGTGGAGCGTTTGCTATGGGCTTACAGCTTTTGTGTGTATTTTCAGTTTCCTAATGGTCTTTCTTCCATCAATATCAATGCCGGTAACATTGTGTTACCCCAACAAGGTCAACCATTTTATGTGTGAGGCCCTATCGGTGATAAAGCTCTCGTGTGATGATATCCATGATAATGAGATTTATATATTTTTTTCTGGTTTCATCTCTCTTTTCTTCCCCTTTCTTTTTATACTTGTGTCTTATATTTGTATTATATCTTCTGTATTGAAGATCAGCTCTGCAGGAAGGTCTAAGGCTTTTTCAACATGCACCTCTCACATTACAGTAGTGGCTTTGTACTTTGGCAGCGGAATGGTCACATATTTAGGACCTTCTACGAATAAGTCATCAAACCAGGAGAAATATGTCTCAATTTTTTATGTCATTATATCTCCAATGTTAAATCCTTTTATTTACAGTCTGAACAATAGAGATGTCAAAGAAACCATTGTAAAGATGTTTTTGAATATGATATGAAAAAAAATGACATTATGTGTATACAGGATGAAGCCATTTTATCATTGTTTTTTTTCTTTTTTAGACCATTCCCAGTTTACATTAAATAACTTGTTTAATTGATCCTTCAGGTTGTGAATGTTTTATTTATTTTGTAAATTCTTTATTTAAGTTTTTCTTTTAAAACATAGGAAAGGGAGGTGTATGGAAGGAGAGTACAGAAAAGAAGGGAAGTGGGTTAGGAGTGGCAAGGGGTACAAATACAAATTGTAATAAGAGAACAAAGGGTAAACTAACAATTGTCTCTGCAGATATGAGTTTGAGATGTAGAAAGGTATGACCGATTTTGTACAAGCTGAAAAAACAATTGTATATTTGAGGATTGACTTAAAAATATTCCAAAATTATGAGTTTGAGAGTTTGAGAGGAGACGAACATCTCACCGGTCACAAAAGATTGGTGAGATAATCAGATTTTTGGGCTTTAATCTTTCCGTCCCAAATCGTGAATTATTTATCTAGATTTTGTTCTATTGACTATTTCAGTTTTTTCAATGGACTGTAGTTAACATATTTTCTTATTCCATTCTGAAACAAATGATGTACCCGTCTCCCTCCAGTGACGAGCAATTATGAGTTTTGCTGTACTTAAAAAATGCGTAATAATAAATTTATGGTTTATAATCTGAAAGGACACATCAAGGTTAAGAATTGCAAGTTCTAACGTCAAAGTGAGTTTTATGATCGTTTCTATCTTAGGGCCTGTTCACATCAGCGTTGGCTTTCCGTTCAGGGGTTCCATCTGAGGTTTCCATCATGGAGCCCCCCAGTCGACTGCACTATTGATTCCATCGAAAAAATGGAAACCTGCCGGAACAGTGACATGTGGAAGCCATTAGCAATGTTTCCGTCACCATTGATATCAATGGTGATGCAAACGGAAGCTGTGGTTTCCGCTTGACTTTCCGTTGCAGGGTTTTACGACGGAAAACCTCAGACGGAACCCCTCAACGGAAAACGAACGCTGATGTGAACAGGCCCTTAGTCCAAAATGGTTTGATAAGGTTACAATTGAACCAGAATTGTGACATGGTCCCCGTTTCTTTCCTACAGCGCCAGCATATTGGGCTTTGGTTAGAGTCAATTCTATTCAAGAGCTCCGGTGTCTTATACCAAAGTGCCGCTAATTTGTAATTTAGTTATTGAATCTTTGTAGAACTAGAGTGAGAGGGGGAACTTTTCAACATTCGATCAGTCTGTTCCTTAGTAAACTTTTTACCAAATAATTTTTCCCATTTTGTTATAAATGAGGGGGTTTCCGAATCACTAACAAGAAGTTGGTAAAGTTTTGAAACCATATTTTTAGGTAGAGTTCTAGTAGAATAAAAACTACTGAATAAGTTTACAGTATTTAAGTCTAGAATGTCAGGAGAAAAGATCTTAATGGACTCAGCGATTATGTTGAATGACTGATCATATTCCTTCTTAAGATTTCTAAATGTATTAGGTACTAGCTGAGTTACCCGGCTTCGCACGGGTCTATTTGTTTGTTGTTTGTGTGGTTAAAAACGTTGTTTCCTGTTCATATGCCTCGGCCTGCTGGGGAGTTTCAGCAGCTCGCTGTTTGCTGTCACGTATGTGATTAGCCTGGAGACGGGCTGGGGTCTTTTGAGAGGTTTCAGAATATCGGACAGCAGCCAAGTGCTTTGCTGCAGAAGTCTGTTGTCCAAGTGCAGGGTTCCTTTTTGGAAAGGGGTTCAATATATGAGAGTGCTGAAATCCAGTATAGGTACAGTGTAGTATAGGTACAGTCCGTTCATGGCGAGTAAAGAAAGATGGATGTATTGTTATGGAAACCCAGTGTAAAACAAAAATGACTGGATTGTTATGGGAACCTGCTGTAAAACTATGTGCATATTAGTGAAGCTAAGCATGAAAAACCAGCAAGTTTCTATTGGCTAATACGGGTCATATGTGATATGGAGGAGGACCCTTGATGTGGATGCCAGTGGTGCCATATTTGTTTTTGTATTGAAATTTTTTGTGAATATGTTGAGAACGGTAGGCCCTAGAGAGCTCAGAGTTACCCGGCTTCACAAGGGTCTCTTTGTTTGTTGTGTGTGTGTGGTTAAAAACTTTGTTTCCTGCTGATATGCCTCTGTCTGCTGGGGAGTTTCAGCAAATTGCTGTTTGCTGTGATACATATTGTCAGCCTGGAGATGGGCATGGGACTGCTGAGAGGTTTCAGCAGCTCTGGCAGCAGCCATGCAATTTGCCGCAGGAGTCTTTCATCCAAGTGTAGGTTACCTCTTTGGAGGCATAACTGGTATGGAAGGGTTGCAATTTATGAGAATGCTCAAATTCAGTATAGGTACAGTGCAGTATAGGTACAGTCCGTTCACGGCAAATAACACGTCGAGTAAAGAAAAATGCCAGGGTTGTTATGGAAACCTGGTCTAAAACTGTGTGTTTGTGAGTGAAGATAAGAATGAAGGACCTGCGAGCTTCTATTGGCTAATACGGGTAATCTGATGTGATACGGAGGAAGGTCCTTGATGAGGAAACCAATGATGCCATATATGCTTTTGTGAATATGTCGAGAATGGTAAGTTCCAGACAGCTGAAACCCGGACTAAACCTTCGGAAGCACATGATTTACCAAATTTGGTGCAGATTGGTCAAGTCATTTGGCTGTGCGTAAAGAGCATACAACAGACAATAGAAAAAGTACCCGGCGCTGCCCGGGTATAACATGTCAAGTCTGTTTGTTTGTGTGTTCATTGTATTTGTTCCAAGGGTGCCCAGGGGGCCAATCCATGCCCTCGTATTTTCTTGTTTTCCGGGGAAATCGCTAGTAGCCCTATATACCCCAGCAGTAACACACTGTTTATTTAAATTTTAACTTCCTAAATACCTAACAGCTAAACTGGTAGGAAATTGAGTCATAAGACTGTGACTTTTGATTAACAACATTGGCAGTTTTATTACCAGTTGGCCATAGACTATGGTTGGATCATAATTGAAAACAGCATCATGCATGAAAGCCCATTCATTAGCACGCTGAACATGATGTGTTCTATCAGCTTGCTTTCTGGCCTGGGTTCACTTGAAAGGGGTTCTGTCATTACATATGGAAGAGATCAACCAGGAGCCACGTTGGAGGACGCAAATGGCTGTCACACCGCAACCCAGTTCTCAAACAGCATAGACCGCTCGAAAGCGGCGTGAGTGGGGTCACCGGGGGTTCAAGGATCACCACTGCGACGCTTCGGGACAATCCGGGCTACGTACTCTCACGGGCGGCCCAGCTCGCAACCTGCCGAGGAGGAGGACGCCTTCAAACAACTGACCCTTCCGCGGCATCGGAAGAAAGACGAGGACCTTTGGTAAGAGATCAACCAAGAGCCCCGTTGGAGGACGCAGATGGCTCTCACACCGCAACCCAGTTCTCAAACAGCATATACCGCTCGAAAGCGGCGTGACTGGGGTCACCGGGGGGTTCAAGGATCACCACTGCGACGCTGCAGGACAATCCGGGCTACGTACTCTCACGGGCGGCCCAGCTCGCAATCTGTCGAAGAGGAGGACGCCTTCAAACAACCGGCCCTTCCGCAGCATCGGAAGAAAGTCGAGGAGCTCTGGAAAGAGATCAACCAAGAGCCTCGTTGGAGGACGCAGATGGCTCTCACACCGCAACCCAGTTCTCAAACAGCATAGACCGCTCAAAAGCGGCGTGAGTGGGGTCACCGGGGGGGTTCAAGGTTCACCACTGTGACGCTTCGGGACAATCCGGGCTACGTACTCTCACGGGCGGCCCAGCTCGCAATCTGCCGAAGAGGAGGACGCCTTCAAACAACCGACCCTTCCGCGGCATCGGAAGAAAGACGAGGACCTTTGGAAAGAGATCAGCCAAGAGCCCCGTTGGAGGACGCAGATGGCTCTCACACCGCAACCCAGTTCTCAAACAGCATAGACCACTCGAAAGCGGCGTGACTGGGGTCACCGGGGGGTTAAAGGATCACCACTGCGACGCTGCGGGACAATCCGGGCTACGTACTCTCCCGGGCGGCCCAGCTCGCAATCTGCCGAAGAGGAGGACGCCTTCAAACAACCGAGCCCTCCGCGGCATCGGTAGAAAGTCGAGGACCTCTGGAAAGAGATCAACCAAGAACCCCGTTGGAGGACGCAGATGGCTCTCACACCGCAACCCAATTTTCAAACAGCATAGACCGCTCGAAAGCGGCGTGAGTGGGGTCACCGGGGGGTTCAAGGATCACCACTGCGACGCTTCGGGACAATCCGGGCTACGTACTCTCACGTGCGGCCCAGCTCGCAACCTGCCGAGGAGGAGGACGCCTTCAAACAACCGACCATTCCGCGGCATCGGAAGAAAGACGAGAACCTTTGGAAAGAGATCAACCAAGAGCCCCTTTGGAGGACGCAGATGGCTCTCACACCGCAACCCAGTTATCAAACAGCATAGACAGCTCGAAAGCGGCATGAGTGGGGTCACCGGGGGGTTCAAGGATCACCACTGCGACGCTTCGGGACAATCCGGGCTACGAACTCTCACGGGCGGCCCAGCTCGCAATCTGCCGAAGAGGAGGACGCCTTCAAACAACCGACCCTTCCGCGGCATCGGAAGTAAGACGAGGACCTTTGGAAAGAGATCAACCAAGAGCCCCGTTGGAGGACGCAGATGGCTCTCACACCGCAACCCAGTTCTCAAACAGCATAGACCACTCGAAAGCGGCGTGACTGGGGTCACCGGGGGGTTCAAGGATCACCACTGCGACGCTGCGGGACAATCCGGGCTACGTACTCTCACGGGCGGCCCAGCTCGCAATCTGCCGAAGAGGAGGACGCCTTCAAACAACCGAGCCCTCCACGGCATCGGAAGAAAGACGAGAACCTTTGGAAAGAGATCAACCAAGAGCCCCGTTGGAGGACGCAGATGGCTCTCACACCGCAACCCAGTTATCAAACAGCATAGACAGCTCGAAAGCGGCATGAGTGGGGTCACCGGGGGGTTCAAGGATCACCACTGCGACGCTTCGGGACAATCCGGGCTACGAACTCTCACGGGCGTCCCAGCTCTCAACCTGCCAAAGAGGAGGATGCCTTCAACAGCCAGACCCTTCTGCGTCAGCATTGAAAGTCGAGGATCTGTGGAAAAGGGTCACCCAAGGGCCCCGCAGGCGGTGGTAGGTTCTCGCCCCTGATTCCTGCTACACACACCTGAACAGCGCCAAGCGACTGAGGTGGGAGCTGGAGAGGCGTTACTGCTAACGACCCAACACAGGACAATCCGGGCGACTTGTTCTCACCGGCGATCCAGCTCGCAACCTGCCGAGATGGAGGGTGCCTACAAAGACCGGTCGCGGCAGCATAGTGAGCGAGGACCTGTGGAAAGAGCACAACCAAGAGCCAAGGAGATGGAGCGCGCTCTGCGTCCCTTTGCCTGACCATTCGGCCGAAACCGTTGGTGCAGATGATTTTGGGACACCGCAACGACAACCTCGACAATCCGGGTTAACTGCTCTCAACGGCGGCCCAGCTCGCAAAGTGCCCAGGAGGACGCCTATGAAGACCGGTCGCGGCAGCATAGTAAGTGGAGGACCAATGGAGAGAGGTCAACCAAGAGCCCCGCAGGTTGGTCATAGCTTCTCGCCCCTGATTCCTGCTACACACACCTGAACTGCGCCAAGCGACTGAGGTGGGAGCTGGAGAGGCGTTACTGCTAACGACGCACCACAGGACATTCCTGGCTACTTGTTCTCACCGGCGATCCAGCTCGCAACCTGCCGAGATGGAGGACGCCTACGAAGACCAGTCGCGGCAGCATCGTAAGTCGAGGACCTATGGAAAGAGCACAACATAGAGCCAAGGAGATGGAGCGCGCTCTGCATCCCTATGCCTGACCATTCGGCCGAAACCGTCGGTGCAGATAATTTGGGACACCGCAACGACAACCTCGACAATCCGGGCTACGTACTCTCAGGGGCGGCCCAGCTCGCAACCTGCTGAGGAGGAGGACGCCTTCAAACAACCGACCCTTCCGCGGCATCGGAAGAAAGACGAGGACCTTTGGAAAGAGATCAACCAAGAGCCCCGTTGGAGGACGCAGATGGCTCTCACACCGCAACCCAGTTCACAAACAGCATAGACCGCTCGAAAGCGGCGTGAGTGGGGTCACCGGGGGGTACAAGGATCACCACTGCAACGCTTCGGAACAATCCGGGCTACGTACTCTCACGGGCGTCCCAGCTCTCAACCTGCCAAAGAAGAGGATGCCTTCAACAGCCAGACCCTTCTGCGTCAGCATTGAAAGTCGAGGATCTGTGGAAAAGGTCACCCAAGGGCCCCGCAGGCGGTGGTAGGTTCTCGCCCCTGATTCCTGCTACACACACCTGAACAGCGCCAAGCGACTGAGGTGGGAGCTGGAGAGGCGTTACTGCTAACGACCCAACACAGGACAATCCGGGCGACTTGTTCTCACCGGCGATCCAGCTCGCAACCTGTCGAGATGGAGGGCGCCTACAAAGACCGGTCGCGGCAGCATAGTGAGCGAGGACCTGTGGAAAGAGCACAACCAAGAGCCAAGGAGATGGAGCGCGCTCTGCGTCACTATGCCTGACCATTCGGCCGAAACCGTTGGTGCAGATGATTTTGGGACACCGTAACGACGACCTCGACAATCCGGGTTAACTGCTTTCAACGGCGGCCCAGCTCGCAAAGTGCCCAGGAGGACGCCTATGAAGACCGGTCGCGGCAGCATAGTAAGTTGAGCCCAATGGAGAGAGGTCAACTAAGAGCCCCGCAGGCGGTGGTAGCTTCTCGCCCCTGATTCCTGCTACACACACCTGAACTGCGCCAAGCGACTGAGGTGGGATCTGGAGAGGCGTTACTGCTAACGACGCACCACAGGACATTCCTGGCTACTTGTTCTCACCGGCGATCCAGCTCGCAACCTGCCGAGATGGAGGACGCCTACAAAGACCAGTCGCGGCAGCATCGTAAGTCGAGGACCTATGGAAAGAGCACAACATAGAGCCAAGGAGATGGAGCGCGCTCTGCATCCCTATGCCTGACCATTCGGCCGAAACCGTCAGTGCAGATAATTTGGTACACCGCAACGACAGCCTCGACAATTCGGGTTAACTGCTCTCACCGGCGGCCCAGCTCGCAAAGTGCCCAGGAGGACGCTTACGAAGATCGGTCGCGGCAGCATAGTAAGTCGAGGACCTTAGGAGAGAGGTCAACCAAGAGCCATGGGGAAGTGGCATCGCTTAGCGTCCCCTTGCCTGTCCCACCGATGGCAGTCCGCACTCAAACGAGCGCGAATGCCGGTGTTTCAAATAATACAGGACACCGCTAACGGCAACCTAGACAATCCGGGTTAACTGCTCTCACCGGCGGCCCAGCTCGCAAAGTGCCCAGGAGGACGCCTACGAAGACTGGTCGCGGCAGCATAGTAAGTCGAGGACCCGTGGAGAGAGGTCAACCAAGAGCCCCGAAGGAGGTCGCAGCTGGCTGCCAACTTGGTACCGGTACAACCTTGTCACCGCTCGGAAGCGGCCCAGGTCGTCAGGACATGGATTGGCATAACTGCTACGACGCGACCCAGGACAATCCGGGCTACGTGCTCTCACCGGCGGCCCAGCTCGCAACCTGCCGAGAAGGAGGACGCCTTCGACAACCGGTCGCGGCAGCAGAGAAAGTCGAGGGCCGTGGATCAAGGTCAACCAAGAGCCACGCAGGAGGTCGCAGCTGGCTGCTAATTTGGTACCGCTACACCTTGTCACCGCTCGGAAGCGGCCCAGGTCCACAGGACATGGATTGGCATTACTGCTACGACGCGCCCCAGGACAATCCGGGCTACGTGCTCTCACCGTCGGCCCAGCTCGCAAATTGCCAAGGAGGACGCCTTTGTCGCCCACGGGGAACTGAGCCCGCTTTCCCGGAGAGGGAAGCCACCGTGGAGCCGCCTGTGGCTTGGATGCGGGCGCCACACCGACACTTACATCCTCGAGCGAGACGGAATACGGCGTTGGACTGCTTGGGAGAAACAACCGTGCCCCATGCGCGGGTGCGCCTTGGGGCACCTCGGCAAGAGAGGCCCTTGCGAGCAGCGGACATACTGGGGCGGTCACTGCCTTCCCGTCGCTTAATGCTTTCTCTCGCGCCTCGGGCTCCGGCGACACCAGCGCGCTCTCGGACGACTTTAGAGTGATCGAAGCAGCACTGAGCAAACACACCTCGCGGGAGCGAGAGGTACCGGCGCCCGCCTTAGCAGGACCGCCGGGCTTTTTGGGACACCGGCCGTAGGTGGCCGGGGGCGAAACAGAACCGGGCGGTGTGGGAGGAAGATGCGCTTGCCGTAACCGACAGGGTTCCAAAGCACTGCCGAGCGAATGGTCCCTCCGCCGCCGGGTCGCGGGGATCAGATCGATCTGAGGAGTCTGTGACAAATCCCAAAGACTCAAACGGTGGGGGGGCAAGTGCTTCGCTCACAGCTTAACAGCAGGTGGCCGAGGCCGACGGGGACTTCCAGGAGGTCGGTATGAGGGGCCACTACCTACCGGTCACACCATGGAAGTCCTTCTCGGCTTGGAACGGGAGCAGCTCCCGCTCGGACGTCCAGAACGTCCCCCTTTACGGAATTCGGTAGGACTCGCCAAGGTGGCCGAGCTCCTGCAACTGCTGGTCGGCCTGGGACTTCAGAAAGAATGCACCAAAGTTCTTTCATGGAAGGTAAGACGCAGCGGACCGACCAGCGAGCGAGGCCGATGGGGACTTCCAGGAAGACGGCATGAGGGGGCCGGTGTCTACCGCTCACTCCCTGGAAGTCCTTCTCGGCCACGAACGGTTAGGATGTCCCACTAGGACGAACCGTTCGGACTTGGAACGCGGAGCAAAAATGCCCTCTCACAGGATTTCAGGTGGTGGACATATTCACACCCCTAAAAGTGTCACCTGCTCAAATAAATCGGGGTAAGGTGCCAAAGTACCCGGGCTCCTGGAACTGCAACCCGGCTAAGGCCCAAAATAAAAACCTCATAGGGGTTTTTCTCTAAAATGTCAATGAAGACCGGCCTGCGAGCGAGGCCGACGGGGACTTCAAGGAGGCCGGCATGAGGGGCCACTACCTACCGGTCACACCATGGAAGTCCTTCTCGGCTTGGAACGGGAGCAGCTCCCGCTGGGACGTGCAGCACGTCCCCCTTCACAGAATTCGGTAGGACTCGCCAAGGTGACCAAGCTCCTGCAACTGCTGGTCGCCCTGGGACTTCAGAAAGAATGCACCAAAGTTCTTCCATAGAAGGTAAGGTGCAGCGGACCGACCCGCGAGCGTGGCTAACGGGGACTTCCAGGAGGCCGGCATGAGGGGGCCACTGCCTACCGGTCAAACCATGGAAGTCCTTCTCGGCTTGGGAAGGGAGTAGCTCCCACTAGTGCAGCACGTCCTCCTTCAACGTTCCTTCGGGTAGGAGCCGCCATGGTGGAAGAGCTCCTGCAACTGCTGGTCGGCTTGGTACTTTATAAAAAACTTCAAAGTCTTTTAAGAAGGTAAGGCGCAGCAGCGGACCGACCACCGATCGAGGCCGACGTGGACTTCCAGGAGGCCGGCATGAGGGGGCCGGTGCCTACCTCTCACTCCCCGGAAGTCCTTCTCGGCCTGGAACGGGAGCAGCTCCCGCTTGTACGTCCTCCTTCACGGCTTTCGGTAGGAGTCGCCATGGTGGCCGAGCACCTGCAAGTGCTGGTCGCCTTGGGACTTCAGAAAAAAACATTAAAAAAATTTTTTTTTTTTATTAAGAATGTAAAAAGGCAGCGGACCGACCAGCGAGCGAGGCCGACGGGGACATCCAGGGCAGCGGCGTGAGAGGGCCGCCTGGTACCGCTATCGCCCTGGAACCCGCATTCGGCCTTAGCTGGGAACGCCTCCCGCCCTCATCTCGTCCTGGAACTGTCAGACTTGGAAAGCGGAGCAAGTTTGCCCTCTCACAGTATTTTAGGTAGAGGACAAATTCACACCCCTAAACGTGTCACCTAGCCAATTACACCGGTGGGAGGCGCCAAAGTGGCCGGCCTCCTGGAACGGCTGCCCGGCTAAAGGCCAAAATAAAAACCTCATAGGGTATTTTCTCCAAAACGTGAATGAAGACCGACCCGCGAGCGATGCCGATGGGGACTTCCAGGAGGCCGGCATGAGGTGGCCGCGCCTACCGCTCGAGCCCTGGAAGTCCGCCGCGGCTTCTGACTCGAGGTTGCAGAGCTCACACAGTGCTGCCCTGCCGGGATGCACAGTTCCCTCATGGGTCCTCTATCTCTCCCCCCCCCCGGCTGCACACGATGGAGCTAGCTAACAGCTGCCGCCGTAATGCATTACGAGCAGACCGGAAGTACTTCTCGGGCGGGTGGACACAGCGGGACTCTCCGCGGGCGCTGTGGAGCTCGTACACGGCTGCCCCCGGGCATGCACAGCTTCCACATGGCTCCTCTATCCCCCCACGGGTGCAATCAGCAGGCACACGCTGCTCATACTCGGAGCTGGCTGCCTGCCACTGACATGCATCGTTCGCGCACCGGAAGTACTTCTCGGGAGGGTAGACACAGCGGGACTCGCCGCGTTCACTGTGGAGCTCATACACGGCTGCCCCCGGGCATGCACAGCTTTCACATGGCTCCTCTATCCCCCCACGGGTGCAATCAGCAGGCACACGTTGCTCATACTCGGAGCTGGCTGCCTGCCGCTGACATGCATCGTTCGCGCACCGGAAGTACTTCTCGGGAGGGTAGACACAGCGGGACTCGCCGCGTTCACTGTGGAGCTCATACACGGCTGCCCCCGGGCATGCACAGCTTCCACATGGCTCCTCTATCCCCCCACGGGTGCAATCAGCAGGCACACGTTGCTCATACTCGGAGCTGGCTGCCTGCCGCTGACATGCATCGTTCGCGCACCGGAAGTACTTCTCGGGAGGGTAGACACAGCGGGACTCGCCGCGTTCACTGTGGAGCTCATACACGGCTGCCCCCGGGCATGCACAGCTTTCACATGGCTCCTCTATCCCCCCACGGGTGCACTCAGCAGGCACACGCTGCTCATACTCTGGAGCTGAGCGCCGCTGACATGCATCCTTCGCGGACCGGACGTACATTGCGGGCGGCTTGGGACACAGCGGCGCACGCCGTTAGCGCTGTGGAGCTCATACACGGCTGCCCTCGGGCATGCACAGCTTCCACACGGTTCCTCTATCCCCCCACGGGTGCACTCAGCAGGCACATCCCGCTTATACTCCGCTGCTGCTGCTGCTGGCGATAATGATGATGACGATAATGATGATGATGCGCAGAGGGTTAACTATCGGCGGACAGTGACACTCTCGCCCTGGAACGCTGTGGCGGCCTCAGACAGCAGGCACACGCCGCTCTGGAGCTGCCTGACGGCTCCGCTGACACGCATCCTCTTCGCCGACCGGAAGTACATCGCAGGCGGCTTGGGACACAGCGGGACTCCCCGCTGGTGCTGTGGAGCTCATACACTGCTGCCCCCGGGCATGCAAAGCTTCCACACTGCTCCTCTACCCCGGCTGCAATGGGCAGCACATGCCGAACATACAGTCTGGAGCTGCCTGACAGCCCCGCTGACACGCATCCTCTTCACCGACCGGAAGTACATTGCAGGCGGCTTGGGACACAGCGGGACTCCCCGCTGGTGCTGTGGAGCTCATACACTGTTGGCCCCGGGCATGCACAGCTTCCACACTGCTCCTCTACCCCGGGCTGCAATGGGCAGCACACGCCGCTCATACACTCTGGAGCTGCCTGACAGCCCCGCTGACACGCATCCTCTTCGCCGACCGGAAGTACATCACAGGCGGCTAGGGACACAGCGGGACTCCCCGCTGGCGCTGTGGAGCTCGTACACTGCTGCCCCCAGGCATGCACAGCTTCCTCACGGCTCCTCTACCCCGGGCTGCAATGGGCAGCACATGCCGCTCATACACTCTGGAGCTGGCTGACAGCAACTGCTGCTGATAATGATGATGACGATAATGATGCTGATGCGCAGGCGCAAAGGTTTAACTACCAGCAGACAGTGACACTTTCTCCCTCTGCAACGGCCTCTGCTGCCGTTATACACCGGTCTCAGCCAGCCCCTGCCTCTCGCCCCCCCACCGGACCTTCCCGCAATCGCCCTGGAACTCTGGCCAGGCATGGGGATGCGGCTTGCTCCCGCTGCCCCCCACCGGACCTTCCCGCAATCGCCCTGGAACTCTGGCCGGGCATGGGGACGCGGCTTTCTCCCGCTGCCCCCCCCCCACCGGACCTTCCCACAATCACCCTGGAACTTTGGCCGGGCATTGGGACGCTGCTTTCTCCCGCTGCCCCCCCCCACCGGACCTTCCCGCAATCGCCCTGGAACTCTGGCCGGGCATGGGGACGCGGCTTTCTCTCGCTGCCCCCCCCCCCCACCGGACCTTCCCGCAATCACCCTGGAACTTTGGCCGGGCATTGGGACGCTGCTTTCTCCCGCTGCCCCCCCCCCCACCGGACCTTTCAGCAATTGCCCTGGAACTCTGGCCAGGCATGGGGACACAGGTTTCTCCCGCTACCCCCCTACCAGACCTTACAGCAATCTCCCTGGAACTCTGGCCTGGCATGGGGATGCTGCTTTCTCCCGCTGCCCCCCCACCCCACCGGACCTCCCCGCGATCACCCTGGAACTCTGGCTGGGAATGGGGACGCTGCTTTCTCCCGCTGCCCCCCCACCGGACCTTCCAGCAATCGCCCTGAAACTCTGACCAGGCATGGGGGCGCAGGTTGCTCCAGCTGCCCCCCCACCGGACCTATCCCGCAATCTCCCTGGAACTCTGGCCGGGCATAGGGACGCAGGTTGCTCCCGCTGCCCCCCCCCCACCGGACCTTACCACAATCGCCCTGGAACCCTGGTCGGGCATGGGGACTTGGCTTTCTCCCGCTGCCCCCCCCCCCCCACTGGACCTTACAGAAATCGCCCTGGAACTCTGGCCTGGCATGGGGACGCTGCTTTCTCCCGCTGCCCCCCCCCCCCCACCGGACCTTTCAGCAATTGCCCTGGAACTCTGGCCAGGCATGGGGACACAGGTTTCTCCCGCTACCCCCCTACCAGACCTTACAGCAATCTCCCTGGAACTCTGGCCTGGCATGGGGATGCTGCTTTCTCCCGCTGCCCCCCCACCCCACCGGACCTCCCCGCAATCACCCTGGAACTCTGGCTGGGAATGGGGACGCTGCTTTCTCCCGCTGCCCCCCCACCGGACCTTCCAGCAATCGCCCTGAAACTCTGACCAGGCATGGGGGCGCAGGTTGCTCCAGCTGCCCCCCCCACCGGACCTATCCCGCAATCTCCCTGGAACTCTGGCCGGGCATGGGGACGCAGGTTGCTCCCGCTGCCCCCCCCCCCCACCGGACCTTACCACAATCGCCCTGGAACCCTGGTCGGGCATGGGGACTTGGCTTTCTCCCGCTGCCCCCCCCCCACTGGACCTTACAGAAATCGCCCTGGAACTCTGGCCTGGCATGGGGACGCTGCTTTCTCCCGCTGCCCCCCCCCCACCCCACCGGACCCCTTTAATATGGGAGCCATGGGTCCGGCATTCTGAGACCCCTGGCAATCAGTTGATTTTTCCAGGGGGATTTGTAGTCAACCAGACATCTCTCCTTTAGATAAATATTATAATGATTAAATGGCTCTCTGCTTTGGCTCATAGAGAGGAGTCCTGAATATGGGAATAGGGATTATAGACATGAGTTGTCCTGATGGGACAACCCCTTTGATTGCTATCAATAATACATTTATATATACTGTGTATATATATATATATATATATGTCTTACGGTGTACATGTATGTCCAGATGTAGCAGTAAGATCTTAGCACAGAGCAGTCTGTGGCTGCTATATTATGAATCTGTACAACATGGATAGTCCAAGTATGCCAGTACATGCAATCATGTGCAACGTTCTTTGCAACGTATAATTTTTTGAATAATAAAAATCATTTACTCATGTAAAAAAAATATTTGTGGAACGGAATAGGAAAAAAACAGCGATTCCACAATCTTTTGAGGGGTTTAGTTTTTACGACTTTCACCATACGGTAAAATTGGCATGTTAACTTTATTCTACCGGTCAATTTCATTACAGAGATGCCAAACTAATATAGTGTTTTGAGAGCCAGGACTAATTTATTTTTCACCGATTGAGAGGTATGAGGGCTTAGTATTTGCGGGGCGAGCTGTAGTTTCTACTGATACAATTTTGGGCTGCATAAGACGTTTTAATCTCTTTTTATTTCAAATTTTGTGGGATACGTAGTTACCAAAAACAGCCGTTCTGGTGTTTCCATTTTTATTTTTTTACGGCGTCCACCCTGTAGGTTAAATAATGGTATATTGAGATAGTTCGGACTTTTACAGATGTGGTGATACCAATTTTGTTTATTTTTTCGATTTTTTACATTACTTTAGAGGAAAAATGGGAAAAGGTTATTTTTTAACTATTAATATATATTTATTTTTTTTACACTACTGAAAGCTTTATTAAACTTCTTTTGGCGGATAAAATATTAAAGGGGTTGTTTATTAACCCGTTAGTGACTGCTAATACGGCTTTTCATGTCGGCCACTAACGGGCTTTATTCCGATGCAATAGACTTTTTACGTCGCTGCATCGGAATAAGTAAACAGAGCAGGGAGCTGTCAAATCTCCCTGCTCTCAGCTGCCAGAGGCAGCTCGAATGTTTGAGATCGATATAAGTATCTATCTCACCCGTTTAACCCTTCAGATGCTGTGGTCAATAGCGAGCGCCACATCTGAGTGGTTTTAAGAGAGGGAGGGAGCTCCCTCTCTCTCCCACCGACACCCAGGTCTGCCTGTAGCGAATGCCTGCTAAATCATGCTGCAGGCCTAGCAGATGCCTGTCCGTTTTAAATATACTGGCAGTAATACACTGCAATACAAAACTATTGCAGTGTATTATAATAGCGATCAGATAATCACATATTAAAGTCCCCTAGTGGGACTAGTAAAAAAGTAAAAAAAAAGTTTAATAAAGTTAATAAAAAAAATGTGAAAAAAAATTAAAAACCCACTTTTTCCCCTTACAAAATGCTTTACTATTAAAAACCCAAAATAAAGTAAAAAAGTTACACATATTTGGTATCGCAGTGTCCGTAACGACCCCAACTATAAAACTATTACATTATTTAACCCTCACGGTGAACGCCGTAAAAAATGTAATAAAAAACTATGGAAAAATTGCTGTTTTCTGTGAATCCTGACTTAAAAAAAATGTGATAAAAAGTGATCAAAAAGTCGCACCTACTCCAAACTGGTACCAATAAAAACTACAAGTCGTCCCGCAAAAAAAAGCCCTCAAACAATTGCATCGGCGGAACAATAAAAAAGTTATGGCTCTTCAAATATGGAGACACAAAAACAAATAATTTTGAAAAAAAAGCGTTTTTACTGTGTAAAAGTAGTAAAACATACAAAAACTATACAAATTTGGTATTGTTGCAATCGTAACAACTCACTGAATAAAGGTATTGTGTTATTTATACCACACGGTAAACGGCGTCGATTTAGGACGCGAAAAAGTGTGGCGAAATTTCCGTTTTTTTATATTTCCCCCCAAAAAAAGTTTATAAAAGTTAATTAATAAATAATATGTGCCTCAAAATGGTGCTATTAAAAAATACAACTTGTACCGCAAAAAAACAAGACCTTATACAGCTATGTCGGCGCAAAAATATAAAAGTTATAACTCTTGAAATGCGGAGATGGAAAAATGTAAAAAATGGCTTGGTCATTAAGGTTTAAAATAGGCTGGTCACTAAGGGGTTAAACTGTTATTCTTGAACTGACCTATCCAGAAAAAGAACAAAACAAGTCTTTTTTTCCATGATAATATAAAAACAAGATTGAAGGGGCTTTCCTACAACAGACATTTATCACCTATTTACAAGATGGGTGATAAATAAATTATCGCTGGGGCCCACACCATTGGGACCCTCACCGATCACTAGAAGTCTTCCTCTTTGTGACTGAGGTGAGGAGGAGTTTAAATGGAGAGGCAGTCAAACATGCAAGCTGCAGCTCCATTCAATGTCTATGAGGCTGATGGAAACAGGTGCTCACTATACTCAGCTGTCTCTGTCAGTCCCACGACTACGGTGAGAATAAACGAGGGTCTCAGGACCCCCATTCCAGCGATTGGTAGGGGTCCCAACAGTGGGGTTGTCAGCAATCATACATTTTCTGGGAAATCCCTTTAAGGCTCATACACATGGGGGCTGTATATGGCACACAGATTTATTAATCACTGGGGATGCTGGAAGGGGAGTGTCAGAGGCATTACTTGAAGCTCCAGGACCCTAAAGCGAAATCTGAAACAGAATCCCTCTACCTAACACGTGCAATTTATAATGCTAATGTCTTATTTTATGGCAGAGGGGCTCCCTTATACACCAAGGCTAGGGTTCACCTGCTACCTCAGTATCCCCTATAGCTACACCCCTGTGGAGAGTAAAAATCTGAAGGTAACAATACAGAGGGCAGTAGAACTAAATAATCATCAGCTTTATCTGGTGGCCCAGTGTGTGTAGCACTATTATATTCAGGAACACAGTGTCTGTAGCCCTATTATATTCAGGAACACATTGTCTGCAGCCCCATTATATTCAGGAACACAGTGTGTGTAGCAGTTAAACAATTAGAAATATTTTTTGAAAAATATCTCCTGCAGAAGAAACAAGTTTTAAATTTCATGTTATACATATATTCATATGTTTTTTACCAGTCTTCTTTCCATTTTTCAGACCCTACAAAAAGACTTATCGCTATCCCGTCATTCTCCTGTTATTGTACAAACAATTAAATAACAACAAATATTCCCAAACCTACAATACAATTACACAAAGTGCTGATATTCTATTAACATAAAGGAACTTACCTGAATTAAATGAGGACAGCTCTTGTGCTCTTCTCCGGGTAAAAATCTTGGGACAAAGGAAGTTGTCTGCGTTCCAAGAGATTCCCTCCTAAGTGGACCGCAATCAGAATGACCGGATATAAATCCCTAGGCTGTCAGCCAGAAACATAACAAGCCATGATTAAGGACGCAGGGAGCGTCTGAAACGCGTAGGCATCGCCTATACAGATAATCATTCATCGTACTCTGGACAAACACCTATATCCCTCTTCTTTTCACTGTTTTTAATGCTATTAAATAAATCTTGGAAGAAGTTTCCCGTTTTAACAGATGCACCAAACCTAGCACTGGATCAATTATTTCTACTTTTTGTGTGTAGCATTATTATATTCAGTGGGCAAAGTGTGTGTAGCACTATTATATTTAGATGAGCACAGTGTGTGGCAATATTTTATTCAGGGGCACAGGGTGTAGCACTATTATATTTAGGAGCACATTGTGTGTTGCACTATTATATTTAGGGGGCACAGTGGGTAATACTATTACATTCAGAAGGCCAGAGTATATTGTTATTATATGTAGGGGGCACAGTGAGTGTAACACTGTTATATTCAGGGGACACTATGTGTGTAGCACTAATATATTCAGAGAAGCACACTGTGTATAGCACTTTTTTATTCAGGGGGCACAGTAAATGTAACACTGTTTTATTTAGTGGGCACAGTGTGTTGAGCTATTATATTCAGTGGGCATAGTGTGTACAGCACTGTTATATTCAGAGGAGCAGTGTGTGGCAATATTATATTCAGGGGTACATTGTGTAGCACTTATATTTAGGGGAAACTATTGTAAGTGTAGCACTATTATAGGTAGGGGGCACAGTATGTGGAATATTGTATTCAGGGACACATAATATGTGGACTATTATATTCAGGGGGCACAGTGTGTGGACTATTGTATTCAGGGGACAGGCTGTATAGCAGTATTATATTCAGGGGACACAGTGTGTGTAGTACTATTATATTCAGGGGACACAGTGTGTGTAGCATTATTATATTTAGGCGACAGTGTGTGTAGAACTATTATATTCTGGGGATACAGTGTGTAGCACTGTTATGTTCTGGGGACAGTGTGCAGCATTATTATATCCAGGGGTACAGTGTGTGTAGGACCATATTCTGGGGACACAGTATGTAGAACCATTATATTTAGGGGCACAGTGTGTGGAGCGATTATATTCAGTGGAATAGTGTGTGGAACTTTTATATTCACGGGAATACAGTGTACAACAATAGCATATTCAGGGAGCACAGAGTGTGTTTCTATTATATTCAAAGGGCACAGTGTGTAGCACTATTATATTTAGGAGCACAGCAATAGCGGTTTGCCAGATGGTCCATCCATCCTTGAAATGTGCTGGCGTCTGCACTCAGCAAGTCTGGGAATGTGCAGAGTTTACCTGTGGAAGGTCGAAAACAATGTCCCCACCATTTACTCTTATATGCTACAGGATCGTTTATACATGCAGCCTATGAGACACCGGGAGCATGCTTATGAGGTAAGCGGCCCGACTCAGACAGCACAATGACGTCACTGTATCCCGCCATGCCGCTGAATGCACAGTGAGAAAGAAGTCCCAACTCATCATGGTAACTGCCAAACAGAGTTAGGGGAGTATATGTTTTTTGTTTCTTCAGGGGCACAAAGGGGGCTTTATTAATGATGGTGACGACACACCTTTAGGCGTCATAAAAGGGAACATTATTAGTGAACGAGGTAAAAAAAGGGGGCATTAGGCCCTATTCACATGACAGGGAAACTCAGCCGTGTGGTGGCCATTTATTTAACGGTCGTCACACGGCTGCAGTAAGAACAATAGACCCCAAATGGGACTATTCCCACGGCAGTCAAAAAATGGAACATGCCCTATTTTTGGATGGGGATTCCGCTCCAGGAAAGTCCCTGACTTCACTGTCCATATATGCGGTCCCCTGCTCCTGAAGTGGAATCCCCGGCACTGTGGCCGGTGATTCTGCTTCAGGAGAAGTCCCTGACTTCACTGTCCATATATGGACAGTGACGTCAGGGACTTCTCCTGGAGTGGTCCCCTACTCCTGAAGCGGAATCCCCGGCACTGTGGTTGGTGATTCTGCTCCAGGAGAAGTCCCTGACTTCACTGTACATATATCAAGGGGGCTGTGTGATACTACCTACAGGGAGCTGTATGTCACTACCTACAAAGGGGCTATGTGACACTACCTACAGGGGGGCTGTGTGGCACTATCTACAGGGTGGCTGTGGCAGTATCTACAGGGGACTGTGGCAGTATCTACAGAGGCCAGTGTGTGGCATTATCTACAGAGGGAACTGTGTGGCTTTATCTACAGAGGACAGTATGTGGCTTAATCAACAAAGGGCAGTGTGTGGCTTAATCTACAGAGGGCAGTGTGTGGTATTATTTACAGGGGGCAGTGTGTGTCATTATCTACAGAGAGTAGTGTGTAGCATTATCTACAGAGGGCAGTGTGTGGCACTATCTACAGAGGGCAGTGTGTGACATTATCTACAGAGGGCAGTGTGTGGCACTATCTACAGAGGGCAGTGTGTGGCATTATCTACAGAGGGCAGTGTGTGGCATTATCTACAGAGAGCAGTGTGTGGCATTATCTACAGAGGGAAGTGTGTGGCAAAAAATTCACAAATGAAATTCTTCAGTTTTAAAAACGGACAGGGAAATAAAAGGATGCAAAATGGGTCAAAATCGTCCGTTAAAAAGCCAAGCTTTTTTATTGCCAAACCTACCACCTTGTTATTCCTCCTGGTGTTTTTTCTAAGCTTTGTTTGCTTGTACTCCAATAAAGTGGAAATTTAGTTTTCCCTATTTATACCACGCATCGCTGGATCCTCTCTCTTTTTTCTACTATTACCTGCCGTGTGCCGTCGCGGACGATCCGGGCGATATTGAACACAGGAGTGTGAAGCTGGTGAGCTGGAGGTTTCCTCCCATCCCTTTTCTCCCTACTATTACTAGTACTATTCAGTTACTATGTGGCCGTGTAATGGCCACAGTCGCGGACCGTCTGCATTACTAACCTGCCTATGGCCACGACTGCAGCTGAGCTCTTGCCGGCGTCTTCCTCCTCTTAGACGTTGGCAAAGAACACTGTACTCGGCTGCTGTGTATAGGGAGCGCGCGCGCTCTCTCCTGGCCCGTAAGGCCCAGTGCGTGCACCAGAATTTAGCTCCCTATCCAATCCCTACTCACGCCCTGTATAAAAAGGACCCCACCCTCTTCCTCCTTGCCTGAGTGTTGTTGTGGCTACCCATGTTCCTTATAGCAAATGGTCCCTTAGTTTTATCCTGTATCCTGTGTTCCTGTATCCTGCTTCCCGTATCCATTAATTGTATTGGTTCCTGCATGAAGTCTAGTGTTGGAGTCGAGTTCATCCTATGTGCCACATGTCATCTGCCACGCCAAGCGTCATCTGCCACGCCAAGCGTCATCTGCCATGCCAACTGTCATCTGTGCCAATTGTCATCTGTGCCAAGTGTCTGCTACTCTTCGTGTCTGCTACGCCACGTGTCTACTACGTCGAGTGTCTGCCAGATCATCTTTCCTGGTACTCTTGTCCTACAGACTGTTATTGACTATGCTTTGGGCAGCTTCTACTCCGGATCGGCCTAGTGGGTCCACATACCCCATAGCCGAAACAGTATGCTCATGCCATGGATCCTGCTAGTCAACCTAAAAGTACGGTCCATAGGAGGCAAGCAGACATGCGTGACCTCCGGGCACGTCAGGATAAACTACTACAGGTGGTAAACTCCATAATTAACAGTTTGGATCGTCCTTCTCTCTCTCCTCTGGCTGCTACTGCTGCTTCACCCCCTGCTATCCCTCCTGTCTGTACTGGGTCTGCAGTCTCGTTGCCTCTACCTCCTCACTAAGAAGGAGATCCTAGGACCTGTAGAGGTTTAATTAACTAGTGTATAATTTACTTCAAGTTACATGCCCGTCTCTTCCCCTCTGATGAGGCCAAAGTCGCTTTTATCATTTCTCTCCTCTCCGGCAAAGTCCTGGCATCGGCAAACCCCATCTTGGAACGAGAGGGTCTGGAATTCTCTGATTTACCACTGTTTTTAGAGACCTAAAACGTTCGAGGAACCAGGTTGTACCTCCTCTGCAGCTGCCTCACTGTTGCCTCCCAATCAAGGGGAAACAACTGTAGGCTCTAGTGGCAACTTTCTGTCAGGGACTATCTCCACGTATGAAAGATGAACTGGCAGCTCGGGAGCTTCCCTCTACTTTGGATGCCTTGACACTGCTAGCAACACGAATCGATAAGGGGATCCAAGAGCGCACTTGTGAAGTTTGCCCGGAGAGGAGGTCTTATCAATTGGCAGCTAAGTTTCAAAAACCTCTTCTGCCTTCTTCTATTGTACCTCTGGGGGAGCCAATGCAAATAGACAGACTCAGACTGTCCGACCAAGATCGGCAATGAAGATGTTCTTCTGGATTGTGTCTGTATTTTGGTCACAAGGGACATTTTGTGCGCCAATGCCATCTGAAACCGGGAAATCTCCAGCACATAGGGTTGATTGGAGAGACAACCTAGGCGAATATTCTGTGACTACTAAATTGTCTCCCAGACTTTCTATTCTGGTGTATATCGTCACAGGTGAAGGATCACACTCTATACCTGCTAACTTGGATTCTGGAGCGGCAGCAAACTTTATCCAGCAGGACTTAGTAGAAAGTATCCACTTGGCTACTGTTCCCCTAGAAAAAGCTCTATCGGTCCCTTCTGTTGATGGACAGCCCCTGCCAGAGACTATCCTGTCTATCACCAAACCGCTAAGACTACAGTTCATACAGACTAGGAGTTCTTCACTCAGAAATAATAACTTTCTATGTCCTATCCAAAGCAATAAACTCCATCCTCCTGGGATTGCCATGGCTTTGCCAGCACGCTCCAGTTCTTTATTGGAATTCCAGAGAGGTTCTCCAATGGGGTCCCCAATGTCTTCACCGCTATCTGCCTCAGGTTCGTTCTCTTCTTTCTCCTCTACCTCTGTCTCTCAATGGACTACCTCCACAATATGCTGATTACACAAATGTCTTTAGCAAGAATGAGGCAGAGGGTCTTCCTCCTCATCGTCCCTACGATTGTCCTATTGAGTTGCTTCCTGAAGCTTCACCTCCTCGTGGGCGGGTTTATCCTCTCTCCTTGCCTGAAACCCAGGCCTTGTCAGAGTATGTCAAGGGGAAACTGGAGAGGGGGCTCATCAGAAAATCTTCTTCACCAGCCGGTGCCGGGATCCTCTTTGTGAAGAAAAACGATGGATCACTCCGACCGTGCATCAATTACCGTGGGTTAAACTTAATCACGGTAAAAAACAAGTACCCCTTGCCGCTTATCTTTGAGCTCTTCGATAGGATTCGTGTAACCAAGTTTTTCATGAAGCTGGATCTATGCGGAGCCTATAACCTGATCCGTATTCACAAGGCTGACAAATGGAAGACCACATTAAACACCCGAGACGGTCACTATGAGTATCTCGTAATGCCTTTTAGAGTGTGCAATGCTCCAGCTGTGTTTCCGGAGTTTGTAAACAACATCTTCCGTGACCTTCTGTATGTCTGTTTGGTGGTTCATCTTGATTTTCTCATCTGGTCTGACGACGCATGGGAAGCATGTTCGACAAGTCCTGGTTGAGAGGTAACAGTTTATATGCTAAATTTGAGAAGTGCGTATTTGAAAGAAAATCTTTGCCCTTCCTGGGCTATATTATCTCTGATCAGGGTCTACAAATGGATCTGGGGAAAGTGAAGTCCGTCTTGGAGTGGTCACGTCCTCAAGGGCTCTGAGCCGTACAGAGATTTTTAGGATTCGATTTTTATCGACAGTTCATCCCAAATTTCTCGTCACTAACTGCCCCTATCTCAGCTCTTACCAAGAAGGGAGTGAACGCTAAGGACTGGACCCCTGAGGCAGAGTCGGCATTCTCCAACCTCAGGAACAGCTTCACCTCTGCTTCCGTTCTTTATCATCCTGATGTGACACGACAATTATTATTGGAGGTTGACGCCTCTTCTATTGGAGCTGGAGCACTCCTGTTTCAAAAGAATTCCAAGGGTAAGGCAGTGTCATGTGGATTTTTCTCCAGACTATTCTCTCCCACAGAGCGCAACTATTCTATTGGGGATCAAGAATTACTCGCCATCATGTTGGCTTTAAAAGAGTGGAGACTCCTGCTGGACGGAGCTGCTCATCCCATCATCATCTTTACAGATCACAAAAATCTTACTCATCTACAGTCTGCACAACTACTGAACTCATATCAAACCAGATGGACATTGTTCTTCACCAGATTTCAATTCCTGATTCTTTTTCGTCCTGCTCTGTCTCAGTCATTCGAGACTAATGACTCTTAATAAAGTCCTCAACATGTTATTGATCCTTCTAGGATTATCGCTGTTAACCCTCAACTCAAGGACATTGCTCCTGGATAGATTTATGTTCGTCTTGCTGACAGGAGAAGAATTATTCGCTGGGGATATAATTCCAAGCTGGCCGGGCACTCTGGTGTTCGTAAAACTTGGGACTTTATTGCTCGTCACTACTGGTGGCCCAAGATGTCTTGGACTATGTTTCGTCCTGTACCAACTGTGCCCAAAACAGGGCTACTCATTCTAAACCTACTGGCCTGCTTCTACCCCTGACAGTTCCTGATGCTCCCTGGCAACACATAGCCATGGATTTTATTACTGACCTCCCCCTTCTTCCGGATGTACTATGCTCTGAGTCGTGGTGGACTGCTTCTCCAAGAAGGCACATTTCGTTACTTTATCCGGCCCACCCTCTGCTCCTTGTCTGGCAAGTTTGTTCATCTAGCACATCTTTCGTTTGCATTGTTTCCCGCTGCTTATTGTGTCAGATCAGGGTGTACAATTCATATCTAAGTTCTGGAGAGCCCTATTTAGACTCTTGGATGTGAAAATTGGACTTTTCTTCCGCTTACCACCCACAGTCTAATGGCTGAGTTGAAGGGATCAACCCGGTACTTGAGAATTATCTTTGTCATTTCATTCCAGTTCAACAGGACAATTGGGTACAGCTTCTGCCATGGGTCTAATTCTCCTCCAACCATCATATTAGTGAATCTACTGCTTCTTCTCCATTCTTCATTGTGTACAGTCAACGTGTTCCTCTTTCTGTGCCAGCTACATCGCAAGTGCCTGCAGCCAATTCTTCCTTCTGAGGTTTTCTTCAAATCTGGTAGCAACTAAGTCTGCGATCCTTCAGACAGGTGATTGCATGAAGAGATATGCAGATAGGAGAAGAAAAATTCTTCCTCAGTTTTCTCCTAGAGTCAAGGTCTGGTTGTCTTCCAGAAACATTCGTCTGAAGATCCCTTCCCACAATTCGCTCCCAGATTCATCAGTCCCTTTGAGGTTTGCAAGAGATAAACCCTATCCTGTAAGCTTCAGCAACCTCCTACCTTCAAAATCCCCAACTCATTCCATGTCTCCCTACTAAAGCCTGTGGTCCTGAACTGAATCAGCAAATCCCCTGGTTCTACAGTTCTACAGTTCAGTAATAGTATGATGGTAATATTTGTTGCTTTATATTGGTATTACTCAGAGGCATACTATCATTCATAGATAAGTGTTTTGGAAAATTATGTGTAGGCCCCACAATGCATGCAATTATGTAGAGTAAATCCAGGAACCGTGTACTGCTGGGGCACTGTGTCTAAGCCTTTCATGTGTTATAAATGTACTGTAACTTTTACAAATTAAATTTTTGGGGGGGAATTAAACATATATTTTGTTAGAACAAAAGGATCAGGTATGTTAAAATCCAACATGCCCGACCCTTCATTCTTTCAATATCTGCTGTCGGGTGAAAGAGTCAGGACTCCCCCATATATATTAGATGATCAACCGGTCATGCCAAAATGAGCGGATTCAGCCGATATTTATCTAATGTGTGGTATGGGGTGGGGGTCAAAGTTTATTTAAAGCCCAGGGCCTGAGATCATATTAATCCACTGCTGGGGCACAGTGTTTGGAGTTATTTTATTCAGGGGCACATTGTGTGTGAAGCCATTATATTCAATGGAGAACAGTGTGTTGAGCTATTATATTCAGGGGGCACAGTGTGTGGAGCTATTATTTTAAGAGGGCACAATGTGTGGAGCTATTATATTAAGGAGGCACAGGGGCAGATTTACTAAGACTGGCATTTCATACACCGGTCTTAGTGTGAAACCCGCATGCCTATTAAGAAATTTGTTGTATCTTGGGCTGTCTGTGAGCTGTAAAGGGAAATTTACGCCCTCTTCTGCTAAGCATCGCTCACCAAAAGTTATATTAGGGGTATAAAGTTGCTAATGTAATTTTACAAGCTTTGTTGTGGGGCTGTAAATATGGATGGTCTTAATTCTGAAACGGTATTTATGTGCTGATCATGGTTCTGGTGTTTTATATATGTAATGAGCTTTGTTCTGGTGCTGTATATATGTACTGAGCTTGTTCTGGTGCTGTATTTATGTATTGAGCTTGGTTGTGTTGCTGTATTTATGTATTGAGTTGGTTCTGCTGCAGTATTTATGAACTGAGCTTGGTTCTGTCTTGTTCTGTAATTATGTACACGAGCTTGGTTCTGCTGCTGTATTTAGGAACTGAGCTCTGTTCTGGTGCTGTATTTATGTACTGAGCTGTATTTGTGCTGGTACTGTATTTATGTATTGAGCTTGGTTCTTGGTGCTGTATATACAGGGAAGGAAATAAGTATTTGATCCCTTGCTGATTTTGTAAGTTTGCCCACTGTCAAAGACAGGATTTTAATCCATTACGGCGTAATGTGTTACCAATGGTTTTCTTGGTGACTGTGGTCCCAGCTGCCTTGAGATCATTAACAAGTTTCCCCCCGTGTAGTTTTCGGCTGAGCTCTCACCTTCCTCAGGATCAAGGATACCCCACGAGGTGAGATTTTGCAATGAGCCCCAGATCGATGTCGATTGACAGTCATTTTGTATGTCTTCCATTTTCTTACTATTGCACCAACAGTTGTCTCCTTCTCACCCAGCGTCTTACTTATGGTTTTGTAGCCCATTCCAGCCTTGTGCAGGTCTATGATCTTGTCCCTGACATCCTTAGAAAGCTCTTTGGTCTTGCCCATGTTGTAGAGGTTAGAGTCAGACTGATTCATTGAGTCTGTGGACAGGAGTCTTTTATACAGGTGACCATGTAAGAGCTGTCTTTAATGCAGGCACCAAGTTGATTTGGAGCGCGTAACTGGTCTGGAGGAGGCTGAACTCTTAATGGTTGGTAGGGGATCAAATACTTATTTCTCTGTGCACAATGCAAATAAATATATATAATTTTGACAATGTGATTTTCTGTTTTTTTTTTATATAATCTATCTCTCACTGGTAAAATTAACCTAGCCTAAAAATTCTAGACTGTTCATGTCTTTGACAGTGGGCAAACTTACAAAATCAGCAAGGGATCAAATACTTATTTCCTTCACTGTATGTACTGAGCTTGGTTCTGCTGTTATATTTATGTACTGAGCTTGTGGTGCTGTATATATGTAATGAGCTTTGTTCTGGTGCTGTATATATGTACTGAGCTTTGTTCTGCTGCTGTATTTATGAACTGAGCTTTGTTCTGCTGCTTTATTTATGTACTGAGCTGTACTTGTGCTGGTACTGTATTTATATACTGAGCTGTATTTGTGATGGTGCTGTATTTGGGTATGTTTACACGAGGGCGTCCGTAACGGCTGAAATTACGGGGATGTGTCAGCCTGAAAACATCCCCGTAATTTCAGCCGTACCGGCATGTGCAGGCGCTTGAACGCCGCGTCAATTACGGATGTAATTGGCGCTGCTATTCATTGGAGTCAATGAATAACGGCTCGAATTACGCCCAAAGAAGTGACAGGTCACTTCTTTGATGCGGGCGTCTATTTACGCGCCGTCATTTGACAGCGGCGCGTAAATTACGCCTCGTGTGAACAGACAAACGTCTGCCCATTGCTTTCAATGGGCAGATGTTTGTCAGCGCTATTGAGGCGCTATTTTTGGACGTAATTCGGGGCAAAAACGCCCGAATTACGTCCGTAAATAGGCCGTGTGAACATACCCTTTATGTCCTGTGTGTGGTTCTGGTCCTGTATTTATACCAGAGCTTTGTTCTGGTGCTGTTTTTATGTACTGAGCTTATTTCTTGTGCTGCATTTATGTTATGAGCTTGGTTCCTGCATTGTAACTATGTGTTAAGCTTGGATCTAATATACTCTCTGTATTTAAAGAGTGTAACAATAGGCTTGGAGATTTGTTGTAGCGTGACGTGTGCTCTGCACTTCTATTTCCCCCATCTCACAGTGCATAGGCTAACTGAACAGGCTGTACACGTCTATGAATGTCTGTATATACACCTGTAAGTAAGTAATAATTTAAAAAAGGCTCTGCCACCACATTATAAGTGCCCTATCTTCTACATAATGTGATCGGCGCTGTAATGTAAATTACAGTACTGTTTTTATTTAGAAAAACAATAAATTGTATCATTAACTCCCACACAAACGTTACCGAAGTGTCGGGATTGTGAATAGACATCCCATTCTGGTTGGAAGAGATGTCTATTCACTCTCAAGACACTTCAGCAATGTTAATGTGTGTGTATGTGACTGCACATAGCGAACAACTGCACATAGCGAACAACATTTGGATGGCAGTCTTGTGGATGAATGGGGACAGCTGAGGACCGGAGAGACGGTGGAGAACTTCAGCTCCCGTCTGGCCATGTGGTTGGAGGAGTATTGGGACCTCAGAAAGTTGCTGCAACGGCTCCGAGTGGACTTAGCGGTCGCCAGAGACAGGGCTGCAAAGGCCACAGGAGGTAAGAGGTACCAATACCGTTTAAATGTGAAGTCTTTGTTAGAGGAAATAAAAGAAGTGGAAGAGAGACGTGAGGAGATTGTGACAGGTGGAGGGGTGTTTGGAGAAAAATAAAAAACGAAGAGAGGTTTGCCGAGATGGCAGCACATATAAAAATAGAATGTATGGAAGAAGACAGCAGAGCCCCAGACACAGCAAAGAAAAATGTAGGGGAGAAAATGGAGAGTGAAAATGTAAAGTCCAGAGAAGACACACATTCTGAGGCACCAAGAAGCAGTGAGGAGGAGGAGGGTGGACTCACAGCTGGGAATAATCAGGAGTGTTTTGAAACTGACAGTGAGCGGCCTCCAGGATTACTCACACAGATCCGTAATGTGGAGTCGCCGGTATCATTCCAGGGATTTTGTTTTGGTGCGGAGTTACCCGCAGAGGAGAAAAATAAAAAGAAAAAAAAATTTAAGAAGAAAAAAAAGGAAAAGGAAAAAAAATATGCAAAGCGCTCATTTAAAATGGTGTACACTGCAAGGTCCTTCCTGTTCTTTGAGCCAGATGAAAGTCAGGATCAGGGCACAGGTCCCGCAAGACCCCCAGCTCCAGCCTCTGCAGTGGGGCTGGAGCGGGAATGCGGGGAGAGTGTTACGGGTCCGACAGTAGAACTCGTGGTGGTCAAAATGGCGCCGGACGCCAACCCCTGCAAAGGGGGCGGTGATGGTGGCCTGGTGACGCCAGGTGGTGTGTCCCCGTGTCCGGTGGATGGCGAGCCCGGGAAACTTGTCTCTGATGAGAGTCAGGGGTCGGGAGAACAGGTAAACCACAAACCGGATCTGGTGTCTGAAAGCCGGAAGTCTGTCGGTGTCGCAGTAAAGCCAGCAGACGTTCCGGACAAGGGCGGTCACAGAGGAGGCTCCGGCTCTGTTGGCCACTACTCTGTGGGAAGGGAGAGTGGTCCGGCGCCAGAGGCGGCTCCAGTGACGTCAGTGGCTCCTTCGTCCGCATCGCTGAAAAGTGGTGTAGGCGAGAAGGGAACTGCTTGCGTCGGGGACGACGGTGGCCCCTCTCCCAAAAATGTTCAGTGCATAGAACAGATGGAGGTTAATGAGGCGGAGGGCACTGCAGGGACACCGCTTATAACATCTGGTGGCGTCCCTGCAAAGGTGCCCGATGATGCGGAGACTGAAGCTGTAAAGTATTTGCCAGACAGGTTCTGTGTCGACGCCCGTGGGCAATCAGTTTGCACCTGCTCCTATGTCTGTGAGACTGACTCCATCTTCCACCGCTCAGGATGGTAGGCTTAGGAGTGGGAGAGCCTATCACAGCCTGGCCAGACGGAGCTTGTTCCCGCCCACTGTCTATTTATACCTGCCTTTCCTGTTCCTCCTTTGCCTGTGATTCTTCTATGCTTGTTTCCTGACTTGCTGCTGCTGCTGCTTGTACAACTGATCCTCTGCTTGTTATTGACCTTGGCTTTCTGACCACTCTCCTGCTCAAAGATTTGTACCTCGCTCTTTCCTGGTTTGACTCGGCTCGTTCACCACTCTTGTTGCTCACGGTGTCTCCGTGGGCAGCTGCCCTTTTTCCCTGCTTCTGTGTACCCCTGTCTGTTTGGTCTGTCTTGCACTTACTGAGCGTAGGGACCGTCGCCCAGTTGTACCCCGTCGCTTAGGACGGGTTGTTGCAAGTAGGCAGGGACTGAGTGGCGGGTAGATTAGGGCTCACCTGTCTGTCTCCCTACCCTGTCATTACATAATCACAGGCCCATATACCTAGTCTAACCTGGTCCCTGAGACATCTATGGACCCCCTTGAGACCCTGGCTCAGCAGATGCAGGGCCTCTCCCTACAGGTCCAGCCCCTGGCTCAGAGGGACAATCTGCGTGATGCTTCTCTGGTAGTGACCCCCACCTCACCTCTTGAACCCCACCTCAAGTTGCCTGACCGGTTCTCAGGGGACCGGAAGACTTTTCTCTCCTTTCGGGAGAGTTGTAGGCTCTATTTTCGCTTAAAGCCCCACTCCTCAGGTTCTGAGAGCCAGCGGGTGGGTATAATTATGTCCCGGCTCCAGGACGGGCCCCAAGAAAGGGCCTTCTCCTTGGCTCCTGACGCCCCTGAACTTTCCTCCGTTGATCTTTTCTTTTCTGCTCTCGGGCTAATTTATGACGAGACTGACAAGACTGTCTTTGCCGAGAGTCAGCTGGTGACCTTATGTCAGGGTAAGAGACCTGTAGAGGAGTATTATTCTGACTTTAGGAAGTGGTGTGTAGCTTCTCGGTGGAATGACCCTGCCTTGAGGTGCCAGTTTAGATTGGGTCTATCGAACGCCCTGAAAGACCTGCTAGTTAGCTATCCCTCTGCTGACTCCCTAGATCAGGTTATGGCTTTAGCGGTACAACTTGACCGACGTCTCAGGGAACGACGACTTGAACGTTTTTGTGCCTTCTCCTCTGACTCCCCCATGATGGCTCCCGAGGTTCCGTTGCTTCATTCTTCCACGGAAAACTCGGATGAACCTATGCAACTCGGGGCCTCCGTGTCACCCCAACAACTTAGAGAGTTCCGCAGGAAGAATGGTCTCTGCTTCTACTGTGGGGATGACAAGCATCAAGTGAACAACTGTCCTGGGCGTAAGAATAAGCAGCCGGAAGAACTTCCGTGCCTAAGTGATCATCGGGGAGGTCACTTGGGCGCACAGGTATTTCCCGTAAATATGAAACGTAATAAAATCTTGCTTCCCTTTCAGGTCTCTTTTGGTGGTAGGTCTGCTACCGGCAGTGCCTTCGTGGATTCAGGGTCTTCTGCTAATATTATGTCTGTGGAATTTGCTATGTCTCTAGCTATGCCATTGATTGATTTGCCTAAACCTGTCCCGGTACTGGGTATCGACTCCACTCCTCTTGCTAATGGTTATTTTGCACAGCATACCCTTGTTTTTGAACTCCTTGTTGGCTCCATGCATTTGGAGCAGTGCTCTGCACTGGTGATGCAGGGATTATCGTCCGATTTGGTCTTAGGCCTTCCCTGGTTGCAGTTGCATAGTCCCACGTTTAACTGGAATACTGGGGATCTTACCAAATGGGGTAATGAATGCATGACGTCATGTTTTTCTGTTAATTCTATTTCTCTCCCTGAGGAGGTGAACACTCTACCTGAGTTTGTTCAGGACTTCGCTGATGTTTTCTCTAAAGAGGCCTCCGATGTGTTACCTCCTCATAGAGAATACGATTGCGAAATAGATTTGGTACCAGGAGCTAAGCTCCCTAAGGGTAGGATATTCAATCTCTCTTGTCCCGAACGTGAAGCCATGAGAGAGTATACGCAGGAATGCCTGGCCAAGGGTTACATTCGCCCCTCTACTTCTCCGGTAGGTGCTGGCTTCTTCTTCGTAGGGAAGAAGGATGGTGGTCTTAGGCCGTGCATCGACTACCGTAACTTGAATAAGGTCACTGTAAGGAACCAGTATCCCCTTCCTTTGATTCCTGATCTCTTTATTCAGGTTCAGGGGGAACAATGGTTCTCTAAGTTTGATCTAGGGGGGCGTATAACCTTATCCGCATGAAAGAGGGGGATGAGTGGAAGACTGCATTTAACACGCCCGAAGGTCATTTCAAATACCTTGTCATGCCCTTTGGGTTGTGTAATGCTCCCGCGGTCTTCCAGAATTTCATAAATGAGATTTTCAGAGATTACCTGGGGGTATTTCTTGTAGTGTACCTTGATGACATACTTGTGTTTTCCAAGGACTGGTCCTCCCACATTGAGCATGTCAGGAATGTGCTCCAGGTCCTTCGGGAAAACAAACTGTTTGCGATGACCGAAAAATGTGTGTTTGGGGGGCAGGAGATACCATTTTTGGGTCAAATCCTCACTGGTCATGAATTCCGCATGGACCCCGCCAAGGTCCAGGCTGTGGCGGAATGGGTCCAACCTGCCTCCCTGAAGGCGTTACAGTGCTTCTTGGGGTTCGCTAATTATTACAGGAGATTTATTGCTAACTTCTCGGTCATCGCTAATCCTCTTACGGACCTCACTAGCAAGGGTGCTGATCTCCTCCGCTGGCCTCCTGAGGCTGTCCAGGCTTTTGAGGTCCTTAAGAAGTGCTTTATCTCGGCCCCGGTGTTAGTTCAGCCCAACCAAATGGAGCCATTTATCGTGGAGGTTGACGCGTCCGAGGTGGGAGTGGGGGCTGTCTTGTCCCAGGGTACCAGGTCCCTCACCCATCTCTGTCCCTGTGCCTACTTCTCCAGGAAGTTTTCGCCCACTGAGGGTAACTATGATATTGGCAACCGCGAACTCTTAGCCATTAAATGGGCATTTGAAGAGTGGCGCCACTTCCTAGAGGGGGCTAGGCACCAGGTAACGGTCCTTACCGACCACAAGAATCTGGTTTTCCTAGAATCTGCCCGGAGGCTAAACCAGAGACAAGCTCGATGGGCGTTATTTTTTACCAGATTCAATTTTTTGGTTACGTATAGGGCTGGGTCTAAAAATATTAAGGCTGATGCACTGTCGCGTAGCTTCATGGCCAGCCCTCCTTCGGAGGAAGATCCTGCTTGTATTTTGCCTCCAGGTATAATCATTTCCTCTATTGATTCTGATTTAGTCTCTGAAATTGCTGCTGATCAAGGTTCAGCTCCCGGGAACCTTCCTGAGAACAAGCTGTTTGTTCCCCTGCAATTCCGGCTAAGGGTACTTAGGGAAAATCATGACTCCGCACTATCTGGTCATCCAGGCATCCTGGGTACCAAGCACCTCATTGCCAGAAACTATTGCTGGCCTGGGTTGCCTAAAGACGTTAAGGCCTACGTCGCCGCTTGTGAGGTTTGTGCTAGGTCCAAGACTCCCAGGTCCCGACCAGCGGGCTTACTATGTTCATTGCCAATTCCCCAGAGACCTTGGACCCATATCTCCATGGATTTTATCACCGATTTGCCTCCATCTCAAGGCAAGTCGGTAGTGTGGGTTGTAGTAGACCGCTTCAGTAAGATGTGCCACTTTGTGCCCCTCAAAAAACTACCCAATGCTAAGACGTTAGCTACCTTGTTTGTCAAACACATCCTGCGTCTCCATGGGGTCCCTGTCAATATTGTTTCTGACAGAGGGGTACAATTTGTTTCTTTGTTTTGGAGAGCCTTCTGTAAAAAGTTGGAGATTGATCTGTCCTTCTCCTCTGCCTTCCGTCCTGAAACTAATGGCCAAACCGAGAGGACTAATCAGTCTCTAGAACAATATTTAAGGTGTTTTATCTCTGACTGTCAATATGAATGGGTCTCATTCATTCCCCTCGCCGAATTTTCCCTTAATAACCAGGACAGTAACTCGTCAGGGGTCTCCCCCTTTTTCTGTAATTTTGGGTTTAATCCACGGTTCTCCTCCGTTTCACCTGGTAGTTCCAACAATCCTGAGGTAGAGGTCGTTCATCGGGAACTGTGCACAGTCTGGGCCCAGGTTCAGAAGAACCTAGAGGCGTCCCAGAGCATACCAAAAACTCAGGCAGATAGAAGACGTTCTGCTAACCCCTTGTTTATGGTCGGGGATCTGGTGTGGCTATCGTCAAAGAACTTGCGCCTTAAAGTCCCGTCCAAGAAGTTTGCTCCCCGGTTTATATGGCCGTACAAGGTAATTGAAGTCCTCAATCCTGTCTCCTTCCGACTGGAGTTGCCCCCATCTTTTCGAGTCCACGACGTGTTTCATGCCTCCCTCCTTAAACGCTGCTCCCCGTCCTTGGCTCCCTCGAGGAAACCTCCTGTCCCCGTTCTCACCCCTGAGGGGGTAGAATTCGAGGTGGCCAAGATTGTGGACAGCAAGATGGTCCAAGGCTCCCTCCAGTACCTGGTCCATTGGAGAGGATACGGGCCTGAGGAGAGGACTTGGGTACCCGCCCGGGATGTTCACGCTGGGGTATTGGTCAGGAGGTTCCACCTTTGTTTCCCCAATAAACCTGGTCCATCTAGAAAGGGTCCGGTGGCCCCTCATAAAAGGGGGGTACTGTTAAGGATCTGCCAGGCACAGCTTCTGTATCCACGCTCATAGGTAATCAGTCTGCACCTGCTTCTATGTCTGTGAGACTGACTCCATCTTCTACCACTCAGGATGGCAGGCTTAGGAGTGGGAGAGCCTATCACAGCCTGGCCAGACGGAGCTAGCTCCCACCCTCTGTCTATTTATACCTGCCTTTCCTGTTCCTCCTTGCTTGTGATTCTTCTCGTTTTGTTTCCTGGCCCTGCTGCAGCTTCTTGAACCATTTGACCCTGCTTCATATTGACCCTGGCTTACTGACTACTCTCCAGCTCTGCGTTTGGTACCTCGTACACTCCTGGTTTGACTCGGCTTGTTCACTACTCTCCTGCTCTGCGTTTGGTACCTCGTACACTCCTAGTTTGACTCGGCTTGTTCACCACTCTTGTTGCTCACGTGTTGCCGTGGGCAACTGCCCCTTTTCCCTTGCTTCTGTGTACCCTTGTCTGTCGTGCACTTATTGAGCATAGGGACCGTCGCCCAGTTGTACCCCGTCGCCTAGGTTGGGTCGTTGCAAGTAGGCAGGGACTGAGTGGTGGGTAGATTAGGGCTCACTTGTCTGTTTCCTTATCCCCATCATTACAAATATATACCGACCCCAGAGCAAATGGGACCGTAAAAGTCTCATCATGAGGATTAAGCCTTTCCTTTTTTCATGTCGACAAGTTATCTTTGGAGGGGACTTCAATACTGTTGTGAGGCCCCAAGATAGATGAGGCTCCGGAGATAAAAATTTGACCTATGATAGTGTAGCATTAAAAAGTATAGTTAGCGATGCTCGCCTGGTGGATATCCACATCAGGCATACCCCAGGCCACTCGGGTTTCACCTATCGTAGAGGTAGTTATAGGTCTAGGATAGACAGGTTTTTTTTGAAGGAGGAGGCCATCTCTTCACCAGTGTCCGTTGTTGAGGTGGAGTTCTCCGATCACTGTATGATTATTTTGTCTTTGAACATTGCAGATTCCCTCCAGATGGGAAGAGGTATATGGAGGTTTAATTCTACTCTCTTGGAAGACGCGGAGATAAGACAGGCCTTTGTGGAATTTCTTCAGAGCCAGGTACCTTTGTTGGATCTCAGTGGTACTAAGTCTGAGTGGTGGGAGTTGTTTAAAGGCCGGGTGGCAGGATCTTTCTGCAGGCTCTCGAGCCTCAGATCCATGAGTAGGTACCGCCTATATCAGGAACTGAGGAGGAAACTCGAACATTTGGTCTCAACCGGGGGTAATGGGGAAGAGATCTCCAGGTTGAAAGCTTTGCTCAGGAGGTGTCAGTATGATAGGCACGCATCTTTAGTTCTTGAGAGGTATTTCGGGAGGTACCGCTCGCCCCACCCCTACAGGAACTGTAAGATGTCAGTGAGTCGTAAGATTGTGACAGGACTGATTGATAGTACAGGATCTCTAAAGAGATCCAAATCAGGGATCTTGGAGGTCGTCAGATCCTTCTACTCGCACGTCTTGGGGAAGCAAGTTCCAAACCGAGACGAGATGTCGGCTTTCCTGGTTGAAACCATCCCTGAGCCAGGGGTAGACCCCTCTCTTGGTGTTTTGATGGATTCGATGAACGAGGAGTAAGTGAGACTGGCGATTGATGGGCTTGCCCTAAAAAAATCGCCAGGGCCTAATGGCTTAACATCCGAGTTCTATAAAACCTTCAAGGGAACCCTAGTTCCCCTCTTGACTGAGGTGTTTAATGTGTGCCTTTCCTCGGGTACTTTGCCAATGTCAATGAGGTGGTCGGCCTTGATGATTCCATCAAAGGGTAAAGACTCGACCTGTATTGAGATTTGGCGTCCCATAGCGCTTCTCAATACAGACATAAAGGTTCTTGCGAAAGTACTGTTTAATCGGCTGGTGAAGTTTGCATCCCGGCTCCTTTCGCCGGTCCAGCATTGCTCTGTTCCAGGCCGCAGCACATTTAGTGCTGTCCTCAGTGTTAGAGAGGCAGTGGAGCAGGGAAATTCTGGTCGGTGGGAGGAGTACATTCTGTCCTTGGACCAAGCTAAAGCTTTTGACCGGGTGGACCACGGGTACCTCTGGTCGGTCCTTCTGAGGTACGGCCTACCGGGGGGTTTGTCAACAGGCTACAGACCTTATACGCTGGGGCTGAGACTTTTGCGCTTGCGAACCGTTGGGTTGGAACCCCCTTTGAGGTGGGTCTGGTGTCTGTCAGGGTTGTCCCTTGAGCCCTTTGCTATATGCATTCGCAATTGATCCTTTTCTTAAAAGGATCGATCGTGGGCCATTGGCGGGAGTCGGGGCCGGCCTGGAGGGGCCGGAAGCCACTCAGAGGGTGGTTGCGTACGCAGACGACGTCTCCATTTTTGTCTCCTCGAGAGGGGAGGCAGAGTGGGTGATGTCGGAAGTGGAGCATTACTCATTGGCATCTGGGTCCAAGATCAACCGGGATAAGTGCAAGAGTCTCTGGCTGGGAGGAGGAGATCCTGGTTTTGATCTCCCGGACACCCTTCCAGAGCCTCAGGGGTCTGCTAAGATCTTAGGAGTCGAATTTGGCCCGGGTGATTACCCCAAGAAGAACTGGGAGGATAGGCTGAATCTAGTTGCCCAGAAGGTCGACCAATGGAAGGGTTGGTCCTTAACCCTGAGGGAAAGGGTTCACTTAGCCAAGGCATACCTGGTGCCCATGTTGCTTTACCTGGGCAGTGTGTGCATCTTGCCAGAACCTCTCTGGACTCGGGTCTATAGCCTGTTCTTCCAGCTGTTATGGGGAACAGGCTCAACCTAATCAAGAGGGAGGTTACTTACCTACCAAGGACACTAGGTGGGTTAGGTATGGTTAACCCAGTGGTGTTCCTAGTGAACACCTTTGTTAAGATCAACCTGCAAATCTCTGGCAAGAGAGGGCTCCTTGGTGGGCATCCTCCTGCAGGGGGTGGTTTTGGCCTTTCTTCCAGGAATGGGAGAGAGGAGGGCAAGTGAAAGACCTGCGCACACCTCACGGACATCTCCCGGCTTATGCCACCCTGGCGCTGAAGATTGTTCGCCGGTGGGGTCTGGAGGTGTGGGAGATCAGGACCATGTCGAGAAAATTTCTTGACAGGAGGGTCCTGATGACCCACTTCCAGAAGCCCCTGGCGCTCAAAGACTGCCCAAGTAGTGACCTCGGGGTGGGATTAAAACTTTTAAATTCAGCGAGGTTTCCCCAGAAGTTTTGGGATCTGGCTTGGCGTTGCTTCCATGGGAGACTGTATGTGAGGGGCATGATAGGCATTGCCCCCGGGAGGAGTGCGGCGGAGTGCTGGAAAGCATGGAGCATTTCCTGCTTCATTGCCCTTTCAATACAGAAGTATACAAAAGGGTGGGAACCTCAATTGTTTGGCCAGGCCTAACCAGCCTCTCCTATGATGGGTGGGCCTATGGAGTGTTCGGAGACCTCGGTGGTAGGGACCATTGCACCTTGTTTCTAGTCAGAATAGTGGTCAGGCACTTTATGTTGAAATGCACGATGTCTACTTTCTACCCAGAAGAAAATCCTCCTAGTGGATGAGGTTGTTAGCAATATCATGGGTGACCTGGTGAAGGTGCATTCTTTGGAGGTCGGCAGATTGGGAGCATCCAAAGCCCCTCGTCTTTGGAGGGGCTTTTCCTTTTAGGTGCCTTAATGTGTCTGCCTTCATGAGGGAGGGGGGGTCGTCACCGGTGCTCAACTGGAGGTGGGGGGTCTGCGTTCCGCTGAGGCACCAAAAAAATAAAAAATAAATTAAAAAAAATATAGCGATAGGGCTTGGAATAAGGGAAAGGTGAGGGTCAGCATAGGGTCAGCTTTCAATAGGGTCAAGAAAAGGGCTAGTAATAGGGTAAGGAGATAGGGCAAGCGATAGGGAGGGTGCAGCGGTAGACGTGGTACCTTGGCCTCTGGGGGGGGTGCTGGGGGGGCTTTCCCTTCTCTCTATCTGGTGATGGGCTAGGTAAGCACAGGAAGATTTTTGTTTTGTTTAGGATTGAAATGGCAGGAAAAAGGTTCACAAGCGACCGAACTTGGTGCTTTCGGGTACGGTGTATTTTCTATATGGTTTGGTACTTGGACAAGTTGGTGATGTGTATTGTATTATATTGTAAAAGTGTTGTTAGAATAGAGATAGACTTAAGGGGATTAATAGATAGGTTGGGAGGGGGTACGGGGGGGGGGGGTGTGCCTGACCCAGCCCCGGACTATGCGGACATGGGAGGACATGGGGCGAGGGGCTGGGCTGGGGTGTTGTGTGTGGTGGTGGTGATCAGCATCTGGACTATACGGATGTGAGAGGACATGAGGCGAGATGCTGGCTGGGGTGGTGGAGTTTAGGTAAGATGGGTAAGGTTAGGGAAAGTCAGGATGTGTATAGTGTGATTTAAAAAAAAAAGAAAACATTTTTAATTGGTATTATTATTATTAAAAAAAAAATGTGAATTAATGTTATTATATTTTGGATTGGATTGTTTTATTTATTATTATTATTTTATTTGCTATTTTTATGTTGTTTGATTATTATCATCATTATTATGTTGTTTGATTATTATCATCATTATTATGTTGTTTCTTTAGGCCCTTGGTTGACGCGGGTCGGGGGATTTTCTGTTAGTACTTTTGATTACGTTTATATGATGTTTGTATATATTCTAGTTATTGTTTAGTTTCGGATGAAGTGTAGATGTAAGTATATAAGAGTGGGGTGTATGTGGCCGGGTCTGGTATAGTTTTCTCTTCTCATATACAGAGATGTATATAAGAAAATTTGTTTATAAGATTTTGGTTGTGACTTTTTGGTTATATGGAATTAGTTATGTATTTGTTTTCAGTTTATGTTTTGTAAATTTATATAAAATAAAGAGATACAGGATGTAACTCAGGATCAGTACAGGATAAGTAATGTAATGTACACAGTGACCCCACCAGCAGAATAATGAGTGCAGCTCTGGAGTATAATACAGGATGTAACTCAGGATCAGTACAGGATAAGTAATGTAATGTATGTACACAGTGACTCCACCAGCAGAATAGTGAGTGCAGCTCTGGAGTGTAATACAGTATGTAACTCAGGATCAGTACAGGATAAGTAATGTAATGTATGTACACAGTGACTCCACCAGCAGAATAGTGAGTGCAGCTCTGGAATATAAAACAGGATGTAACTCAGGATCAGTACAGGATAAGTAATGTATGTACACAGTGACTCCACCAGCAGAATAGTGAGTGCAGATCTGGAGTATAATACAGGATGTAACTCAGGATCAGTACAGGATAAGTAATGTAATGTATGTACACAGTGACTCCACCAGCAGAATAGTGAGTGCAGCTCTGGAGTATAATACAGGATGTAACTCAGGATCAGTACAGGATAAGTGATCTAATGTATGTACGCAGTGACTCTACCAGCAGAATATTGAGTGCAGCTCTGGAGTATAATACAGGATGTAACTCAGGATCAGTACAAGATAAGTAATGCAGTGTATGTCCACAGTAACTCCACCAGCAGATTAGTGAGTGCAGCTCTGGAGTATAATACAGGATGTAACTCAGGATCAGTACAGGATAAGTAATGTAATGTATGTACACAGTGACTCCACCAGCAGAAGAGTGAGTGCAGCTCTGGAGTATAATACAGGATATAAATCAGGATCAGTACAGGATAAGTAATGTATGTACACAGTGACTTCACCAGCAGAAGAGTGAGTTCAGCTCTGGAGTATAATACAGGCTCTTCATTACAAGTTAAACAATGTGATGTATTTACACAGTTACTCCGCTTATAATGTAGATTCAGTTTATATGTGAACTGTAAAATGGTGTTTAAAGGGTGACATACACACTAACTACTTTGCACATATAGGTACAAAAGTGCAGCTTTGTTGGTGACTGGGTGACAGAGATACAGTATTTGTCCTATAGGAGCTAATATGGCTGATATGAATGAGCTTGCTCTTGAGGGCATGAAAAGTCTGGAGCACAAGCAGCTGAAATTTTTCAGTTAGGAGAATGCATTAATTTCATGAAACAAATGTGATAGAATCTTAATTACAGTCCCTTGTTTGGAATATATCCGGCACTTTGTACAAAATTAATTAATCTCAAGAGCTAATAAATTATGAAGATGTATTCTTGAAATGTTTTATAAGCTGGGGTCAGAACTCCACTCTACATGTGTCTAGTTATACACCCTTGGCACTGTGTTGTCTTTTGTCCTATGTGTTAATTGTAATTTATAGTTTTTGTATGTTTTGTGTTGTTTTTGTGTTATATTTTACTCAAATGTTTCTGAGGACTTTTTAATTCAACAAAGAACATCAGTAACAGGAGTGTATGGGTCAAGCTAAATCCGTTGCTTTAGGTCATTTTAATTTTGTACTAAAATATTTTTCATTTCCTAGAGTATTTTTGAAAAATTTCTCTTGTAAATAAGGGATAGAATATAAAGGGGTTTGATATGACTGGAGATTCCCTTTCACCAACAACGTGTTCAGGATTGAAGACTAGGGAATTTTTTTGGGGGGGCTAGTTTATCAGAAAGCCAGTGGATTCTCTCTTAGAACTTGATGTTGGGGCACATTCATAGCAGGAACCTCAGGGTCCAGGGAAATATTTGAAACTAAAGGTCCTCATAAACTTACAAGAAGTTGGCAGCTACTTTTCCCGATATCCCCATACACATACACACTTGGCTCGGCAGAGTGTCTATGGATTTTCAATGGGGGGGAGGGGAATAAGCGGCTGCCAGACTTCTCTGGTAGCGGCTTATCTTTCGCGTGAATGAAGGATCGGGCATTTTGAAATCCGGCTCTTGTACGAGAAGAACAAACGGATATCTATGAACTAATACGGACATCTGCTGCTCTACAGGACGGGTGAGTCAGTCGCGTTTTTTGTGCCGATCTATGCACAAACTGGGCATCTAACATGGATATTGTTAGCGCAGTAACACAATAGTAGCAATTAATGCTACATATCAGAGTATATGCAGCATAGAGAAGCCTTTTGAGAAAAATGCAAGAAAAAAGTGATAGAAAAATGCCACTGACCCCAAAACGCTACAATGAAACGCCACAAAAAACACTGATGGGTATGTAGAGAATCTTATATTTTACTATAGACTAAACACATCAAAATGTTGTGTATTAAACCTGACAGAGCCAAAAGCGATCGGCTTATGAGGGAATACAGTATTTTGCCTGCAAGATGAATTGTTGTTTTTATTGGCCACATTTTGAGGTCCAAATCATTTTGTTGTTTTTTTTGTTTTTTTTGGGGTGGGGGGGATGAAAATACATCATTACGATTGTGGTTATATTATATGTGTATTTTTTCTTTACTATTCTTAGAAAAAATCAATATTTGTCTAATGAAAAAGGGGTTTATTCTTATTTTCTTTTTATTCTTTTTTTATATTTATGAACATATATATATTTATTTTTTTAGTCCCACTAGGAGTCTGGCATAGCCTAAGGGAAGATGTCTATAGCAGACATGGGGGGCATTTGTAGAAAACTTTTTTGCAGCTGCTGATTTATTGTGGTTTTAACTGAGGAATCTTTGCAAAATCGCTGTAAAACCGCAACAAAAAACATATTGCAAATTTTAAAACAGATTTTATTCTCCCCATACAAGGAAAAAAAGTGCAGCATCTCTGCTCCGTTGCGGAAAATCCTCAGAGTTTACGGCGTCAAAGAACATACTCATAAAAGGCAAGGAAAAATGCATGTACAGTACGACACAAAATAAAAAATTTCACTAAAAACGTATATTAGAAAAGCCATGAAAAATGTTGTTTTTTTACATGCAGTATAAAATGCATAATAATTTTCACCCTGAAAATAAATCCTTGAATTCTCCAATTCTATTTGCATTGCTACTGTATATTTATACTGTCATTTTTCTATATACATAGAAATATTATTTTATATATCTGTATTTATTTATATTATTTATTATTTTATTTGGTAATTCCTTTTTATTTATATCATTTTATTTACTTTGTTTATTTTTGTATTTATTTTTATTAATTATTATTTTATTTAGCAATTCTTTTTTTATTTATTTATATTATTTTATTTATTTATGTTTGTATTTATTTTTATTCATTATTTAATTTACTAATTCCTTTTAATTTATTTTTGTATTTTTTATATTATTTTATTTAGTAATTTCTTTTTTATTTGTATTATTTTATTTCTTTTTGTTTATCTTATTGATTATTTTATTTAGTAATACCTTTTTATTTGTATTATTTCTTTTTGTATTTATTTATATTATTTATTATTTTATTTAGTAATTCCTAAACTCTTATTTGCTCAGAGTAGTAGCCATAGCCAACGTTTGCTAACTCAAATGGGAATAATTCTTCCTTTTTTTTTTTTCTTTTAATATAGTAAGACAGCCCAATCTGCTGCTTGGTTTTTCAGTATCATATTTTTTTATAAAATTTGTCAAAAATTTCCCTTGGCCTGATTACAACTCCGTATCAATAAGTCCATTACCTGTAGAACATTTTTATCTATATAACACACAATAGTTGTATTTTATCTACATGGTTTTGTAGGATGGGAATAGAGTATCAGATGTTCACATGTTCTATTCTGCTGTGTTTTTCCACAGATCCGTAGATAAGTAATGTAATGTGAAGGAAACATTTGATGGAACCTTCATTTTTACCATGATCGAGAAAAAAAACCATTATCCCAATGTTATAAAGTCTAACTTTAGTGCTGCAGTGTCTCCACAAGATATTACATTATTGTCACTGATTAATGTGGCACTTTCTCCATCAAATATCCTGCAGGAAACTTTTTGTCTAGAAAAGTTTGCTCCAACCGGCAACTCAATGTTGGGTATTTTTGAAAGGTCGATTGTCTTATGAACAGTGGAATTTAAAATCCCTCTTATCTATAGCACATTTTGTAGATTTTCTTCATGGATATAAGGAATCAGACTATTGTCACAGACTTGGTTCTTCTCGGTTTTACCGATAGCAAGAAAATAAACTTTTTGTTGTTTTTGGTTTTCCTCCTGATTTACGTTTTGACAATTTTTGGAAACATTCTTATAATATGTATGATCCTTATCAATCCTCACTTACACCTCCAGATGTATTTCTTCCTCACTAATCTGTCCTTCATAGATTTATGCAACATTTCCTGTGCTGTACCCAAGTTATTGATGGACCTCATCTCAACCCAGAGAACCATATCGCTCATGGCCTGCAGTGTACAACTCCTCCTTCTACTATGGATAGGTGCTTATGAGTGTTTGCTTCTAGCCATTATGGCCTATGATCGATATGTGGCCATCTGCCGTCCTCTCCATTATCCCATTGTCATGAGGTGGAGCGTTTGCTATGGGCTTACAGCTTTTGTGTGTATTTTCAGTTTCCTAATGGTCTTTCTTCCATCAATATCAATGCCGGTAACATTGTGTTACCCCAACAAGGTCAACCATTTTATGTGTGAGGCCCTATCGGTGATAAAGTTCTCGTGTGATGATATCCATGATAATGAGATTGTCACTTTCTTCTGCAGTTTCATCTCTCTTTTCTTCCCCTTTCTTTTTATACTTGTGTCTTATATTTGTATTATATCTTCTGTATTGAAGATCAGCTCTGCAGGAAGGTCTAAGGCTTTTTCGACATGCACCTCTCACATTACAGTAGTGGCTTTGTACTTTGGCACCGGAATGGTCACATATTTAGGACCCTCTACAGATGCTTCATCAAACCAGGAGAAATATGTTTCGATTTTTTACGTCATTGTATCGCCAATGCTAAATCCTTTTATCTACAGTCTAAACAATAGAGACGTCAAAGAGACCATTGTAAAATTTTATATAAAAACAGTTTGTGGAAATTATTGAGAAAAAAAACGTGAAACATGTTTTATATTCCTCTTAAACAGATATTGGACATTTTGTACGGGTATATATCAGTCCTGGCTTTATTCTATTGTTTATTGCTGATAATACACATGTCACACATTCAATTGCTGTTATTGTTCATCCCTGTTGATATTCAAGTGTTTGATGTTATTGACACATATTAGGCCATGGCTCCATGGTGACTTTTTGTTTTAATGACATCAACATTATTTTTGTAGGTCACAGATAGCTTGCAACAATCCAAATAATTCGTATTATGTGGCCAATTTGCTACAAAACTCTTTGGCTCATTGGCAAATTTTGAGATTGCGAGATTGTGATTTCACCACAACCGGGCTATAGAGTCCAAGTAAAAAAATAAACATACAGTGAAAGATGTTCTTTGGATCTTTATGCCATGCATCACCCTCGTGAGGCGCTGTGGTAGACATAACACATCAGTGCTGTGCATAGTTTTCTGGTGAACCCTCTCATTTTGGGAGCATTGTATGAAGTCCTGCTACTGAGTATAGGTTTGCTTGGATCACTAATTCCAATGAATTGAAAACAAATGAACCCCCTCTTTTTTATTTCTAAAAAAAGTTCAGAGCTCAAGCCAAATGGCGCTGCTTCCCTTCTGATCCCTCTCATGTATCCAAACATCAGTTTGTGACTACATATGGGGTATTACCGTATCCTGGAGACACTGCTTTATAAATGTTGGGGTACGTTTTCTCCTTTGTAATAATGAAAAATTTTGAGCTAAAACTTCCGTATTTTTCGGACTATAAGACCCAGTTTTTAGCAAGAATAAATCTTGCTAAAAAGTCCCTGCGTCTTATAGTCGGTAGTCAAGGGATCCGAGGGATCAGTCAAGGGATCCGGGCCCCCTGACTGCTTCTTACTTAATCCCTTCCCGACCCATGATGTGTCGGCACATCATGGAGCAGGGAAGGGATGTTTGGAACGGAGCGGGGTCACGCGCTGAGCCTGCTCCATACACTGCAGGTGCCAGCTGTGTTTTACAGCTGACACACTGCTCTAACGGCCTGGAACAGCAACGGTGCTTTTCCTGGCCGTTTAACTAGTTAAATTCTGCGGTCAATAGCGACCGCAGTATTTATAGGGGTTTTCCCATGAAGGACATGTCATAAATGTTAGATAGATTTGGGTCCCACCTCTGGGACCCGCACCTATCTCTAGAACGGGCCCACTCGGCTCTGCTGCCTCCCAGCCACTTCCTGGTTAGGTGATCGGGAGTTACGGAAACAGCCGAGTACTGAGCTAGGCTGTTTCCGGAACTCACATAGAAGTGAATGGGAGTTATAGAAATGGCGTAGCACTGCAAGCTACGCTGTTTCCAGAACTCGGTACCCACGAAATCAGCATACATGGTCGAGTTACTGAAACAGCATAACTTGCATGCTACGCGGTTTTCGTAACTCCCATAGAACTCAATAGTAGTTACGGAAACAGCGTAGCTCGCTATGTTGCTTCTGCAACTGCCATTCACTACTATGGGAGTTATGGAAACAGCGTAGCTCAACGAGTTACACTGTTTTCGTAACTCATCCATGTATTGTAGTGAATTGTACCAGCGATCTAATGATAGCTTTTCAAGTCCCATAGGGGAACTAATAAAATGTGTAAAAAAAAAAGTTATATACATTTTCAGGAGTGTGAAAAATAATAAAAGTTAAAAAACAAACACTTTTCCCATTCTTCCCTCAAGCACAATGTAAAAAAATAAAAAAAATTGGTATCGCTGCGTCCGTAAAAGTCCGAACTATTACAATATACCATTATTTGACTCACATGGTGAACGGCGTAAAAAAAAATGAAATCCCCAGAATCGTTTTTTTTTGGTCACCATAGCGCTAAAAAGAATTAAATAAAAGGTAATAAAAAAATTGTGTATACCAAGAAATGGTGCTAATAAAAACTACAGCTCGTGCCACAAAAAATAAGCCCTCACACCGCTGAAACAATGAAAAAATATAAAAGTTATGGCTCTCAGAATGTGGTGAAACAGAACAATTTTTTTTTTAACCAATAGTTTTTTCTTTGTAAAATTAGTAAAATATTAAATGTTTTCCTATTTTCTGTTGTCTAAAACCTGGGTGCATCCTATAGCCAAAAAATACGGTATATCTTATTGAAAAAAAGAAAATTTTTAATTTTCAATGCTAATCAATTCGAATAGCACTCCTTCCCTTCTGAGCCCCGCCGTTTGTCCAAACAGCAGTTTTTGATCACATATGGGGCGTTGCCATACTAGGGAGGAGTTGATTTACAATTTTTCAGGCTTTTTCTCTTGTGGATTTTTTTTTTTTTTTAGCTAAGCCGACATCTTATTGGGAGAAAAAAATTAAATTTTTCATTTTCCTGACCCAATTCTAATAAAATCTATGAAACACCTGCAGGGTCCAAATGATCACTTCAACCTTAGATTAATTCCTTTAGGGTGTAGTTTCCAATATGGGGTCACTTTTGGGGTGTTTCCACTGCTTAGGTACCACAAGACCTCTTCCAATCTTTCATAATGCCTGAAATATATTCTAATAAAAAGAAGGCCACAAAATCCACTAGGTGCTCCTTCAATTCTGAGGCCGATGCTCCAGTCCAGTAGCGAACTAGGGTCACATGTGGGGTATTTCTAAAAACTGCAGAATCTGGGTACTAAATATTCAGTTGGGTTTCTCTGTTAAAATTTGCTGATGTGAACATGCACTGAGCTATTGAAGAATAAGGGGCCAACATACTTATCAAAATGCTTTATTATTATTGAGTTTCTTCGATTTAAATGCTCCACAGTGCACAATACATTTAAAAAAAAATAACACAAGACTGACAAGATAATCAAGGTGAAAGATATGGAAATAAAAAGTATAGGACCACAAACGGCGCTGCTAATTGAAAAAATAATGTAACGTAATAATATTGAATATTTAATAATGCAAGGGCTACGAGTTTCAACTCAGGCCATGTCAAGATAATCAAGGTTACATACAGTATCAAAAAGTATCAATCAAACCAATCTGTAGCATCCATGGCCACAGGCCGTCGGGTTTACTCTCCTCCCGACAGCCGCAGCTATGGATCCGTGAGCACTGGTCCCCAGCTCCTTCCTAGGAGACGCCAGCGCACACTTCCGCTCCGGTCTGCTGTGTCCCGTAGGGTGCGCGTGCATGCTCGTGCCCGCTCTTAAAGGGCCAGCGCGCGCACCTGTAAAACAAGCATCATTATTAACCACATGATTTCCTGGTCTACAAGAGGGCCCCAGCCCTTCTGATCCTTGCCTGAGCGTTGTTAGTAATTCCCAAGTCTGTTGGTATCGCTGCGTCCGTAAAAGTCCGAACTATTACAATATACCATTATTTGACTCACATGGTGAACGGCGTAAAAAAAAATGAAATCCCCAGAATCGTTTTTTTTTGGTCACCATAGCGCTAAAAAGAATTAAATAAAAGGTAATAAAAAAATTGTGTATACCAAGAAATGGTGCTAATAAAAACTACAGCTCGTGCCACAAAAAATAAGCCCTCACACCGCTGAAACAATGAAAAAATATAAAAGTTATGGCTCTCAGAATGTGGTGAAACAGAACAATTTTTTTTTTAACCAATAGTTTTTTCTTTGTAAAATTAGTAAAATATTAAATGTTTTCCTATTTTCTGTTGTCTAAAACCTGGGTGCATCCTATAGCCAAAAAATACGGTATATCTTATTGAAAAAAAGAAAATTTTTAATTTTCAATGCTAATCAATTCGAATAGCACTCCTTCCCTTCTGAGCCCCGCCGTTTGTCCAAACAGCAGTTTTTGATCACATATGGGGCGTTGCCATACTAGGGAGGAGTTGATTTACAATTTTTCAGGCTTTTTCTCTTGTGGATTTTTTTTTTTTTTTAGCTAAGCCGACATCTTATTGGGAGAAAAAAATTAAATTTTTCATTTTCCTGACCCAATTCTAATAAAATCTATGAAACACCTGCAGGGTCCAAATGATCACTTCAACCTTAGATTAATTCCTTTAGGGTGTAGTTTCCAATATGGGGTCACTTTTGGGGTGTTTCCACTGCTTAGGTACCACAAGACCTCTTCCAATCTTTCATAATGCCTGAAATATATTCTAATAAAAAGAAGGCCACAAAATCCACTAGGTGCTCCTTCAATTCTGAGGCCGATGCTCCAGTCCAGTAGCGAACTAGGGTCACATGTGGGGTATTTCTAAAAACTGCAGAATCTGGGTACTAAATATTCAGTTGGGTTTCTCTGTTAAAATTTGCTGATGTGAACATGCACTGAGCTATTGAAGAATAAGGGGCCAACATACTTATCAAAATGCTTTATTATTATTGAGTTTCTTCGATTTAAATGCTCCACAGTGCACAATACATTTAAAAAAAAATAACACAAGACTGACAAGATAATCAAGGTGAAAGATATGGAAATAAAAAGTATAGGACCACAAACGGCGCTGCTAATTGAAAAAATAATGTAACGTAATAATATTGAATATTTAATAATGCAAGGGCTACGAGTTTCAACTCAGGCCATGTCAAGATAATCAAGGTTACATACAGTATCAAAAAGTATCAATCAAACCAATCTGTAGCATCCATGGCCACAGGCCGTCGGGTTTACTCTCCTCCCGACAGCCGCAGCTATGGATCCGTGAGCACTGGTCCCCAGCTCCTTCCTAGGAGACGCCAGCGCACACTTCCGCTCCGGTCTGCTGTGTCCCGTAGGGTGCGCGTGCATGCTCGTGCCCGCTCTTAAAGGGCCAGCGCGCGCACCTGTAAAACAAGCATCATTATTAACCACATGATTTCCTGGTCTACAAGAGGGCCCCAGCCCTTCTGATCCTTGCCTGAGCGTTGTTAGTAATTCCCAAGTCTGTCTTGCAAATGGTCCCTTAGTGTTTCCCGTTCCAGTTGTTACCTGTGCCCTGTTACCTGTTCCTGTATCCCGTGCTGTGTTCTTGTTCCTGTGCCTACTAGTTGGAGTCGTGTCTACTGCACCTGCTGTTGCTTTGCCACGTCCTGTGTCATCTGCCACGTCCAGAGGGATTTACCACATCTGGCGCAACCTGCGGCACCTGCTGTCATCCACCACGTCCTGTGCCATCTGCCACGTCCTGAGGGATTCACCATGTCTGGCGCAACCTGCGGCACCTGCTGTCATCCACCATGTCTGGCGTTACCTGCTGCACCCACCTCCATCCATGCCAGAGCTGCGGCCACTTTTTGGACTATCCAGGTACCCTTGTGTGGGACTTTGTATTTCTGGGGTTCCCTGTTGTTTGGCCAGCTGCCTCCCTGCTATGGCGGTGCGGCTTAGTGGGTCCACATACCAACAAACCGTGACACAATACAACACAAGTCAGCCGGCTAAAATGGCCGGCCAATAAGGCAGATTTAAAGTCATGAGAACTCTATAGGTCAAGCTGACCACAGCGGAAACTCTGATCTAGTCGCTTACTTAACGGGGTTTTCCCATCTTGGACATTTATGACATATCCACAGAATATTCCATAACAGTCAGATAGATGTGGGTCCCACCTCTGGGACAGCACCTATCTCCAGAACGAGGCCCCCTAAACCCTGTTCTAGGTTACTCGGCTCTCGCTGCCTCCCGGCCACTTCCATGTTAGGTGGTCGGGAGTTACGGAAACAGCTGAGCTCACTGAGCAATGCTGTTTCCGTAATTCCAATAGAGGTGAATGGGAGTTACGGAAACAGCGTAGAACGGCGAGCTATACTGTTTCTGTAGCTAACGAGTTCCGGAAACAGCGTAACTCACCATGCTACGCTATTTCAGTAACTCCCATTCACTTCTATTGGAGTTACGGAAACAGAATAGCTCAGCGAGCACTCGGCTGTTTTCCGTAACTCCCGATCACCTAACCAGGAAATAGCCAGGACGCAACGGAGCCGAGTAAGATAGAACAGGGTTTAGGGGGTCCCGTTCTGGAGATATGTGTGGGTACCAGAGGTGGGACCCGAATCTATCTAACATTTATGGCATGTCCTTCATGGGAAGACCCCTATAAATTCTGCTATTCACCGCGTCATTTAACTAGTTAAACGGCCATGAAAAGCACCGTCGCTGTTCCTGGCCTTTAGAGCAGCGTATCTTGTGGATATGCCATAATTATCCAAGATGGGGAAAGCCCTTTAATACAGAAAAAGAGATGAAACTGTCTATGACCACCAATAAATTTGGGTCTTTGCGGACCAATGTCCTGCAACTATTCTCTAGTATATCATAGAGTCACCCCACGAGCTTATTAATTGGCTTAGACTGACTAATATTTGTTACTAGTCGCTCGGTAAGAGCCTCATGAACCATGTCACGCTGCCATATTCTGACCCCAATATTCTGACTTTAATGAAGAAAAAAACAACCACCCTTAAAAACCCTAAAAAATGGCAGGAAGGGGAGGGAAAGTGAGAGGAAAAAAACACAACTTACATATTAAACCATTAACCAGCCCTCAGAGTGTTTAATGCTCAGGTGATTCTACAGCTATCCCATTGCTTATAGAAAAATGTTTACCCTTTAACCTTATTTGATGTTAAATATGATGTTCTTTCTAAGAGCATTACCCTATTCACCTTATGGTGCCATTCTACTTCTCGTGAAGAATTCTTTGAGATCCATTTATAAATAGTAACCAGCCTGGCTAAGAACAGAATATTTCTAATATATTTGCTACAGCCATAATCTTTCAAAAAATCTGCAATACCAAAAATAAAGCCGGCTCCAATAATACCTCTTTCTGAATAATCTTAGAGATGGTTTCTGCCACCCCCCTCTAATAACTATGGAGTTTGGGGCATCGCCATAACAGGTAAACAAGGTGGTCTTGCTATACTAAACATCTTTGACAGTAAAGCTGAGTTCACACGTAAAAGCATGCACCGGAACCGCCCTGTGCGCAGCAGGAATTCCGGTCGAAAATGTCCTGGTAGACGGCTGCGCTGACTCTGGACTTGATATAACACAGTGGACCAACATTGCTGCTCTGTGTCCACAGTCCTGTTTTCAGATAAAAGTAAATTTTGCATTCATTTGGAAATCTCGGTCCCAGAGTCTGGAGGAAGAGCAGAGAGGTGTCAATCCAAGTGTCTTGTGGTCCAGTGTAAAGTTTCCACAGTCAGTGATGGTTTGGGGGCCGTGTCATCTGCTGGTCCTGGTCCACTGTGTTATATCAAGTCCAGAGTCAGCACAGCGTATAGCAGGAAATTTTCAAGCACTTCATGCTTCCCTCTCCTGACAAGCTTTATGGAGATGTGGATTTCATTTTTCAGCAGGACTTGGTACCTGCCCACACTGCCAAAAGTACCAATACCTGGTGTAATAACCACAATATCACTGCGCTTGATTGGCCAGCAAACTCGCCTGATCTAAACCCCATAGAGAATCTATAGGGTATTGTCAAGAGAAAGATGAGAGACCCCAGACCCAACAATGCAGACGAGCTGAAGGCCGATATCAAAGCAACCTGGGCTTCCATAACACCTCAGCAGTGCCACAGGCTGATCGTCCCCATGCCACGCTGCATTGATAACACCTCAGCAGCGCCACAGGCTGATCACCTTCATGCCATGCTGCATTGATAACACCTCAACAGTGCCACAGACTGATCGCCTCCATGCCACGCCGCATTGATAACACCTCTGCAGTGCCACAGGCTGATCGCCTCCATGCCACGCCGCACTGATAACACATCAGCAGTGCCACAGACTGATCGCCTCCATGCCACGCCGCATTGATAACACATCTTCAGTGCCACAGGCTGATCGCCTCCATGCCACACTGCATTGATAACACATCAGCAGTGCCATAGACAGATTGCCTCCATGCCTCACTGCATTGTTCATCCCTCAGCAGTGCCACAGGCTGATCGCCTTCATGCCACGCTGCATTGATAACACCTCAGAAATGCCACAGGCTGATCGCCCCCATGCCACACCACATTGATAATACTTCAGCAGGGCCACAGGCTGATCGCCTCCATGTCATGCCGCATTGATTCAGTAATTCAGTCTGAGCCCCGACCAAGTATTGAGGGCAGATACTGGACATACTTCTCAGTAGGACAACATTTTGGTGTCAAAAATCATTTTTGAAATTGGGCTTATATAATTTTCTAATTTTCTGAGACACAAAATTTTGGGTTTTCATTAACTGTTCCCATAATCATCAACATTAAAAGAAAAAAATGCTGGAAAAAGATCACTCTGTGTATAATGAATCTATAGAATATACACTTTTTGAATTGAATTACTAAAATTGTCAGGGATCATTACCATGTATATTGTTTGCAAAAATATTATCCTCACACATATGTATATACATTTCAGTTCTTTGTGTAATATACTGATATATAACAAGTTCTTTGTTCATGTCGGACACACCTATGGAAGACACCGCCCCTGGAATGCAAGAGGAGTGTACAGAAGAATTTGCAGCTGAGAAGCCAGTGGGGGGGGGCTTGGGCACTCCCACATCTCTAGGGAGGGGGCATGTGTCTTTTTCCTGTGTTTCTTTGTTCTGAATAAAGTTAGTTTGCTTCCTGTCTGATTTGGGGAAAGCTGTGTACCAACATCTCTGGCTGGTTTACTTCTTTCCAGGCATGCCTTCAGCTTTCAATTTACAGAGGTGGTTATTCGGTGTGAAATAACAGGGGACGGAAGCCACCCTGAAATACGGACCTGACAAAATCAATTAACTTTTGATGATATTCTAATTCATTGAGAAGGACTAGTATATGTTGAGAAGGACTAGTATGTGTGTTGAGAAGGACTAGTATATGTTGAGAAGGACTAGTGTGTGTGTTGAGAAGGACTAGTATGCTCTTGTGCCGGCTCATAAGGGGGACTTAAGGAATTTGTCCATATTCTTGGCATTTTTTCCTTTCTGGGTCTCTGGTAGACAGTTCCCAGATCTGCGTTGGGGATTGCACTTTTCAGACTGTCTTTTGGCTGGCGTATTAGTAACTTTTTGCATATCAGTAACTTTTTCCCAATCTCCCTTTTAGGTATGTACAAAGAGAAAAGAAAAAAAAAGCATTCCTACTCATTATACTTTCCTTTTATTAAATATTCCTTTACTTCCACCTCACGTTCTTCTCTAATAGAGGTTATTTATAACGACAACAAATCCAGTAACATTAATGCAAGTAGGCGCAACTTCTGAGAAGATATACTGTCTTTCTCAAGAAAGAGAAGTGCAGCAGTGCCCCCACAACAACGCTGGTGTAAGGCAGAAAGCAGAGAAACCTGGACTAGCCAGGAATGATCTCACCAGGTCTGATATTTCAGGTAAGTTTCAGTTGACTGCTGAGCCTTAGCCTGCCAAGGCTTTTTATTCCGAAGAAGAGGCGCTGTGGGTTGATGCAGCATGGAGGAATTCAGCGATAGAAGAAAATGCCAGTGGAGGTACTTTCCATCCGGCGCTGCCGTTGCCCAAGTGGAGGGACAGAGCCTTTCATCGCATGGTCGGTGTCCTAAGCTGACAAGGAGGGGAACCTGATGGGAGGCTAATGCTGAAAAGAATCAGCTGCTTCTTCCTCAGAGATTAGTTTAAGCAGAGAGCCCAATTGAGTGATATGCTTAAAAAAATAAAAATAAACGAAAAACACGACTGCTCCTTACTCCTCCACAGCGGCTCACACAGCAGTCCTCGATAACCTGCACAACATCCTATCGCTCCATGCTGTATTCTTCCTAGAGTGTGATGCTCTATAATAATCTCTCGGTAGCTAAGAGACACAAAACACAGCGCCACATAGTGTAGATTTACCAAGGTAAAGAGATGCAAAAATCCAGAAATCCAATTAGGTGCTCACCTAGGATCAAAGGACAACGAACAGTGGAGAGAATGGTTGCTGCTGCTGCCAGGACTCGGTGCCGGTGTTCCACGGAAAACCGCAAGGGATATACTGATATACAAATAAAAAATAGAGTCTCCAAGGCGCTGCTGCACGGGGAAGTAATGAGCATAAAGGAAGTATAAGGTATAGGTGATTTATTAGAAACAAGGCTACGCGTTTCAATGCCGTACCGGCATCTTCATCAGGCCTGATGAAGATGCCGGTACGGCATTGAAACGCGTAGCCTTGTTTCTAATAAATCACCTATACCTTATACTTCCTTTATGCTCATTACTTCCCCGTGCAGCAGCGCCTTGGAGACTCTATTTTTTATTTGTATATCAGTATATCTCGGTAGCTAAGAAATTGAAGATTACGAGGCCCACATACTGTTCTTGGACAGGAGCCCTCTGCTCTTGACTTGCCTAAGTAGAGTCGTGTGCTGTTGAACCCTTTGAATTCTCCTTTTTTCTCACCACCCACCACCAAAGAAAGACACGTGACAACCGAGGTTGGATGTGAAATGGCCACAGCAGCCGTTTATTAATATACATTAGTTATAAAATTGCAATTTAATCCGAAACATTCTAATAAGTACTAGGAATTCAACCAAAGTATTCCGCCTATAATTCACATTGCCCCAACATGGGTCAGTATCAGTAATAACAACAACATTAACACCAATTAAAGCAGAGGAAGTCCTTGAAGCCATTTTTCAAGTTTTTTTTACCTTGAGTTTGCCATCTGCAAACCACCACCAACTCTTTACCTCCAGCCGTAAACCAGCTCGGAGGCACGGATCACCTCTGCAGATGGCTCCAACGAGAAGACTACTTCAAATGGATAACACCCTAATGAAGTCTTCCAAATAATATACCTTTCTGGGGGACGCATACCCCCGACGTGACCCCCCCACCAGTTCGTACTGACCAACCTCAAGGACTCCCCCCGACACAGCGAAACAGGCCTTGACCACCTTAAGCCTGTGAGTCCCTTCAAACCACCACCGCCCTTTCAATTCCTTATGCTAGGGCCAGGCTCCACAAATCCATCCCAACCTCGGTCAGATGCACTCCATCACTCCTCCAGTAATTACCTTCCCCCGACTCCAAATCCCTGTGATGCACACAAATGCCCCGATTCCTGGCCCCAAAACGTGACACTGGCCAGTTCACTTTAATGCGGGCTTTGTTAACCTTCTCCACAGACCTTGCCAACCGCCAATGCCTCCTCGATACTATGTCAGACCAAACTATAACTAGGCATGGATGAGATGCCCATAAACACAACATATCGTGTTTAATATCCCGCACCAACTCCCGAAAGGGGCGCACACCCAAATCATTCCCGCCAACGTGTAACACCAGGACCTCAGGAACCCTATCTAATTGAGAGTATGTCTGAAACTGGGTCAATACCCGGCTCCATAACATATATCTCTGACTTCCAGCAAATGTAAGACTGCATCATTACGCGGAATGCGTAGCTGATGGCCATCAGGGCGGACATCCACCCTCAGAGCCCCCCAATGCACATAAGAGTGTCCTAACAGCCATACCAAGCAAGGGCGTGGATCTGAAATGAAAAAAGGACAAGCACGCACACACGTAAGCCGATCCACCACGACCACAACAGCACTACCCACCTCCAAACAAACAAATTAACAGTACAATCTTATAACAAATGAGGGCGAACATAAGTGTGAAACCTGTTGGACTTCCACCGCCCAATGCGATGCACACACTCGTCATCAAGCCTCCAACGTCCAGCCTCAGTCGCCGTGCCGATTCGAAACAAGTGAGAAGAGTAAGAGCCGGAACCGACTTCGACCTCAGCTAAGCATTTTTTAAATACCGCACAAAATTGATACTTAGACAAAAACGATCCATTTTCATGACGGAGCAACGGCAACTCAGGTCCCCTACCCGTGGCTTTAAAGCAAACATGCAATCAACCAGGCACATCGCCGACCCCGGGTGGGCAAACAACACTATGCGCTTCCCCCGTCCCAATTGATCCGTCTTGGACCGCCGCAAAAACAATTCGAGTCTGTCCCCATACAGACCCACATCCTCCTGTCTCGATCCCCCTGCCCGCGCTGTACTAGGAGAAACTAACTCACCAATTCGAAGTGCTCCAAAGAACGCTAGCGAAAAAGCTAAATGAAATAGCTTAGCTTCAAAAGGCGGATTACAAACAGACACCACAGATGTGCCCAAGGAATAGAGGAGAGTAAATGACACGTGTCGCCTCTGATCTGCTTCAGCCCTGCCTCGACGCAAACCTTTCAAAGCTTGCCCTACCAAAAAATCCTTGGACACATCCCTTAAACCCCGGAATTTAAAACCAAACACCAAGGCGGAGAGGAAACGATTAACCTTAGCCAGGGAAAACCCCGCCTCCTCAACGTCCCCCAACCAATACAATAATGCCACCAACCTGCCTTGATCCGTTCTGACGTTACCCAAACCTCTTACCCACTCCTCCCACTGCCTTCAACAAGCAGAATAAGCACTCCACGTCGCGCTCGCCAACGACCTTTGAATCAACCGTTACACGGAACTGAAACCAGATCCCAGAGATGTTCCGGACAAGCCAAACCGAGCAGATCCGTTCCCGGCGCCAATTGATGGAAACTATCCCACTGCGAGTGAGAAAGAGCGTCAGCGATACAGTTATGAACACTCGGCACATGCACTGCAACCACCCACATATTTAAGGACAAGCAAACCAGTACTATGTGTCGCAGCAACTGAACCGCAGGTGGAGAAGATGCCGATATGTTATTAACACCACCCCCATGTAATCACAGTGGAAACTAACCTTTTTATCCCTGAGCCTGTCCCCCCAAATGGTTACCGCAACCACGTTAGGGAACAGCTCGAGCAGGGCCAGATTGCGCGTAAGACCACTGACCACCCAGCTAGACGGCCAACTCCCCGCACACCATTGACCACCCCCATACGCACCAAAATCGCCTGACCCTGCCGCGTCAGTAAAAAGGTCCAGCTCGCTCGTAACCTACACCCGAGACATCCATAGAGATCTACCATTATATTGATCGAGGAAATCGTCCCATACCTGCAAATCGGCCCGATGTTCCACCCCTATCCTTACAAAACGATGTGGTGCACATATACCCGCTGTCGCTGCTGCCAAACGCCTACTAAAAACTCTACCCATTGGCATAATCCGACATGCAAAGTTCAGCTTCCCAAGCAGAGACGGAAGATCGCGCAATGTAATTTTCTTTAAACTATAGGCCCGCCACACCTCCTGACGCAGCGACGTTAACTACACTCCATATCAACCGAATCAATCTCAATCCCTAAAAAACAGATATTAGTGACAGGGCCCTCAGTTTTTTCAGGCGCTAATCCCAAATTCCCTCGCAACTTTTTGCAACGAATACAATAAATTACCACAAATAGGCGAACCACTGGGGCCGACACACAAAAAATTATCGAGGTAATGTATCAAAGATTCAACCAGGACTACGCCCTTTGTTACCCATTCCACGAAGCTACTAAACACCTCGAAATATGCGCAAGAAAGGGAGCACCCCACAGGAAGGCACCGATCGACGTAAAACCCGCCATTCCAGAAACATCCCAACAACCGTTGACTCTCGGGATGAACTGGCAACAATCGGAAAGCCTCCTCGATATCAGTTTTTGCCAACAACGCGCCAGCCCCCGCCCTCCGAACTAACCCCACTGCTTTGTCAAAGGACATGTAGTCTACCAAGCATAAATCATGATCAATCCCATCATTCACCGATGACCCCCGGGGAAAAGACAAATGTTGAATCAAACAAAATTTTAGGAGCTCGAGCTTCGGCACTATTCCCAAGGGGGAGACAATTAAATTCTCTATTGGCGGATCAATGAAAGGGCCCGCCCTGCGACCTAACGAAACCTCCTTAAAAAGTTTTGCCGAAACGACCTCGGAGTGCTGATAAGCCGACTTAAGATTGCGCTGTGTAGCCGGAACCTCATGAGGAGGAGGGGGAATAACAAAACCAAAACAAAACCCCTCATAAATTAACTTGGCCGTATTCATATCTGGGTATTCATTTAGATACGGGGCGATCTTTTCCACCCTCAATGGCGACACCCCCTTGACCAGTCCAGGTGAACTGATTACCCGACCGCTTCCCCTTCCGCATACATTTTGCAGCCCCGTGCGAGGATCCATTGCATTCAGAACACACGTGTTTGAATTTACAGGTAGCCCCGAACTTACACTGGCCATCATTGAATTGCCAGCAAAAACCAAGTTTTGACCCAGAGCCTTGCCCGGCCTGGCTAGACTTACCTCCGTGCCCGGCGCTCCCGGGAAAGGACTGCTTAACTGGAGCTGTCACCCTTAACCACAATGCAATATCCTTTTGATCCCACCTAATCGCTGGCCGAACCGCCTTACAGTGGCGAAGCTGCTCGTCGTAACGCAACCACGTCTGGCCACCATTCTCTCTATGAGCTTCGATGGCATCTAAATAGCAGAATAACGCAGAGCAATTTTCAGGCACCTTTTCCCCGATCACACTCGTCAAAATTTCAAGAGCTTGCAACCAATTGACGAACGTCCGCGGGATAAACCTAGACCTCCTGTTTAAGGTGAGCCCCTAACGGGCCCTCAAAACAAACGTAAACCTCGCCACGAGTACGATCATCAAGACAAATTCTATCCCCTTCCTTCTGCGCCTCGGTTTGTACTGACACCGCAACCGCCTCCCTGGACGCCCCCAAAACTTCCCCGACAATGGGACGCGACTGTATTGCCCCCCCCCAACTTTACGAGAACCTTCCCAGACTACAACCGGGGACCCCGCCGGGACTACTGGCGTCGCTGCCCTATCTAAGCGCCCGGCTAACTCCCGCAAACAACCCACTAAATCCGTTAAACCGCACGCCCGGCAGCGCCACTAACGATGGCCGATGCATCTGCGCTCGCTGACCCCCCCCCCCCCACTACACCCGACATAAAAATGGCTGGATACGGTAAAGAAGGAGTTACATACTCACAAGGCTGCCCAGGCGCTGTGTTCCCGCCAGCTGGAAAATCCTGACCACGCCGCTGAGACACGTCCAACTCGCCATCTTCCAAGTCCTCTCTCGCTGACGACTGGCAATCACACCGACATCTTCGACACGAGGACCCCAGCATGCTGACAGATGGGCCGGCGACCTGCCGCCCGACAGAAGGGATCCAGACTTCCGACCGGACCTGTTGCCTCACCGCTGCTGATGATCTTGGCATCCTCCTTGAAGACCTCGAGGAAGCCAGCCCCCTGGCCGGAACATCACCATGCGGGGCGGCCGTGGATATCCCCCTGGGAACGGCATCTGAAGGAGGTGGTGTGACTGGGAGCCAGACCTGCGACTCCCTGTGGACCGCCGAGCCCCGTCTCGGCTGAGGATTCCTGCCAGGCCGCAGAACCTGAGAAGAGACAGCCATCCCAGCTGCCTGGCCTGCAGCGTCCTTAGAAGGGCTCCTCCTGCGATGTCGGACCAGCGGGACCACCTCTGGGCTAAGCCTCTCTGGTGGGCAAGAACGCCGGGAGAGGCGGGGTGACCGTGCCTGAGCAGCCGCCACTCCCGACGGAGCACGATCCTCCATTGGTGCAGGAGCACCGCTTAATGATTCCCCTCCCACTGCCATGCCACCGGAAATAGAGAGAGGAGCGGGGGAGCATGTCTAGCCCGGCAGTTGATACAGAGCGCCGGGCTTGGCATGGAGAGGGGCCAGCCGGTGGTATCCTGGCCAGGGCCGCAACTTGTTCCTCCAGCCACCCCGGGCAGCCTGTCGGCGGACGCCATGACTTCAGGCAAGAGCAGGGCAGTGGGAGCTTAGTGTTAATGCTGTTCTTCTTCCCACTGCTTCCGGCTCAATGCCGAAAACAGCGGGAAGAACCGTTACACCACCCACTACTTCTCCCCAACTCCTCCTTGCCCTCCCCTGCACTAACCCCTTCCTGACCATAACTATTAACCCCTTCCCTACTTTAGACGTCATGGAGGCTTCCCCTTAAGCCCTCTGTGCTGCAGTCCAGCCTCTTCTCTATGTCTGATCTTGTCTAGGTATTTGGTAGATAACCGGAGCGTGATGCTCTATAATAAACTCTCGGTAACTAAAATTAAGGGCTTACATACTGTTTTTGTACAGGAACCATCTGCTGTCTATGTCTGAGCTTGTCTAGGATTTGGTAAAGAGCCATGAGCGTCATGTTCTATGATAAGCTCTTGGTAACTAATATGATGGAGAGTAAGGGCCTACATACTGTTTTTGGACAGAAGCCCTCCGCTGTCTATGTCTGATCTTGTCGAGCTTTTGGTAAAGAGCCATGAGCGTGATGGATTAAGATAAGCTCTGGGTAACTAAGATGTTGGAGAGTAAGGGCCTGCATACTGTTCTTGTACAGGAGCCCTCTGTTGTCTATGTCTGACCTTGTCTAGGGTCTGGTAGATAACTCTGAGCATGATGGATTATGATAAGCTTTCGGTAACTAAGTGTCACGTAGGGTTCGTGGACCCACTGGGCCGTACCGCCTTGGTGGTATGGCAGCTGGCCAACAGGGCGCAGGTCAGAGTCTATAGTTTATATAGGGTACCTGTGGCAGCTCGGACAGTAGCAAGGCAGGCTAGGCAGGAACTAGGCAGCATGTAGACGACAGACGTGGAGAAGCAGAACAGGCGTGGTATACAGCACAGCATGGCTACAGCTAAGCATGGCACTAGATCAGGATACAGGTTACAGGAACAGGAACAGGAAATACTGGGAGCAGTAAACACTAGGGGACCATTTGCAAGACAGACTAGGAATACAACAACAAAGCTCAGGCGTGGGAGGATGGGGCTGGGACCTTCTTATAGCCCAGAGTGCTCTGGACCAATTAGCGCAATCACCAACATGCTTGTGCTCTGGCTTCTCAAGTCTGGACTGAGGTCGTGAGCGCACCTTGGTGGTCACTATGGAGCAGGACGGCCGTGTGTGCAGACATCTCTTGAGAGAAGGGCGTCGACTGGATGGAAGGAGTTTGTGGTCAGCGACCACGGACGTTACAGTATCTCCCCTCTTATGCCCCCTCCTCTTGGGACCAGAGCGAGAGCAAAACCTCTTAATGAGGGTAGGAACGTTGAGATTCTCCTCTGGCTCCCAGGACCTCTCTTCTGGACAAAAACCCATTCCAATCTACTAAATAAAAGGTTCTACCTTTTACTTTTTTAATGTCCAAGATCTCCTTAACCTCGAAGGTGTCTGAAGGGCTGCTGGAGGCAACCACAGGGCTTGGAGTCTTGGTAAAGCTGTTCAGAATCACTGGCTTCAGGAGAAAAACATGGAAGGAGTTGGGGATCTTGAGGGTAGGAGGCAGCCGAAGCTTGTAAGCGACAGGGTTGATCTGCTGCAGGATCTCGAAGGGACCAAGGAACCTGGGAGCAAATTTGTATAATGGCACCCTCAGTCGAATATTCCTGGAGGACAGCCAGACCTCCGTGCCAGGAAGAAACTGAAGTGGTTCTCTTCTCCTTGTGTCCACCTTCCACTTCATGCGATCGACCGCCAGCAGGATGAAGGATTGAGTATGCTGCCAGATCTGCAGAAAGTCTGCAAAGGCCGTGTCAGCAGCTGGCACCTCGGACGTAACAGGGACCAGGAGAGAAATTTGTGGGTGCTGGCCATAGACAATAAGGAACGGTGTCTTCTGTGCGGACTCGCTCGTATGATTGTTGTAAGAGAACTCAGCCCATGGAAGCAACTGCACCCAGTCATCATGCTGTATGGAGATGATGTGGCGTAGGTAGTTCTCCAAGATCTGATTGATCCCCTCGACGTGACCATTGGACTGAGGATGGTAGGCCGAGGAAAAGTCCAACTTTATACCCACAGAGGGCCCTCCAGAACTTTGAGGTGAACTGAACCCCCCGATCAGACACAATATGCTGCGGTAAGCCATGCAGGCGGAAGATGTGTTGGATGAACAGCTTGGCCAGCAGAGGTGCAGAAGGAAGATCGGTCAGAGGAACGAAGTGGGCAATCTTAGAAGATTGATCCACCACCACCCAGACAGTACTGCATCCGGCAGAGAGAGGCAGGTCCGTAATAAAGTCCATAGCTATATGCTGCCAGGGGGCATTGGGCACAGGCAATGGCTGGAGCAGACCAGCAGGTCTGGGGTGAGCGACCTTGTTGGCTGCACATACTGAACAGGAAGAAAAAAGTCTATAATGTCCTTGGGCAGCGTGGGCCACCAGAAATGACGAGCAATCAGATCCCGAGTCTTACAGGTCTCCGCATGGCCTGCCAGTCTAGAGGAGTGTCCCCAGTGGAGGATTCTTCCACGGTCAGCCAGGCGCACAAAAGTCCTTCCTGGAGGAATGTCCCCAACTTGCAGGGGATTGACAGAGACAATGCAAGACGGATCAATGATGTTCTGTGGAATCTCCATGGTGTCTTCTGTCTCGAAAGACCTGGACAAGGCATCGGCCCTCACATTCTTGTCGGTCAGGCGATAATGGAGCTAAAACTGGAACCTGGTAAAGAACAGTGACCACCTGGCCTGACGAGGGTTCAGCTGTTGCACCGTCTGAAGATAGGTAAGGTTCTTATGGTCCGTAAAAATCAGGATGGGATGAGCTGTGCCCTCTAGTAGATGTCTCCACTCCTCCAGAGCCAATTTGATGGCCAGTAACTCCCGATACCCAATCGAGTAGTTGTGTTCTGCGGAAGAGAAGAGCTTAGAAAAATATCCACATACCATTGAGTTGCCCTTGAAGCCTCTCTGGAACAGGAGTGCACCAGCACCGACAGAGGATGTGTCCACCTCCAACGAGAACTGTAGAGAGACATCTGGATGATGGAGGATAGAGGCTGACGTGAAGGCACTCTTCAGGCTATTGTATGCAGACTCTGCTTCAGGAGTGCACACCTTGGCGCTCATGCCCTTCTTAGTGAGGTTAGAGACAGGAGAAGTCAGTGAGGAGAAGTTTGGAATAAATTGTCTGTAAAAATTGGCGAATCCCAGAAAGCGCTGTATGGCCCTCAAGCCCTAGTCCGTTGGCTTCTCAAGTCTGGACTGAGCTCGTGAGCACACCCTGCTGGTCACTGTGGAGCAGGACGGCTGTATGTGCAGACATCTCTTGAGAGAAGGGCGTCGACTGGATGGAAGGAGTTCGTGGTCAGCGACCACGGACGTTACACTAAGATGTTGGACAGTAAGGGGCCTACATACTGTTCCTGCGCATGAGTTCTTTGCTATCTACTTTGTATCTTGCCTAGCAATAAGTTTCCTCAAAAATATCAATATTTCGGTTCTTTACAATTTTCCTTGACAAGTCCCAGTCTTGATCCCAAATTGATTAAACTCCTATGAATTGTTTAATTCTGTAGCTGTCTATTTGTAGAACTATAATTATTCTCAAGAGATTCCACAAGATAAAGACGTCCTTATTAAAAGCTTAAGCAGTCTGCATTGCGGATCAGTTTGGGCCAAATCCACATGAGCCTCTGATTGTTCTGTGTCATGTTCGGATTGTTCCTTCGTGGCTTTTCTGTGTTATTGAATGTCTTCTCACGTGAACATGTAAGTGTTTTATATGTATTTTCTGTGGCAGTGACAGGGGCACATATTTTAAAGTTTAATTCCTCTTTCAATAACATTTCACATTTTGAAATCTACACAAAAATTTGGGTAACTTTGAACTGAATTTTCTTTACTGTTTTTGTGCTGGTTGCATTATGTTATGTTGTATTCTCCTTTAATATACAGTACTGATTGTAAATTCTGTTAGTTGTCCATGGAATCAGAGGTGAATCTCCAAACCCTGTCAGACCTGTAATCTATTAGATTAGTTCAGTCATCCCATAATGCACTGTTCTTTGGCGAAAAGATAGCAGGGGAATTCTGACTTAAGCAAAAATCCATTCCAGATAAATGAACAAAACAACGTAACAATTTAATTTTGTAAATTGTTGATAAACTCCTTCCCGCCCTCTCCGCAATAGAACGTCATAGCTCGCAGTTAGTTAACGCAAGCCAAAATACTGTTACAACGTTGTGATGATGCGGGCTCAGAGCTGAGACGGCACCATTATTTACAGGTGTCGGCTGTAATCTAGGTCATGCCCCCCGCTCTAATGGATGGTTTCGGAGAAAATAACGAAACAACCCTTTAGATACCGCTGTCAATGTTGACCGTGGCACCTATGTAGTTGGACAGACGGAGAGAGCGGTCACAGAGGCCAATGGTTTGCTATGGCATCTGGGGGCGGGGCCTAATAGGCTGCTTGTCAGTTTTACACTGACGTATAATGTATTGCAATACAGAAGTATTAGGCCGGATTCTCACAAACATTGGGAAACTCGGACATGAGAAATATGACGTTTTTCACGTCTGAGGTGCCCCCGTGCAGGTTCCGTTTTCACGCATCCCCATAGACTTGAGTCTATGGAGGGCACCGTGAAAACAGAACACAATAGGGCATGTTCTATTTTTCAACGGACCCCTCACACGGTCCATTGAAACAACGGCCATGTGAACGGCCCCATTTAATACATGTTTCCGCGTGACGACCGTTGTTTTAATGGCTGTCATAAAAAAAAAACATACAGTATTTAAAAAAAATATATAAAGTCTTTTTAATTGGGAAAATGTAGAAAAACATAAAAAAAAATCTATATATAATTGAAATCTACAAATTTGTATCGACCTGCAAAATGATGTTGTAAAAATAAAACCCAAAAATGTCTTAGAAATACATCTTATCCTGCAATAAACAAGCCCTTATATGTCTACTTTTACAGAAAAATTAAAGTCAATTAAATAAAACATTAAAGCCTTGTTAACGTTGATAATACAATTAAATGTCAGAGAGAGAAGAAGATGATGTCAGAGAGAGAGAAAGAAAGATGATAGATAGATAGATAGATAGATAGATAGATAGATAGATAGATAGATAGATAGATAGATAGATAGATAGATAGATAGATAGATAGATAGATAGATAGATAGATAGATAGATAGATAGATAGATAGATATATAAAACTTAGTTGTCTCTTATGTATTGCATATATGTGGGGTTAGTGACTGCCTCCATTTTTTAACTTGCACTCCTCCCATTCTGCTCTGGGTGATTTTAATTAGTTTAATGCTGGTTCCTACAATCCCCAGGTATATATAAGTTTAGTCCCAGTTCTGCAGTATGAGCAGAGTAGGTCCCCAGCTATGGAGGATGCCTTGTCATGGCAGGTGGGATCACACAATTTGATCAAAATGTGCACAAAGAATCACCCTATTATAAGTAGATTTAGCAGTAATGCATATTTATTTATATTTAGTGGCTTAGGTGACATTAGTGTTCGCAGAGTGCTGTCGCCATTTTTGTATTAGATATATAGATTTTGATAGTAAGAAAGAAATAATGAAAGAGAGAAGTAAAGAAATTAGAATGTAGTGGAGGGAAAGAGAAAAAAGAAAGAGGGAGGAAAACCTCTTATTAGTAGAAAAAATTGTAAGGTATGAGTAAATATAATCCAGGGACTGAAAAAAAGCTAGATAATAACTAATATGGCTACCATCGTTCCTTTACAAGAGTCTTTAATGGTAAAGATCCATGTGGTGACTACTGTAGGTCCCATATCGCTGCATACAGTAATTAGGAAAAACCTTCAGTGGGGAATGGGAAAATACCTGGTCTACTTTGAATCAATTGTTTATGTGGTCAGAGGGTGCAGAGGTAGATGTCCACCCAGGGCTCTGGTGCCTAAGGGGGCCCAAGGGCCCCTTTTCCAGATAAGAAGACACCGTATTACACAGTATTACAGATTTTGTATAAGGGTCCAGGAGCTTCAAGTTTCGCCTCTAAATGAGAAACTACTGCAAGTGAATGTTGAAGTTGAAGATCCTCATGACTAAGATGGTCATTTTTATTTTGCCTATTTATAGGTTGGCCTTGCAACAGTTGACAATAGTTTGTGATCGCCTCAAGTGTGTATTTTAATGAGATTAGGAGATCGGATTGTGTTCATATTTGTCCTGACACACATCCCCGTTTCCTGTTATTGATAAAATTTTGAAGCAAAACATTTGTTTTAATCTTGGGGTCCTTCTCTTTCCTCAACAACCACCACCTCAGGAATGATTCTTGGACATGGCTCAGGATGGGTGGCTCTTCAGTCATTCATCATTTTATATTATTTTCTCTCCATATTGTAATACTACATGTTGAATATAGAATATTTTTGGGACTCCGTCTACCTGTCTATGATTATTTTCAAACCAAGATAGTATGGTGACACCTGAACACCTGGCGGAAAACAACGGTCTGTTCCTGGCTCACCACTGGAATTCTGGTATGAGCTATGGGAGGATCATTGTACTTACAGCACCCTATATAAACATAAATAAGTGGAACTGTGGAGTCGTTTATTAACAGTGACCAATCATCGAAAACTGTAAGTATTGCACCTTCATCCGGTTGTCTAAAGCCTTAAAGATCTAGAGTTCCAATGGAAAAAAAATCGATATTTTTATTGTGATTGTTTCAACTTTATCTAATGTATTGCATTAGAAACTCATTGGATTAAGTCATCCCTGAAGAAGTCCTCTAATCTTGAATCTACTTCTTTTCAGACAACCCCTTTTATATTTTTATAACTCATCAATTAAACAGGTTATAAAAGTGAGTTAGGCGGGGTCTTGAACTCTGGGACCCCCACCATTGCTGGCAACAAGGGCTCCAAATCCCTATTTTCAGCCAATGTGCTTTCCCCCTTCATAGAAAGAAATCAGACTGTCCAAAACAGCTGAATCAGCACATTTCAGGACCTCTCAGTATTGGCTACTGAGAAAGACCAAATGTGCTGGTCCCAAACTCCAGATTGGAATCGGGATTTGGGACCCCTCATTCTTGGTAACTTTACTTAGCCGTATGACTATCTGATTAACATGTTAAAATCAATTAATCTTATTAAATACTACCCATAAAACACACAAGTTATAAAAGTTAGGTAGTGGTCTGAATTCTGGGCCTCCCACCCTTGCCAAGATTGATGAACCTAATACCTATTCTCGCATGAAGAGGAAGACGAGAATTTTACTCTCGGTATAGATGAATGGGACTGTCATAAAAGACCCTCCAGACCATCCTTGAACATGTAGTAGGACACCACTAAAGCTAAAGCTTTTACTTTCTGTATAAAGGGTCTTCATTTTTCTGTGTGAAGGGTTTTTATTTTTTGGTGTCTGTTCAACAATAGAATGACATCTCTATAGTAGAGCGTGTGCAGAAAATGGGGCTACTTTAGAAGAAACCCGCCAAAGAGATTAGAAGCAATCGTCTACTCTAGGGTTTGGTGCGCCCAAATCGAAGAAAGATTTAAGATCCCTGAACAAATCCATAGAGAAAAAAAAATTCAAACATGATTCTGGACAAGAACGGATTACAAGACTACTCAAGTTCTTCATGTTCCTATTGATGTTCTTGTCCTTAGGAGAGATCTTTGACTAACATCTTATGCTAGATGAACATTTATAACAAAGATGGAAACTCTCTAGAACCCATTGCATGATATATCTTCCCTCTAAACATCTATTAAAAATTTGTTAGGAGCAAGAAATCTGTTATTTCCAGATATGGGGGATTTAGATATTTGTAAGATAAGACAGGAGCAGGGCCACCTTCAGGGCAGTACTAGTGGTACTGCCATATGGACGCCCGATGCAAGAAGGGGCACACCTGCCGCCCGGTGGTTGGCAGGGGGCCCAGTGGTGTAGCTATAGGGATCGCAGCGGTCGCAATTGTGACTGGGCCCCGAAGCCAGTGGGCCCGTGGCCCCCTGCCTATAAAAAAGTTACTATGGTAACTGGTGCCTATGTAATAAATTACACGGACCCCTGTTACTACAATGATAACAATATACTTACCCACCACGTTCCTGCGGGCTGCGGAGGTCCTGATGTCTTCCCGCGTCATGATGCACAACGTTGCGATGCTGGATGGCGTTAGGACCTCAGCTGCACCCAGAGTTGAAGAGGAGGGTAAGTATAACATAACTGTCTGCTGAGGCCCTGTATCTAAGCCTATATTGTGGGTCCAATAGACAGTACCACACATGGGTCCTGTGATAGGCTTAGATACAGGGCACATCAATTAGGATCACACATGGGCCATGTATCTAAGCCTACCATGTGGTAAGCTTACATACAGGGCCCAGCAGACAGGATCACACCATGTTCTAAGGACGAGTTCTAAGATATAAAAAATAATGCTTGAGTGTGAAAATAAGGGGCTAGCTGATAGCGGCCGTCTGACGTGGGAGCTTAAAAACAGTAAAAAAATACATTGTTGAATATTAATTATCTTATATCACAATTTTTTTTTAATTCGTTTTATATACCTGAGAGGCAGAAGAAGATGGACAGTGACACTGTATATAAAGGGAAAAAAAATGCCGGGAGGACCTTATAAACATTTCACACATTTTTGGGAACTCTACTAAGTTTGACTTAAGATATAATTAGAATAAAAATAAATCAAAGGACAGGGTATTGATAGTTTTGTTTTTTGTCCTTCTCTCCACAAGTTGGGAGGGAGGGTCGGAGGTTCAAGGGGAAGTCAATTGGATGTTGTTATTTGAACTATTTGTGTAAATGAAACAAAGTTTGTTGATATGCCACCACTTTCTGTGATGGGAAAAACATATTAAGACGAATATATAACCAAGTAAGGCCGGTTTCAGACAGCTTTATTTCACATTTATATTATAGCCGGACGCTTCTATGGTTCTATTGAACCCAACTTACATCACCAGCGGGTTCTATGGTGATCTGAGTTTGGAGATAGGAATTGTGGCCGTGATATGAACTGTCAAATGTAACCACAAAGGTGTCATCTGCAACTGGCCTCACATCTACTAATATAATGCACAGGAAAGAAAGCTTATGTCCAATTATTCTTCCTTTCTGTAGAAATCCCACCAGGAATTATTATAATTATTTTCATTTTAGGTGAACTTCTCCCCAGGATGGTGTTCGAGAACCAGACCATTATCACAGAATTTATTCTACTTGGATTTACCACAGATACAAAAATAAATGTTGTGCTTTTTATCTTATTTTTTCTCATCTACATAGTGACCACTCTTGGAAACAGCCTTATAATCTGTATGGTCATCATCAACCCCAAGTTGCACAAACCCATGTACTTTTTCCTTTGCGTGTTATCGATTCTTGACTTGTGTTATTCGTCAACTGTTTTGCCCAAATTATTAACAGATCTCTTATCTACTGAGAGGACAATCTCCCGCATTGCTTGTGTCATCCAAATTTACATCATCCTCATTGTAGAAGGATCGGAGTGTCAGCTCCTTGCGGTGATGGCTTACGACCGTTACATTGCCATATGCCGACCTCTCCACTACTCTATCCTCATGCGCTGGAGAATTTGTTATAGACTGGTTACACTAGTATTCATTACAAGCTTTATGCTTTGTATTTTTCCATCTATTTTCTCTCCACTTACTATGTGCTACAACCGGATCAATCATTTCATGTGTGAGATGCTGGCTATAATCAAACTTTCATGTGAAAACACCTCTTTCAATGAACGGGAGATATTTTCCTTCAGCTTTATCACTCTTCTCCTTCCTCTTGTCGTTATCTTACTGTCTTATGCTTGTATCATTTCTTCAATACTAAAGATTCGCTCGGCAGGAAGGTCTAAGGCTTTTTCCACCTGTACGTCCCATCTAGCTGTGGTGGCTTTGTACTTTGGGACAGTCATGCTGATGTATTTTGGTCCTTCATCCATGTACTCTTCAGATCAGGAGAAATATAGCTCCATATTTTATGTTATTATATCTCCAATGTTGAACCCTCTCATCTACAGTCTCAATAACAGGGAGGTTAAAGAATCATTCAAAAAGTTTCTCATAAAGAACACACAAAGGTCCTCACTGTAGAAATGAGACCAGAAGAAACATCTAGAAAGATAAGAGAGAAGCATAGCCTCCCGAGCAGACGGACATGTTTTAATGTGCTCTGCTATACCACCCTTCTTGTACCCCACTAAAGCACTGTTTTTGGACTCACCATGTTTAAGATTGGGAACAGAAAACCCAAGCGCCTCTGGAGCCAACCTAAACTGAAAAAATCTGAGAACATGGATAAAAACCTGAAAGAGCATTCTCCGCTGGTGGACAAGGGCACCTCTACCAGCCCTTGCTTCAGAACACGTTGACTTTTTAGATTCGGAGCGCTTCCATGGACGAAATGGTGGTCCAGGGCCCCAGGGCAAGATCGGTAACAGGACTCCCCACCTAGTATGTGCAATTTGTAATACTGATGTCTTCTTATGTGGCAGAAGGGTCCTTGGGCTCCCTCAGGAACCAGGTCCCGATGTGAATGCTATCTCTCCACTCTCTAGAGCTACACACCTGCTACACAAATCACTTAAAGCAATGCATAAAATCACTGAAACCAGAAATGAGGAAACTAAAAGCAAGATCCTAGACATGTTGAATGACAGGTGGAGTCAGTAGTTGAATCCTAGTTTTCTTCATCTTTATAGAATCTGCCGGAATCGCATTCACTACATCCCAACACCGTCTAAAGGAAATACTGACATACATTGATGACCAATTCACAAGGAGGTCCCTTTTCGTCCTGCTGGCTCCATGCAGCTCTAAAGAGCCATATTTCTTAAAAGCAAAATAGGTAAAGCAATTTTGATCTTGCCAACTTGCATTCTCCAAACTTCTACCAGACAATATGGCTGGCGAAATGTTTTGATGACCTACGGGCATTTGCAGAAGTCCCTCTCATTGTTGGAGGAGACTTAAATGTTACGCTGAAACCTCTCTTAGACTCCTTTACTAAACAATCCTCCACATTCTTTGCATCCATAGCCAAAGTTAAGAGAAAGCTACAAGAGCTCAGAGAAGTAGCCGTCTAGAGATGACTCCACCCGTCGATAGCCGACTATACATTTTTCTCCCTGCCACACAGTCTCCATATTTATTCACAAGACACTGTTTCCTGCATTACAGTCATGGCCGGCCTTAGATACGTTCGACCAGTGCGGTCGCACAGGGCGCCAGGCTTCAGATATAGACTCGATTACTCTTTTAGACCACTCCCCTGTGATGGCCACGTTACTACTAACAGACCTCCCTTGAAGGGAATGGACATGGACATCAAGACGCTGTTAGATAACTGTGTTCACGGGTCTTATTGCAACAAATCCAAACATATTTTGGTATAAAGATCTTTTCCGAGGTCTAAGTCACTTCTATATAGGAAGCACATAAGTCTTCTGTCATGATATTTTTTTTATCTCATTGGGCAACAGTGTCAAAAAGAAACAGTGAAATCTATTCTATCCTGGATTAGATCTCGGCTTTGGAGAGACTGATTCCCCTGCAAGATAATAAACAATTTTGAACAGAAAGACTGCAAAATATTTGTGAATTTGGCACACTTTCCAACTTTAAAGTAAATTATAATAAATCGGAAATTTGTAATGTTTACCTTCCGTCTCAGTTGTCTAGAGAACTTCAAGCAAATGCACCTTTTTTCATAGCCACAAGGGTCCATAAACTACTTAGGCACACAATTCACTAAGAACCTAAACGACTTTTACTATCTCAATTATCAACCATTATTACATAAACTATCCTCTGAACTTCATACCACCTTCCTTTTCTTTCCTGTATATGTCACAGAAATTTTTCACTACAAACTTATATTCTACCTGTCGCACTGTACGTCATATGGTCCAAATCCACCTACCGAAAATCTATTTCATCCATTTAATACAACTTATCTCCAAAGGAGACTAAGATTGCCGCATAATACTACCAGAAGAAAATAGGAGGAGGTTTAGGTCTCCCTCACTTAAAGGTCTACTACAAAGTCATTCATCTCCAGATATAGTTGGATCTGGTCTCCCGTGCTTGGTGTGTGGATTTGGAGACCACAAAGTTCGGTAAATACCCACTGAAATCCCTTTGGCTTCCACGCAGAGAAGAAGTTAGTTCTCCCCAGAATCTACTTACACGAGGGACAGTAAGGCTGGGTTCACACGACCATGTTACGTCCGTAATGGACGGAACGTATTTCGGTCAGAAGTACCGGATCGAACACACTGCAGGGAGCCGGGCTCCTCGCATCATAGTTATGTACGACGCTAGGAGTCCCTGCCTCTCCGTGGAACTACTGTCCCATACTGAAAACATGATTACAGTACGGGACAATTGTCCGGCAGCGAGGCAGGGACTCCTAGCATCGTGCATAACTATGATGCTAGGAGCCCGGCACCCTGCACTGTGTTCGGTCCGGGACTTCCGACCGAAATATGTTCCGTTCATTACGGACGTAACATGCTCGTGTGAACCCAGCCTAAATGTTTGGTGCTCCCACAAATCCCTTATCTGTGGCTCAGTATCTTCATCACCTCCCTGACACTTTATCTGGCAACTCCTAGCAAGCCCCTACGTCTGACACCTGGGGTTTGCTCTCTTACACGAATATCCTACTCTGAATGGTCCCCGGTTATAAGTGGTGTACCCGAGGGTTCAGTGCTTGGACCACTATTATTCAACTTATTTATTAATGATATAGAGGATTGGATTAATAGCACTATTTCTATTTTTGCAGATGGCACCGAGCTATGTAGTAATGTTCAGCCTATGGAAGATATTCGTGAATTGCAAGCAGATTTAAACAAACTTAGGGGCAATTCACACTGAGTTTTTGTACACGTTTTTTTTAAGCGGAAACTGCGTCGGAAAACACGACAAAAAATGGCCAATAATGCCTCCCATTGATTTCAATGGGAGGTGGAGGTGTTTTTTCCCGTAAGCGGAAAAAACGGCTCGCGGGAAAAGTAGTGACATGCACTATCTTTGGGCGTTTACATCTCTGACCTCCCATTGACATCAATGGGAGGCAGAGAAAGTGCATTTTGCTGCGTTTTTTTCTCTGCGGCGCTCAATGGCCAAGGATAAAAAACACAGCGAAAAACGCAGAGAAAATCAGCGTGCAGGCAGAGCAAAATCTTGGAATTTTGAAGCAGATTTTCTACCTGCAAAAAACTCTGTGTGAACCCAGCCTAAGTGTTTGGGCATCCACTTAGCAAATTAAGTTTAATAAAGATAAATGTAAAGTTATGCATCTGGGTACCAACAATCTGCAGGCTTCATATGTCCTAGGGGGCGCTTCACTGGGGGAGTCACTTGTGGAGAAGGATCTGGGTGTAATAATCTGCAGCATCATATGTCCAAGGGGGGCTACACTGGGGGAGTCACTTATTGAGAAGGATCTGGATGTAATAATCTGCAGCATCATATGTCCTAGGGGGCGCTACACTGGGGGAGTCACTTGTAGAGAAGGATCTGGGTGTAATAATCTGCAGCATCATATGTCCTAGGAGGAGCTACACTGGGGGAGTTACTTGTATAGAAGGATCTGGGTGTAATAATCTGCAGCATCATATGTCCTAGGGGGCGCTACACTGGGGGAGTCACTTGTGGAGAAGGATCTGGGTGTAATAATCTGCAGGCATCATATGTCCTAGGGGGAGCTACACTGGGGGAGTCACTTGTTGAGAAGGATATGGGTGTAATAATCTGCAGGCATCATATGTCCTAGGGGGAGCTACACTGGGGGAGTCACTTGTGGAGAAGGATCTGGGTGTAATAATCTGCAGGCATCATATGTCCTAGGGGGCGCTACACTGGGGGAGTCACTTGTGGAGAAGGATCTGGGTGTAATAATCTGCAGGCATCATATGTCCTAGGGGGCGCTACACTGGGGGAGTCCCTTGTGGAGAAGGATCTGGGTGTAATAATCTGCAGGCATCATATGTCCTAGGGGGAGCTACACTGGGGGAGTCACTTGTTGAGAAGGATCTGGGTGTAAAAATCTGCAGCATCATATGTCCTAGGGGGCGCTACACTGGGGGAGTCACTTGTAGAGAAGGATCTGGGTGTAATAATCTGCAGCATCATATGTTCTAGGGGGAGCTACACTGGGGGAGTCACTTGTTGAGAAGGATCTGGGTGTAATAATCTGCAGCATCATATGTCCTAGGGGGGCTACACTGGGGGGGAGACATTTGTTGAGAAGGATCTGGGTGTAATAATCTGCAGGCATCATATGTCCTAGGGGGGCTACACTGGGGGAGTCACTTGTTGAGAAGGATCTGAGTGTAATAATCTGCAGGCATCATATGTCCTAGGGGGAGCTACACTGGGGGAGTCACTTATGGAGAAGGATCTGGGTGTAATAATCTGCAGGCATCATATGTCCTAGGGGGCGCTACACTGGGGGAGTCACTTGTTGAGAAGGATCTCGGTGTACTTGTAGATCATAAACTAAATAACAGCACAATGTCAATCAGCTGCTTCAAAGGCCAGCAAGATATTGTAGTTTATTAAAAGAGGCCTGGACTCGCGGGATAGGGATGTAATATTACTACTTTACAAAGCATTAGTGCCCCCTCATCTAGAATATGCAGTTCAGTTCTGGGCTCCAGTTCGTAGAAAGGATGCAAAATACAAAGAAGAGCAACGGAGCTAATAAGGGTCATGGAGAATCAAAGTTATGGGGAAAGATTTATAGAATTAAACCTATTTAGCCTTGAAGAGAGATGACAAAGTGGGGACCTGATTAACTTATATAAATATATTAATGGCACATACAAAAAATATGGGGAAATCCTGTTCCATGTAAAACCCCCTAAAAAAAACAAGGGGGCACTCCCTCCGTCTGGAGAAAAAAGGTTCAATCTGCAGAGGCGACAAGTCTTCTTTACTGTGGAGACTGTGACTCTATGGAATAGTCACCGCAGGAGCCGTCACAGCAGGGACAGTAGATGCTGCAAAAAAGGCAAAGATAATTTCCTAGAACAAAAAAATATCAGCTCCTATGTGTAGAAATGTTTCCCTTCCCTTTCCCATCTCTTGGTTGAACTTGATGGACATGTGTCTTTTTTCAACCGTACGAACTATGTAACTATGTAACTATGTAACTATATGTAACTATATGTAACTATATGTAACTATGTAACTATGTAACTATATGTAACTATATGTAACTATGTAACTATATGTAACTATGTAACTATGTAACTATGTAACTATGTAACTATATGTAACTATATGTAACTATATGTAACTATGTAACTATATGTAGCTATGTAACTATATGTAACTATATGTAACTATGTAACTATATGTAACTATGTAACTATGTAACTATATGTAACTATGTAACTATATGTAACTATGTAACTATATGTAACTATATGTAACTATATGTAACTATGTAACTATATGTAATAATATGTAACTATATGTAACTATGTAACTATATGTAACTATATGTAACATTGCAGACCGCAACACTGCCCCAGACTATGATAGAATCAGGTATTGGTGTCACTACTTGAATTGAACTGCCTCCATATAGATAATTCTCTTCTTGTTCTGATTACTATGATGGCTTTAAATGCCTTGCTACACCCCACAGAGAAAATCTACTGGCGTTTATTATAATAAATTTTTTGGGATGTTGTGGCCCCACCCCTTTTGGTAAACCACGCCCTCCTTTTACAATGTGGGAGTGGCAAATTGAATCTTTTTGCAGAAAACTGGCATATAAAGGTTGATAAATTCCCCCCAATGTACAGTATTTCCCTTGATATGTTTCGTTAGACGTGTTTGTTTGGCACTTCCGCTGTGCGGTTGATATTTTCTCGTGTTGATGATTATATTGTAATGATACTACTTCAAAGCACATTACTGGATAAATGTAATCAATGACAATGTCACATAAATATAGAAAGCTACTTATTACTCACCTCGTCCCGATCCAGCAGCACCCTCCTACTCATGGCTGCCAGTTCTCTGCACTGTACTGTGGGTCTAGGGTGAAGAACAGGGGGATTACTCAGACTATTCACCTCAGTTTAGCCGGTGCCTAACCATTTGTGGTTAAGGATCCACTTTCCGGTAAGAACTGTAACAATACACCACATTTTGACTTGCTCTCACATATTAACGTATAAGATGCTGTGTTGAACTGGTTTTAATATCAACTTAGTAAAAGGAAACGGGGTAAAATTTCAAGACGATGACGAAGATGACTTTATTGGCTTATGTGGTCTTAAAGAGAACCAGTCACTATAACAGAACTCTTCACATTCGAGCATCAATGTAAGCCTCTAATAGAATTATACTTGTTAGTGTAATTACACCCGCTTAAAGCCCACCAAAGTGTCAAAACGGTGGGCTGAAAATAATGAACTTCCTGGTTGTGCTGAGTCACATGATGTATCACATGATTCCGCTAACTATCAGCAGCTCTGAAAAGAATCATATAACACACACTCCTGGGCTACTCAAAAATAGTAGTCACAAATTGCATTACATGATACTTTTCAGGACGGCTGACTGGCTGAGAGGGATCATGTGATACATCATGTGAAAAAGGCAATATAGAATTAGAAAATCTGTAGGGGGTGAAATATTGGTAGAAAAATACAGTCGTGTTTGGAAAGTGTATACTATAGATGGGGAGAGAGGGCCAGGGATAGCCCCAGGAAACCTAGGTGGACACCAGGGCCCCGCTGGAAGGACACATGGAAATCTGTATATCTACAGTACGCTCTATTCTTGGCGTATTGAGGTGCACTTTTGGTAGGGATGTAAGGAGTAGACTGAGTACAAGGAAAAGGGGCACAGAATCCTTTGCCAGGCATGGGGTTCTGATGGTGACCGCCCTGTAAGAGGAATGGTGGGTGTAATGACAGAGTTCAATTGGCTTTTTCAAAAGCCAATTGGTTACTATGCACATACACAGTTCAATATGCTTGATGGATCTTGCAAAGAGGCTCACGGTTAGTTACTTTATTGGCATAAGCCGGTCGTTGCGGTTGCAATATGTTCCAGTCTCTACCCGACCCTTGCTTGATTTAGCCCCGGTTGTCAGGTACACGCCCCACTAATGTTAAACCTACAAAGATGGAGTACAAATAACGCATGGAATATAGAAAAATACAAAAAATACTTTATTGGAAATGTATTCAGACAATTAAAAGATGAGACATGCAAAGCATGAAAAAGGCGTCTGTCTTAGCAGAGAGCATGTACAGGCAATAATGCAACACGGGCATGGCAAAACCAATAACAGAAAAGGTATATATATCTATATATATATATATATATTTATATATATATCTCTGCAAGGCCATAGGCCAAAGGAGACCCTATATAAAGGGTGAACCCACAAATGGAAATGTAAGTGTAGCGTATGAAACACAGAGGAACATAATCATCTGTACCATAGAACATGCCTAAACAGATCTACATGTGAAAGAGAGAAACATACCCATGATGTGGCTCCTGCAAAAATAGACACCAGACTTAAGCTCTGTATTTGCTCTCATGAAGTCTTCTCTTTACGGTAGACTTAGATACTGACCCACCTACTTCCAGGAGAGTGTTCTTCACTTGGGTAGATGTTGTGAAGGGTTTTTCTTCACCACGGACAGGATTCTGCGATCTTCCACCACTGTTGTCTTCCGTGCACGTCCAGGCCTTTTGGAGTTCACAAGATCACCAATTTTTATTTCAAGAATGTACCAAACTGTTGATTTGGCCACTCCTGACATTTGTGCTATTTCTCTGATGGATTTCTTCATTTTTTTTCAGCCTAACGTTGGTCTGTTTCACTTGCATTGAGAGCTCCTTTGACCTCATGTTGTGGGTTCACAACAACAGCTTCCAAATGCAAATGCCACACCTGGAATCAACTCCAGACATTTTACCTACTTAATTGATGATGGATTAACAAGGGAAAAGCCCATGCAGCCCATTAAATAGCTTCTGAGATAATTGTCCAATTGAAAAAGTGGCAGCTACATATTAGAACTGTAATTCCTAAACCCTTCCTCAAATTAGGGTGTGAATACTCTCAAATTAAAGCTGAGAGTCTGCACTCTAAAGAGGCCCTGTCACCACATTATAAGTGGCCTATAATGTACATGATGTCATCGGCGCTGTAATGTAGATTACAGCAGTGTTTTTTATTTAGAAAAACGATAATTTGTGACGGAGTTATGACCTACGTTAGCTTTATGCTAATGAGTATCTCAATTGAAAACTGGGCGTGTTTTACTATATGACCAATTGAGCATTGTACAGAGGAGTGTATGACGCTGACCAATCAGTGACCAATCAGTGACCAATCAGCGTCATACACTTCTCTCCATTCATTTACACAGCAGATAGCGATATAGCTATATAGCTATATCGCTATGTGCAGTCACCTAAACACACTGTAATGCTACTTGTGTGTCATGACAATGAATATACATTACCTCCAGCCAGGACGAGATATGTATTCAGAATCCTGACACTTCTCTGCACTTCTCTGTGATTTACAGCACAGCAGGCGTAGTCTCGCGAGATTACGCTGTAAACTGTCATTTACAGCGAGATCTCGCTGTGCTGTGCTGTAAATCTCAGAGAAGTGCAGAGAAGTGTCAGGATTCTGAGTACACATCCCGTCCTGGCTGGAGGTAATGTATATTCATTGTCATGACACTGCAGTAATGTTAGTGTTTGTGTATGTGGCTGCACATAGCGATATAGCTATATTGCGATGTGGTGTATAAATGAATGGAGAGAAGTGTATGACGCTGATTGGTCACTGATTGGTCAGCGTCATACACTCCTCTGTACAATGCCCACTTGGCCATATAGTAAAACACGCCCAGTTGTCCATCGAGAAACTGATTAGCATAAAGCTAACATAGGTCATAACTCCGTCAAAAATTATTGTTTATCTAAATTAAAGAAACTCCTGTAATCTACATTACAGCGCCGATCATATTATGTACAATATAGGCCACTTATAATGTGGTGACAGAGCCTCTTTAAGCCCATGTTGATTATATAACTGTATATTCAATATGTTTTTGCTAAACAGCTAAAAGGCCAAAACTTGTGTCACTGTCGAAATAATCCTGGACCTAACTGTACATATATACATACATATTTACATACATACATACATACATACATACATACATGCTGTCACTATTAGCAGCAGGATTTCTGTTATTTCTGTGTTTGGGCGTTACTAGTTAATGCCTTTGGTCTGAGTCTGGATTTGGTTATCATTTACCTTTGCCTTGTTGATTAGGGCAAAGTACTTTTCATGGCCTTATATATACCTCAGGCCTGGATTACTCAGGTGCTGGTTAGACTGTTTCTTGTATGTGCTAACTCTTTTCAGATTCTTGTTTGTGACTTTGTTCTTGTTTATGTGTTTGTTTGTACTGTGGGACCTGTTAGTCCTCTGAGAGATCTAGTTTTTGTGTAGCGATTTATGTGTATCCTGGGATCAGTAGTTCCACTTGTTTGTTTGCTCTTCCTGTGAGTTTGGTCTGCTGCCAAGCTGTTTTCCTACTCTGCTGCGGGATAGTATTCAGATAGGGTCAATTAGTGTTAATTCTTGTCCACTGTCTATTCGTCTGTTAACTGCTTGCTTGCTATTCATCTGTCATCCACTCCATTTCAGCATCACCTCCATCCTCTTCTACCTTTGGTGTTCAGTTCCGCTCGTCCACTGGTAAGTTACTTGTGCCTATTAATTTCTGTCAGTGTTGATGCTTGCTTCACCCAGCGATTGTCCGGTGTTGCGGTCTTGAGTAGTATCCTCGGCATAACACATACACATAGACACATACAGTACATACAATCATACATACATACATACATACATGGCCAGGCTGCCCCTCCCCTCTCCCCATTTAAGTCCACATCTGTGTTAAAGCAAGAGGACAGCCTGGTGGGCCAATAACTGCACATACAGAATTTGGAAACACCGGAGTCCAGGACACACAAGGTAAAATCCTAATCACCCTTTCATCTACCCCCATTTACCCACTTTATGCTGATTTCTAGAATATAAAGAAACCATTTGGAATCTTGAGAACGTAAATATGTCTTAGTCACGTCTTCTTTATTTTTACATTTTAATATTTATTGGGTTTTTTTCCCAATAAAAAGAGGTACATCAATAAATCAGACAAGTAAAATACAAGGACCGCAAAGATTGTATGGTTACACAAATGACAGTAGTAGTTAAAATAGATGAGTCTCCACATCTCAAAAACTGCTAAGCTGTCAAAGAGCATCATATACCTATCACTATCAGTAAAAAGCAATACTAAATCATAAAAATATCAATAAAAAAAGAAAAAGGGAAAATTAATCACTTCTTCTAATAGGTATAATTTGTTTGCTGAACCTCCCCTGCTGCGATTACTTAGTCTTATGTGTCTCTTTTAGCAAATCAATAATTAATCTCAAGAGTTTACAAAAGATAATGGTGGCATTATGAATTCTTATATAACCCATAGTACAGATCCTTCATGGAAGTGATTAGATCTGAATATTATCCTATACTACTAATGTTACTTTTTATCGTTCTCACTTTGTTTTCTGTGTTTTTACTTTGATTTACAGATTTTTTAACAGCCTTGGTCGAAAAGTAAGTACATTTCTATGAATGAGTCTTATACTGTGTGGGATATGCAGAGAGAAGAATCTTCTGGGCCAAAATGCAAAACCTGTAACAGGACCCCCACCTACCATAGGCCATTTGTAATTCTGGTGGCTTCTTATGCTACGAAGGTTTATTTTTGTCCTCTCAGACACCAGAGCAGAGTTGTGACTGCTACTTCTGCACCTTCATTAGTCAATTTTCTATTATTCTGAATTCATTTAATGAAGGCAGTCCTCACTGAAATTGGTCCCACCATCGTTCTTCACATCTCTATAGGGTAAACTTTACAGCAGAGGTCCCTGACCTTTTGTAGGTCGCAATGTCAAAAAGAAAAAGTCTATCAACATTAGTGTTAGCTGCCAGGTTTGATCCTGGTGTCAATTTCTAGTAGTGGTATGACCTCTGGATCTACATATGCACCATAGTATCTGCAGCTGCCAGACCTTGGGGAGCCACATGAAGGGGACTTCAGAGCCACATGTGTCTCCCATGCCACAGGTTGGGAAATACTGCTTTACAGGGTCTATTTAGTCCCTATCATTTAATATAATCCTACTCCCTTATTCAATGTGTTGTTAGGTACCTATGTCAGTGTGAATGCTACTTATCTTGGCCTAGGCAGCAGAAAAACAAACCTTGTGCCTACTAGTAATAATCAGGTGATAACACTAAAGGAATTTTTCAGCCCAATAAAAAATTTGTGTACATTAGTTGAATGTGGTTTAAAGAAACAATAAAAGTTAAACTTACCTTTAAAATCCCCCTCCCCCACTGCTCTCGTGACAAAAGTTCCATGGTCCTCCCAACCAATCACTGGCCAGAGGAGGTATGTGTCCACCTCATTAACGTCCCTTCTGCTTGTGATTGGTTGTAGCAGTCACATGTCAAGATATGAGTAGAGGAAGATCAGCGAGGGTTCAGTGGGACAGTATATAAAACCCGTCATATTTTTTTAATTATTTTAATAAATTGTTTTCATTTGTTATAGACATTTTCGTAAAACAATAATTTTTAAATATATCCCTTTTTGTTAATAGTGTTTCTCCAAAATACCCTCTAGAGGTAATAATATAAGTTTACCCCCAAGATTTATGAAGAATTATACTTTTTTTCCTCATAAAATATTATTCTGCTATATTAAAGTTGCTTTAGGATGGTAAGTAGTAATTTCTCTATAAAGAAGAGCCGATATATTGTAGAATATGGAAGATGACCTTGGCCATCAAAGTTTTGATGAATTGAACTTTAAGGCTGAGTTCACACGACCATGTTACGTCCGTAATGGTCGGAGCGTATTTCGGCCGGAAGTCCCAGACCGAACACAGTGCAGGGAGCCGGGCTCCTAGCATCATAGTTATGTACGATGCTAGGAGTCCCTGCCTCGCTGCAGGACAACTGTCCCGTATTGTAATCATGTTTTCAGTACCGGACAGTTGTCCTGCAGCGAGGCAGGGACTCCTAGCATCGTATATAACTATGATGCTAGGAGCCCGGCTCCCTGCACTGTGTTCGGTCCGGGACTTCCATCCAAAATACGTTCCGTCCATTACGGACGTAACATGGTCGTGTGAACCCAGCCTAACAGACCTTATGGTTATATTGGGACAGTTCATTGTACATGTAGATAATACCAAAGTAGTAGAGGCCAGCTGAAATATAACAGAGGCATTAGGCTTTGTTGCCATTTCCGTTACTATCTATTCTGTTGGGCTCCCGTCTCTTCTTGACCTCAGAATAGAATATTTTACTGCATTATTTTTTTATGTACAAAATTAAAAACCTGATAGGCCCTTCAAAATGCAATGGGATCCGTCAGGATCAGGATAATTAGGATCTCCTACATAAGAGACAGGACTTACATATACAATAGATGGTCCTCCAATCTCTTTTTGCATTTTGGAAGATAGGAGACCTACACTCCATGTATCTCCACCATGAACTAGCTCCAGTTGATTTAAGAGAACAATCAATAGGTCATAAGAATATAGTTGGGGACATTTTGTCTTCTAATAGAATAATTCCTTATGTCTTCTTCAGTTGTTTCCATAATCTCAATTATTTGTGATTATTTTTGTTGTAGACTTTGAGATCTTTGACCATTCTGGATAGGTTTTAGAGATGAGTGTAAGAATGTTGTAAGACCTCAATTAGAATCCTATCCAGGACATGAGGTAACGGAAAGGAAGACATAAAATAAGTATGGATTCAGAGTCGAAGCTAGGCTTTCCTTCACGAGGCAAACTGCCCCCATCGCTGTGTCGAAATATCCTGGCCAAGGCAAAGTAACTTGTTGGCACCCCTTGGCAACCCGGCACGTGCCCCGGCAGTCGCATTCTAGCTACACTCCTGACACATTTTAAAATGTATCTGGTATTATTGTACCACCATCACTCCTTCCAAACCATATATTGTATGACCTAATGCACACAGAGAAGCCATGTGCCCAGAGTGTGAACGGCAAAACTGGATTAGGGCTGGTGGAGACCCGATAGCAAAATGTTTATTTTTGCTCATAAATTCCATACGAAGGGTTTATATTTCCTCATGTGCCTTCATATGAAATCTGTGTCACCCAAAGGTACAGTGGGGACCCATAGATTTCCAAGTTATGTATCTATACAACACATATCCATTAAACAGTATGACACACAAGTCTGTTAGTGACCGCCCATACGCCTTTTCACGGCGGCCACTAACGGGCTTTATTCTGATACATACGCCTTTTCATGGTGCTGCATCAGAATAAATAAGCGGCAAAAAGGTAAAACTCCATGCTCCCAGCTACCTTCGGTAGCTGAGGGCTTGGAGGAGCGGGCGGATCGAAACCACTCATTTAACCTCTTCGATGCGGTGCTCAATAGCAAGTGCCTCATCTAAGTGGTTTTGGAGGGGGCTCCCCCTCTCACTCCGGTGCACCCTGCATGCGTTCGCAGGGTGTCGGCGTTTTCTATGGCAGTCGGGGGACTTAGACATGCCCCCAGGTCTGCCTCTAGTTAATGCTTGCTAAGCCAGAGGCAAGACTTAGCAGGTGCCTGTCAGTTTTACAGAAGTATTGCAGTGTGTTATAAAAGCGATCAAACGATCGCATAGTGAAGGTCCCTAGTGGGACTAATAAAAAAGTTAAAAAAAGTTTAATAAAGTCAAATAAATAAAAACTCCAAAGAAAAAAATAAATAAAAAACCCACTTTTTCCCTTTACAAAATGCTTTACTATGGAAGAAAAAAAGTTACACATATTTGGTATCGCCGCGTCCATAACGACCCAAACTATAAAGCTATTACATTATTTAACCCACTCAGCGAACGCTGTAAAAAATAAAATTAAAAACTATGCCAGAATAGCTGTTTTCTGTGGATCCAGCCTTCAAAAAAATGTGATAAAAAGTGATCAAATAGTCGCATGTACTCCAAAATGGTACCACTAAAAACTACAAGTTGTCCCATAAAAAACAAAGCCCTCATACAGCTGCATCGGCAAAAAAATCAAAAAGTTATGGCTCTTCAAATATTGAGACACAAAAACAAATAATTTTGAAAAAACAGTGTTTTTATTGCTTAAAAGTAGTAAAACATAAGAAAACAATATAAATTTGGTACCGCTGCAATCATAAAGACCCGCTGAATAGAGCTATTATTTTATTTTTACCACACGGTAAACGGTGTAAATTAAGGACGCAAAAAAAGAATGGCAAAATTGCTGGGTTTTTTTTCTATTACCCCCCAAAAAAAAAAGTTAATCAATAAATTGTATGTACCCCAAAATGGTGCTATTAAAAAATACAACTTGTCCCACAAAAAACATGTCCTTATAAAGCTATGTCGACGCAAAAATAAAAAAGTTATAGCCCTTGGAATGCAACGATGGAAAACGTCAAAAATAGATTGGTCATCAATGTCTAAAATAGGCTGGTCATTAAGGGGTTAGTTGATTTCCAAAACCAATTCAGTGTAGCCCAACAATTTGGAAGAAGGTGAAAAATTGCTGTCAACTTAATCAATGGCAAATATGGTAAAATGCCCAAAGTAGGGAAAAATTTGGCCAATATGGTAATTTATTTCCTGCGTTTCCGATGAATGTGGGGATGACAATAGTTTACATGACCTTCCGCTTGTATTTTATAAAGGTAAAAAGTTTGGGTTGTGTGAGAATTCAGATCAGCAGAACTGTTTCGAGAAGAATTGTGAAATAGATAATCATTGATTGCAACGCGTCGTACTGTTATACTATTATATCTATGATGCTTCTTACTGGTAAATCGGATGACCTGAACAGAATTTGAACTTTTTTATTTTTAATTGAAAGAAAAAAATATGGTGATTTTTTTCACTCTGAAATCTTCAATTTTAATCAACTGGAGTTGGATTTTCAGTGTAATTTTTTTACTATACTGCTCATGTTCTGTCTGCATTTCCCTTCATTTAGATACATTGTTGCTTTTACTGACCGCTTTTTTGTCGTTGTATAAAAAAAACCCTCCACCGTATAATGTAACATTTTTATATTTCTTTTATTACTTTCATTTGAGGAATCCAAACACCGTATATATATTTGAAATCACTAAAATTAAATGAAGCCGAAGAACCAAACCATCATCACCGAGTTTATTCTGATTGGATTTACCACGGATCCAAAAATAAATGTTGTGTTATTTATCTTATTTTTGATCTTCTACATAGTAACATTTACCGGGAACAGTCTGATAATAATCCTAATCATAATCAATGCCCAGTTGCATAAACCCATGTACTTTTTTCTTTGCATGCTATCCATTCTTGACTTGTGTTATTCGACAACGGTTTTACCGAGATTGTTGACGGATCTCCTATCTACTGAACGGATCATCTCACAATTTTCTTGTGCTATTCAGATCTATGTCATCCTTCTGGTTGAAGGCTCCGAGTGCCAGCTTCTTGCGGTGATGGCTTACGATCGGTATGTCGCCATATGCCGACCTCTCCACTACCCTGTCCTCATGCGTTGGGGCAATTGCTATAAGTTCGTAGCTCTTGTATTCGTCTTAAGCTTCATGCTTTGTACCGTCCCGTCAATTATGTCTCCAATTACTTTATGCTCTGACCAAATCAACCATTTCATGTGCGAGATGTTGGCTGTCCTTAAAATTTCATGTGAGAACATCTCTACTAGTGAACGGGAGATATTTTCCTTGAGTTTTATCACTCTTCTCCTTCCTCTTGTCCTTATCTTACTGTCTTGTGCTTCTATCATATCCTCTGTACTAAAGATTCGGTCGGCAGGAAGGTCTAAGGCTTTTTCCACCTGTACCTCCCATCTAGCTGTGGTGGCTTTGTATTTTGGGACGGCAATGTTGATGTATTTTGGTCCCTCATCCATGTACTCCACAGATCAGGAGAAATATAGCTCCATATTTTATGTTATTATATCTCCAATGTTGAACCCTCTCATCTACAGTCTCAATAACAGGGAGGTTAAAGAAACAGTCAAGAAGATTCTAGAAAAAATCACTCAGTAAATGAGTCCATACACGAAAAGGGTATTAATTGACTTTCTAGGTGTTAAATTTACATTTTAGTTCATAAACTATGCTGAAACCCGAAGTATTAATTATAGTGCCGTGAAAAAGTTTTTGTACCCTTCTTGATTTCTTCTATTGTTGCATATTCATCACATTTAAAGAGGTATTCCTTTGGATAGGTGATAAATGCTTGATCGATGGGGGTCTTTCCACTGACACCTTCACTGATCGCTAGAGTTTGAATGGAATTTGAAAGTACTGGCGGTCGAACATTTGCCCTGCCACTCCATTTGAAGTCTATGGCACAGTCAAATGCTGAACCCCAGAGCTGATTCTAGCGATCACTGTCAGACCACCACTGATCTGACATTTATCTGTAGTCTGGTGGATTCTATATCCAAAATTATATAGGAAAATATTAAATCACTTGGTAAACTTGGTAAACTTTTCAGAAGTTGAAGGCCTACCAAGATTTCTAAGAGATATGAATTAAATGTTCATAATTCCATCATTAGAAAGAGGTTGGACCAAAATTGTATCCTTGGGAGAGTCACAAGGTGAAAACCAGTGACATTTGCTGAAAAGACCTTTTGGAAATGTGCTCTGTGGACTGATGAGTCAAAGAGGAACTTTTTGGGGAAAAAAAGCTTCCTGGAGTAAAGCTAGCACATTGTCCCACAGTAAGAACATTATACCAACATTATACCAACAGTCAAGCATGGTTGTGCTAGTGTGATAACTTTCCATAATTGATGGAATCCTAAATGTCTCTCTCTACCAGTAAATCTTGAAGGGGAATATCCAGCCATTGGCCTAGTCAACTCCATAATTTGGAACCCATTGCGATGCAAAAGGTACAATCTTAAATAGGCAGTTCATTCTTGAAAGGCTCCAGTTAAAAATGTATATTTTCAATTTTCTAACATTTCTTATAGTGAATAGAAAAAGTGTGAAAGTAATTTTTTTTTATTTTTAGCCCAAAATACAGCTCAATCCCTTTATATATTTAACCCGTTAGTGACCGGCCCATAGTGTTTTTACGTCGGTCACTAACGGGCCTTATTCCGATGCCATAGACTATTTACGTCACGGCATCGGAATAAGTAAACAGAGCAGGGAGCTGTCAAATCTCCCTGCTCTCAGCTGCCAGAGGTAGCTGAGGGCTGGGGGCGTCCCTGCTCTGCCGGGTGAGATCGATATTAGTATCGATCTCACCCGTTTAACCCCTCAGATGCGGTGCTCAATAGCGAGCACCGCATCTGAGTGGTTTTGGAGAGAGGGAGGGAGCTCCCTCTCTCTCCCACCCACACCCGGAGATACGATCGCCGAGTGTCAGTGTCTCCGATGGCAGCCGGGGGCCTAATAAAGGCCCCCAGGTCTGCCAGTAATGAAAGCCTGCTAGATCATGCCGCAGGCATGACCTAGCAGATGCCTGTCCGTTTTAAACGGACAGGCATAATACACTGCAATACAGAAGTATTGCAGTGTATTATAATAGAGATCACAGAATCGCATATTAAAGTCCCCTAGTGGGACTAGTAAAAAAGTAAAAAAAATAGTTTAATAAAGTTAATTTAAAAAAAATGTGGAAGAAAAATGAAAAACCCACTTTTTCCCCTTACAAAATGCTTTACTACTAAAAAAACAAAATAAAGTAAAAAAGTCACACATATTTGGTATCGCCGCATCCGTAACGACCCCGACTATAAAGCTATTACATTACTTAACCCGCACGGTGAACGCCGTAAAAATGTAAATAAAAAAAGATGGAAAAATTGCTGTTTTCTGTGAATCCTGACTAAAAAAATGTGATTAAAAAGTGATCAAAAAGTCGCATCTACTCCAAAATGGTACCAATAAAAACTACAAGTCGTCCCGCAAAAAAAAGCCCTCATACAACTGCATCGGCGAAAAAATTAAAAAACGTTACGGCTCTTCAAATATGGAGACACAAAAACAAAGAATTTTGAAAAAAAAGCGTTTTTACTGTGTAAAAGTAGTAAAACATACAAAAACTATACAAATTTGGTATCGTTGCAATCGTAACAACCCGCTGTATAAAGTTATTGTGTTATTTATACCACACGGTAAACGGCGTAGATTTAGGACGCAAAAAACAGTGGTGAAATTTCAGATTTTTTTCTATTCCCCCCAAAAAAAAAGTTAATAAAAGTTAATTAATAAATAATATGTACCTCAAAATAGTGCTATTAAAAAATACAACTTGTCCCACAAAAAACAAGACCTTATACAGCTATGTCGACGCAAAAATAAAAAAGTTATAGCTCTTGGAATGCGACGATGGAAAAACGTAAAAAATAGCTTGGTCATTAACGTCTAAAATAGGCTGGTCATTAAGAGGTTAATGTGCACTAAACACATTTCCAATGATAAAATAAAAATAGTAATAATTTTAGGGAAATTATTGAAAGTGGAAAAATTAAAGCGTTGTAGGATTTACATGAACATTTCTTGGAGTCCTCCAGCTGGGGTAGCCATGGTCCATGAGGTGCTTACAAAATATGTATTGTATAATAACATAGTTTCTCACGGTCATTCCTCAGGACAGGGCCCGTGGACCCACTATGTCACTCTTAGATTTGGCCTAATGCTAAGCCGGAGGTCAGAGTCTAAGACAGTTTTTGCTAACGGCTGTAATTAGGCTCCAATAGCAGCTATTGACGGCTTGCAGATGGTATATCCAGAGCAGATACAAGAATACAAATGGACGGGACTCAACAATCTGTGCGTTCTACTGCAGACAGGGCAAAGGGGTGAGGCTCTTGCTGCAGCCAGTTGTCGAACAGCCAGACACAGGACTGTGTGGCAGAGGGGTAGAGGGGATATGTCTTATCTCTTGGGACACAGAGATTTCTTTATATATTTCTCAGTATTAATTGCAATTTAAGACAAAATAGAATGAAAGGAAATGAAGTTAAGAGAAGAATTTCTGGTATATTTGTTTTATCTTTTTGTGTATTTTGTATGATTAGTGTTCCTTTAAGATGCCTCTTAACCCACACACTCTCTATCATAGGAGTTATTAAGATCTTAAAATATCAGGGACTTTAGCCCCAAGACATATATTTTGCCACTCACCCCAAAAATATATTAAAGACAGCATAGCAGTAAAACAACATGACTTAGATACACGACCTCTTCATTTATAATATAAGCTGTACCCATGGTTGCATGATTAACCTCATCATTAACACTAATGTATATATGATAGCATAGCTCTGAATTATACAAGCATGCATTTATAAAATAATACCAGTGTACAAAGACCAAATGTCTACACATTATGTCCACATATACTGTATGTACCACAGAGACCAATATAACAAATAATATAACCATATAGTGCCTATACAGTCACATACTAGTTTTACACAAGCAATCTGCAGGATATAATTACACTGTGAATCCAGTGGCTCATATTGGAGTCATTCCCTTTCCGTCTTCTTTCCATCGGACCAAAATCACCATCATAACTCCTCCAGACCACCTCTTGTTTCTGCAGAGTTTACCGCCCCTTTAGTGAACCACATGGTAACTGTAAAGGATCTGCCAGAAACGGCTTCTGTGTCGACGCCCGTGGTTAAACAGTCTGCATCTGTTCCTAGGTCTGATAGAGTGACTCGATCTGCTACCACTCAGGCTGGTAGGCTGAGGGGTGGGAGAACCTATCACAGCCTGGCCAGACGGTTCTAGCTCCCGCCCTCGGTCTATTTATACCTTCATTTGCTTCTTGTCCTTTGCCTGTGATTCTCTCTTGTTTCCTGGCTCTGCTGTTCCTGCTATTACTATTGACCTCTGCTTCATATAGACCCTAGCTTTATTGACTACGCTCCTGCTCTGCGTTTGGTACCTCGTACACTCCTGGTTTGACTCGGCTCATTCACTACTCTTGTTGCTCACGGTGTAGCCGTGGGCAACTGCCCCATGTCCTTTAGCTTCTGTGTACCCTTGTTTGTTTGTCTGTCGTGCACATATTGAGCGTAGGGACCGTCGCCCAGTTGTACACCGTCGCCTAGGACGGGCCTTGCAAGTAGGCAGGGACTGAGTGGCGGGTAGATTAGGGCTCACCTGTCAGTCTCCCTACCCCAACATTACATAATCACAGACCCATATACCTTTTCTACCCTGGTTCCTACACAACTATGGACCCCCTTGAGACCCTGGCTCAGCAAATGCAGGGTCTCTCCCTACAGGTCCAAGCTCTAGCTCAGAGGTGCAACCAGCGTGATACTAACCAGGTAGTGCCCTCCACCTCACCTCTTGAACCCCACCTCAAGTTGCCTGACAGGTTCTCAGGGGACCGGAAGACTTTTTTCTCCTTTCGGGAGAGTTGTAGGCTCTATTTCCGTCTAAGGCCCCAATCCTCATTTCTGAGAGCCAGCGAGTGGGTATAATTATGTCCCGGCTCCAGGACGGCCGCCAAAAATGTGCCTTCTCCTTGGCTCCTGACGCCCCTGAACTTTCCTCTGTTGACCTTTTTTTTTCTGCTCTCGGGCTCATTTATGACGAGACTGACAAGACTGCCTTTGCCGAGAGTCAGCTGATGACCTTACGTCAGGGTAAGAGACCCGTTGAGGAGTACTGTTCTGACTTTAGAAAATGGTGTGTAGCTTCTCGGTGGAATGACCCTGCCTTGAGGTACCAGTTTAGATTGGGACTGTCGAACGCCCTGAAAGACTTATCAGTTAGCTATCCCTCTTCTGACTCTCTAGATCAGGTTATGGCTTTAGCGGTACGTCTTGACCGACGTCTCAGGGAACGACGATTTGAACATTTTTGTGCCTTCTCCTCTGGCTGCACCATGATGGCTCCCGAGGTACCGTTGCTTCGTTCTTCCACGGAAAACTCGGATGTACAAATGCAACTCGGCGCCTCCATGTCTCCCCAACAATGTAGAGAGCTCCACAGGAAGAATGGTCTCTGCTTCTACTGTGGGGATGACAAGCATCAAGTGAACAACTGTCCTAGGTGTAAGAGTAAGTAGCTGGAAAACTTCCGCGCCTAAGTGACCATCGTGGAGGTCGCTTGGGCGCACAGGTATTTCCCGTAAATATGAAACTTAATAAGGTCTTGCTTCCCTTTCAGGTCCCTTTTGTGGGTAGGTTTGCCACCGGCAGTGCCTTCGTGGATTCAGGGTTTCCTGCTAATATTATGTCTGTGAAATTTGCTATGTCTCTAGCTATGCTATTGATTGATTTGCCTAAACCTGTCCCGGTAGTGGGTATCGACTCCACTCCACTTGCTAATGGTTATTTTACGCAGCATACCCCTGTTTTTGAACTCATTGTTGGCTCCATTGATTTGGAGCAGTGCTCTGTACTGGTGATGTGGGGATTATTGTCCGATTTGGTTTTAGGCCTTCCCTGGTTGCAGTTGCATAATCCCACGTTTGACTGGAATACTGGGGATCTTACTAAATGGGGTAATGAATGCCTGACGTCATGTTTTTCTGTTAATTTTATTTATCTCCCTGAGGAGGTGAACACTCTACCTGAGTTTATTCAGGACTTCGCTGATGTTTTTTCTAAAAAGGCCTCCGAAGTGTTACCTCCTCATAGAGAATACGATTGCGCAATCGATTTGGTACCAGGAGCTAAGCTCCCTATGGGTAAGATATTTAATCTCTCTTGTCCCGAACGTGAGGCCATGAGAGAATATATCCGGGGAAGCCTGGCCAAGGGTTACATTTGCCCCTCTACTTCTCCGGTAGGTGCTGGCTTCTTCTTCGTAGGGAAGAAGGATGGTGGTCTTAGGCCTTGCATCGATTACCGAAACTTGAATAAGGTCACTGTAAGGAACCAGTATCCCCTTCCTTTGATTCCTGATCTCTTCAATCAGTTTCAGGGGGCCCAATGGTTCTCTAAGTTTGATCTTCGGGGGGCTTATAACCTTATCCGAATCCGATAAGGGGATGAGTGGAAGACTGCGTTTAACATGCCCGAAGGTCATTTAGAATAGCTCGTCATGCACTTTGGGTTGTTTAATGCTTCCACGGTCTTCCAGAATTTAATCAATTAGATTTTAAGAGACTACCTGGGGATATATTTCTTGTAGTGTACCTTGATGACATACTTGTGTTTTCCAAGGACTGGTCCTCCCACTGTAAAGGATCTGCCAGACACAGCTTCTGTGTCGACGCCCATGGTTAATCAGTCTGCATCTGCTCCTAGGTCTGATAGAGTGACTCGATCTGCTACCACTCAGGCTGGTAGGCTGTGGAGTGGGAGAACCTATCACAGAGTGGCCAGACGGAGCTAGCTCCCGCCCTCGGTCTATTTATACCTTCATTTCCTGCTCTTTATTTGCCTGTGATTCTTTCTTGTTTCCTGCCTCTGCTGTTCCTGCTAGTACTATTGACCTCTGCTTCATATTGACCCTGGATTTACTGACTACGCTCCTGCTCTGCGTTTGGTACCTCGTACACTCCTGGCTTGACTCGGCTCGTTCACTACTCTTGTTGCTCACGGTATTGCCGTGGGCAATTGCCCCATTTCCCTTAGCTTCTGTGTAACCTTGTCTGTTTGTCTGTCATGCACATATTTAGCATAGGGACCGTCGCCCAGTTGTACGCCGTCGCCTAGGACAGGCCGTGCAAGTAGGCAGGAACTGAGTGGCGGGTAGATTAGGGCTCACCTGTCTGTCTCCCTACCCCGACATTACACCCACATTGAGCATATCAGGAAGGTGCTCCAGACCCTTCGGGAAAACAAACTCTTTGCTAAATCCGAAAAATGTGTGTTTGGGGTGCAGGAGATACCATTTTTGGGTAAAATCCTCACTCCTAATGAATTCCGCATGGACCCTGCCAAGGTTCAGGCTGTGGCTGAATGGGTTCAACCTGCCTCCCCGAAGGCGTTAAAGTGCTTCCTGGGGTTTGCTAATTATTTTTTCTACCCTGACATTACAGTAACAGTGTCTCCCTTGGTGCCCCACACAAAACTAGCGGCCTTCATAGTGGCAGTAACCCCTTGTGTGCACCCACACAATAATGGTGCCCCACATAGTAATGGTGCCTCCTTAGTTACACCCACAGTAATAGTGCCTCTACACACAGAAAAAGTGCCCCTCACCATTGTTGCCAACTAAGTGCCCTCCACACAGTAATTGCCCCACTTAGTAATAGTTAGCCCTTAAAACCCCAGTCAGTAATGGTGCCCCACTTGTGCTCCCTACTCAGTAATGATGCCCCTTCAGTGACTCCATTTAATAATGCTACGCCATAAGTAATGGTGCTTCCCACTAAGCAGACATTTCTCCCTAAGGGTATGTGCACACGATGAGAGGCTTTTACGGCTGAAATGACAGACTGTTTTCAGGAGAAAACAGCTGCCTCGTTTCAGACGTAAAAGCTCCTCCTCGCATTTTGTGAGGCTTCTCTGACAGCCGTAAATTTTGAGCTGTGCTTCATTGAGTTCAATGAAGAACGGCTCAAATTACGCCTGAAAGAAGTGTCCTGCACTTCTTTTGACGAGGCTGTATTTTTACGCGTCGTCGTTTGACAGCTGTCAAACGACGACGCGCAAATGACAGGTTGTCTGCACAGTACGTCGGCAAACCCATTCAAATGAATGGGCAGATGTTTGCTGACATATTGTAGCCCTATTTTCAGACGTAAAACGAGGCATAATACGCCTCGTTTACGTCTGAAAATAGGTTGTGTGAACCCAGCCTTAGTGTTCCCGATACAGGAATAGCCAATTAAAAAATAAAAATAATGCTGAACTTGCCCCATTCCAAAGGCGAATGGAGCTGCTCAGTCTCTTTATACCTGCAGCCTATGAGACGCTGGGACGGTATCCCTGTGTAGTGCAATGAAATCACTTCATCGTGGCTGCCTGACCAGGAGTTCAATCCCAGGGTCTCAAAGCCTTTAGGTCTAAAGTGGCCTCTAGCCTATAGGAGTGAATGGCGGAGAAGGGAGTTGAGAGCTGCCTGCTCCACCATAGTATTTAACTGGATTTTTCGTCACTGGTAGTCGCCCATAAATCCGGTGCACTGGGCCAAAAATCTGGGGCTTGTGTCCAGGATGCCTGGTGCTAGCAACACCCCTGCTCTTAATGAACAGCCAAATTCTGAGGCAAGGGAAGTGACATCAATAACACAGGTAGCCACAGTGGCCATGGTCATTTTCTAGTTGTATTGTTTTATATACTCGGAAGATGGGTATAAGATTTGAACCCCTTCACTCACCAGCACGTGCCGGTACGTCCCGGTGTGGGAGGTGATGCATGGAGCGGGCTCCCGCGCGGAGCCGGCTTCATACGCTGCGGTTGTCAGCTGTGTATTACAGACCTGACTGGCATATAGAACATTTTTGGAATTTTTAAGTAATTGTGTTATATTGCCAACATCCTTAACAATATTCAGCTTATTCTACTTTTATAAATTGTGCAAAATCTGTATTTGTGGTCAGCGCACAAGAAAATGGCGACAGCACACTGCGAACACTAATGCCACCTAAGCCACTAAATATAAATAAATATTCATTACTGCTAAATCTACTTACAATAGCGAGGTTCTTAGCGCACACTTTGATCAAATTGTGTGAGCCCACCTGCCACGACAAGGCGGCCTCAATTAGGTGTATTTGTGGTCAATCATTCAGCAGGTAGTCTCATGTCAACCTGAGAAGAATTCTTGATAGGTAGTTAATCTACAGTATGAGGTTGTTTTCTTGATGGCCTCCATTGTCCTGTGAATGAATGAAGTAATGTAGTCAAGATGTTCGTTCTGCATTTCACTAATACTATAACACCAATTGGTACATTCAGGAACAAATCTTTTTTGACTAACCGTTCAAACAAAAGATTAGACGTATAACCAAGTATGAACTTGGTGCATTGACCTATTGCATGTATAATGTAGAATACAGGAAAGGTAAATTAACACAATTATTTTATGAAAAAATACAAAATCTTTATTTTTGACATATATACAACAATACAGTTTAAAACATGAAACATACAATGCAGAATCTAGGTGTCCTACAAGGCAGGAGGTAACTGGGCATGAATCAAATGTTTATAAGATGGATGTGGGTTGTACAGGACTAGTGATCACCCAATATATGCTGTTTTCTATGGGCATAAACAGTCCATGCATGTGATAATGTCAGAGCCCTAATGTTTAACACAAAGAGCAGATAGACATATATGAATAGTAATCACAGCTAGACTCATAGTAGTAGTCTATTAGAATCACAGTCCTACAGGTAACAAGTATAAACTACTAAAATTAAACCCCACATGGCTTACACCTTCTGTAAAAAGGGCAATACGTGACAAAAAAAGGGCATTTAAAAAATACAAATCTGAGGGTACAGCTGTAGCCTTTGTAAAATATAAAGAGCTTAATAAAATCTGTAAAAAGATAATAAAATCAGCAAAAATACAAAATGAAAGGCAGGTGGCCAAGGATAGTAAAACAAATCCTAAAAAATTCTTCAAGCATATAAATGCAAAAAAGCCAAGGTCTGAACATGTAGGACCCCTAGATAGTGGTAATGGGGAGTTGGTCACAGGGGATCAAGAGAAGGCAGAGTTACTAAATGGGTTCTTCCGCTCTGTATATACAACAGAAGAAAGAGCAGCTGATGTTGCCGCTGCCAGTGCTGTTAATATATCAGTTGATATACTGAATTGGATGAATGTAGATATGGTGCAAGATAAATTAAATAAAATAAACGTACACAAGGCCCCGGGACCAGATGGGTTACACCCTAGAGTTCTTAAGGAGCTTAGTTCAGTTATTTCTGTTTCCCTCTTCATAATATTCAGAGAATCTCCAGTGACTGGTATAGTGCCAAGGGACTGGCGCAGGGCAAATGTGGTGCCTATTTTCAAAAAGGGCTCTAGGTCTTCGCCGGGTAATTATAGACCAGTAAGCTTAACATCAATTGTGGGGAAAATGTTTGAGGGGCTATTGAGGGACTATATACAGGATTATGTGACAATAAATAGCATTATAAGTGACAGCCAGCACGGTTTTACAAAGGACAGAAGCTGTCAAACTAACCTGATTTGTTTTTATGAAGAGGTAAGCAGAAGCCTAGACAGAGGGGCCGCTGTGGATATAGTGTTTATATGAGAGGTGAGCAGAAGCCTAGACAGAGGGGCCGCTGTGGATATAGTGTTTTTGGACTTTGCAAAGGCATTTGACACTGTCCCCCATAGACGTCTAATGGGTAAATTAAGGACTATAGGTTTAGAAAGTATAGTTTGTAATTGGATTGATAATTGACTCAAGGACCGTATCCAGAGAGTTGTGGTCAATGATTCCTACTCTGAATAGTCCCCGGTTATAAGTGGTGTACCCCGGGGTTCAGTGCTGGGACCACTATTATTCAACTTATTTATTAATGATATAGAGGATGGGATTAATAGCACTATTTCTATTTTTGCAGATGACACCAAGCTATGCAATATAGTTCAGACTATGGAAGATGTTTGTGAATTGCAGGCAGGTTTAAACAAACTAAGTGTTTGGGCGTCCAGTTGGCAAATGAAGTTTAATGTAGATAAATGTAAAGTTATGCACCTGGGTACGAAAAACCTGCAAGCATCATATGTCCTAGGGGGCGCTACACTGGGGGAGTCAATTGTTGAGTAGGATCTGGGTGTACTGGTAAATCATAAACTAAATAACAGCGTGCAGTGTCAATCAGCTGCTTCAAAGGCCAGCAGGATATTGTCGTGTATTAAAAGAGGCATGGACTCGCGGGACAGGGATGTAATATTACCACTTTACAAAGCATTAGTGAGGCCTCATCTAGAATATGCAGTCCAGTTCTGGGCTCCAGTTCATAGAAAGGATGCCCTGGAGTTGGAAAAAATACAAAGAAGAGCAACGAAGCTAATAAGGGGCATGGAGAATCTAAGTTATGAGGAAAGATTAAAAGAACTAAACCTATTTAGCCTTGAAAAGAGACGACTAAGGGGGGACATGATTAACTTATATAAATATATGAATGGCGCATACAAAAAATATGGTGAAATCCTGTTCCTTGTAAAACCCCCTCAAAAAACAAGGTGGCGCTCCCTCCGTCTGGAGAAAAAAAGGTTCAACCTGCAGAGGCGACAAGCCTTCTTTACTGTGAGAACTGTGAATCTATGGAATAGTCACCGCAGGAGCCGTCACAGCAGGGACAGTAGATGCTGCAAAAAAGGCAAAGATAATTTCCTAAAACAAAAAAATATTAACTGCTATGTGTAGAAATTTTTTACTTCCCCTTTCCCATCCCTTGATTGAACTTAATGGACATGTGTCTTTTTTCAACCGTACAAACGATGTAACTATGTAACTTACCCATGTTAAAGCTCCTGCACTGCAGAGACACCAGCCCGACGCGCATTTCAGCAGAATGCCTTCGTCCGGGGGTGGTGTCTCTCCAGCGGAAGCAGAGTATTTAAGTAGCCATTGTCCAATCATGTGTGGGAAACAGAAAATGCAGATAGAAAAACATGGCAGCCTCTATAGAGAGACATACGTGGGGTACGGAGTTGTCAGACTATGCACTGCCTGTTCTTCTCTCAGATCCCACCATTGAAAGGTATGTTACAAAATTTCCATGCATTTCAGCCCGACGTTCACGAAATCTGAGAGATTGCATTGTCAGAAGTCACTATCAGCCCAAGAATTCCAAATTCCCCTTCGGCACTAAGGGCCAAAAATGGGGTTGTACTCCATGCGGACATTGCATTGCATGTCCTAACATTGAAAGGGCAACCACCTTTGTAGATGTGAAAGGTGAGAAAACTTACGACATCAAGCACCACATTAATTGTTCCACTAAAGGAGTTGTATATTATGCCACATGTCCCTGTCCTAAAATATACATTGACCTTACTTCTAGAGAGCTAAAAGTACGGGTCAGGGAACACATGCGAGACATTGCCGGAGCAGCCAAAATTGAAACCAATTGCTCGTCATTTCAAGACACATCATGCCTGCAACCCCAAAAACTTAACGGTAAAGGGGATTGATTGCTTTAAGGTTGGCATTCGGATGGGTGATATATGCAAAAAATTGGCACAATGTCAATCTAAATGGATTTGGACTCTCAACACTATGTACCCACTGGGGCTGAATGACGTTCTCAGTTTTGCTTCTTTTCTCTGACCATGGATCTCCACCAGATCCATGATTTTCAACAGTTTTCCGTGCTGTTATTTACGGATACGTTTTTAATATGTTTTTAACCCCCCTTCTTGTTTTTAACAATTTTTGCACACAGATGCAGCTGAGATTATGTTCGATTACTTCTGATAGGTCAAGATACATTGAGATGTCCTTTCGGAAGGAAAAACATCGACCTGGGACAGAATCCAGATACGAGTCATTTATTATCTTTATGATTATATTCATAACAATATTCTTCTTATCCATGAGTATGAGATATCATTTCCTTCTGATTAAATATTTATACTATACCTTGATATGACTTTCTGTCATCGTTGTTGCTATCAAATTGGAATTTGTTATTTAGAATATTTTGATATGGTATATTATATACACATTTGCATTTATATATGATCAATCATATATTTGTTATATACATATGTCAATATAATATTTACAATCTGGATATATGTTACGTTACATATATATGCTTCGCGATTCATGTTTCATCTTTATTTCATGGTTTCTCACTCTTCACAAGCATTTTCTTTCTACGTTTCACGTATGTATTCATCTTAGCATTTTTTGTATAAACACGTGGTTGATTGGCAGTTTACACATAATAATTATGTCCAGACACTTCACGTTCCACACACTTCACGTATTCACGTATGTCCTATACACTTCACACCTCACACATTTCCGCATTTTGGTTTTTACATATATCCCAGTTTGAGCACAACGGTGACATTTTCACTCTTCCTCCAGACCTAGCCTCTCCTTAACTTCTGTGCATCTTAATCGCACTTGTCTAATTGTATGTTGGATAATAAATACCCTGCACCTCCTGGGATCAGCTGAGTGCTTACGTGTCGGGGGGGGAGTGTCTCTATCTGGGTGGGCGGAGTCTGAGTGACGTGATTGTCACTCCCACTCTGACCTTTCCGGATGACGCGGCACCGGAAGTGCATAGTCTGACATCGCCGTACCCCCCGATGTCGCCCTATAGAGGCTGCCCTGTTTTTCTATCTGCATTTTCTGTTTCCCACACATGATTGGACAATGGCTACTTAAATACTCTGCTTCCGCTGGAGAGACACCACCCCCGGAGCGTCGGGCTGATGTCTCTGCAGTGCAGGGGATTTAACATGAGTAAGTGACTTTGATTCTAATAGACTACTACTATGAGTCTAGCTGTGCTTACAATTCATATATATCTATCTGCTCTTTGTGTTAAACATTAGGGCTCTGACATTATCACATGCATGGACTGTTTATGCCCATAGAAAACCGCATATATTGGGTGATCACTAGTCCTGTGCAACCCACATCCATCTTATAAACATTTGATTCATGCCCAGTTACCTCCTGCCTTGTAGGACACCTAGATTCTGCATTGTATGTTTCATGTTTTAAACTGTATTGCTGTATATATATGTCAAAAATAAAGATTTTGTACTTTTTCATAAAATAAGTGTGTTAATTGACCTTTCCTGTAGGCTACATTTCACTAATACTCTACGTTGTTTCTGAGAATGGTTTCCAGTTTTGGCACAACCAACAAACGTTCATCAGGTTACCTGGTTCCCCATTGTACCTCCAACAGGTGTGAGAAACAAAGGAGAATGTCTTATGAAAGGCAAAGGGGAGTTTTTTACCATCTGTTGAAAACATCATAATGAAATTCTTTACTCAAAAGTGAACTTTGTTAGTAAGGAAAAACTTCTGGACCATTAATAATTCAAGATTTTGTCTGTTATCAAGTCCCAGCCATGGACGAAATGTGGTGGAGCAGAATGGAACAAATGAACAAGTACGAATATTTTCAAAGTTTTTCAACTTTGATATCCAATTATTATAGGGTAATCTGTCACATAGACCGGCATCGACTATCAGTGTGTTGTCCTCCTCAGACTCGAGTTCGGCATTACGGGTTGATAGATTATTGGGAGGCGCTGGTGAAGACCCAGCCACCATCATCATGCACATTGGCATCAATGACCAAGTTAGAGCTAGGTAGAAGGTCCTTCAAAATAATTTCAGAGATTCACGCTGTAAGCTTAAGACAAGGGTTTCAAATGTATTTTCTGAAATACTACTTGTACCCCGTGCCACACCAGAGAGGCAGCGGGAGATTAGGAAGGTAAATAAATGGTTTAAGAACTGGTGTAGCATGGAGGGGTATGGGTTATTGGAGATCTGGCTGAACTTCTCTGTTGGATAAAGGCTCTACAGTAGGAATGATCTGCACCTGAATGGATAGGGTGGAGCAGTGCTGGGAGAAAAGATCACTAGGGGGTTGGAGGAGTATTTAATCTAGGGATCGGGAGGGCAACTACAGATATTGTGGGTAAGAAAGTGTGAACTGGAACTTTTTAATAAAGCCAGGGGTGGAACATGTAGGGAGGAGAGCTAAACTCACACTGTTTTGTCTCCCTTTGGGGGTCTGCGTAGAAGAGTGAGAAAAAAATGAAGAGTGAGAGTTGTGACCCTCTCCTCCCCTCTCTCTTTTGTGTCTATTGGTGTTGTAAGCAGGACCATTGGCAGCAGAGCAGGTCAGTTGTCTATGTGACAGACGTTGCGTAGGTTCGGTCTTTGACGCTGGTCCCTCCTGTGAGTGTAGAGAAAAAGCTGCTGCCGGTGAGGAGGAGATTAGGTCAGGGACAGAGTCCGGTTTACCGCCCCTGAAGAGTTCGGGATTAGGGGACTGCCCTTAAGGCAACAAACCCCTATAGTGCGCTTGAATTGAGTCCAGATATAAGAAAAAGGTGATGGTCCTGGTGGTAAATCATCGTATTCCTCCTGCATGAGAAACCTGGAGTGAAATAACAGCGTCCCTAGAATTGTTTTTTTTTTTCTATTACTAAACTGTTGTTTTATGATATCACTTGTTGCCGGACACTCTGTTAGTTGTAGTACGATGTGGATTGACGGGGTTAAAGGGCTAACTGTGGACCGCAGTGACTGACCGCGATTCAAAAAGTGTTGTGCAAGTGAAGTTGATCCTAAAGGGCACGACACAGCCCAGTTATTACATGCTGCCAACACAGAGGAAACCCCAAATTGTTGTGAAAGGGGAAAAAATGGGAGAAGGCTGTAATAGTGTGAACCGCAGCCCCTTCAAAACAGCTGATCGCGGAGTCGGACCCCCACCGATCAGGTATTGATGACCTATCCTGAGGCTAGGTCAACCATTTCTTTTGACTGGACAACACCTTTAATTTTATGATTTATGCAAAACGGCTTGAACTCCAGGTTGATACATTATTCCTATAATGATACAGAATGTTCCTATCCACTGACAGGATACAGAGATCTTGAAAATGGTGAGAAATATAACGTATACAAGAACGTCTTATTAAAAAATGATTAATTTGAACAACAAGAAAGAAAATTAATTCAATACTGAAAATATCCAATAAAATATAATTTAATTGTATCAATTCATCAATAAAAGACACGTAGGTGTAAATGTCAATATGAAAAGTGAGCACACACAAAGACTGAAAGAAAACAATGAATTATGGGAAATCCTGATATCACAAGAAGGTATATAAATCCATACATGCAGCAATATATACAGCATAAACTGCCATAAAGCATAGACAAAAAGGCTGTGAAAGAGGATGTCTAGGAAGAAAAGCCCCCAATATAGAGGTAATGATCAATAACGAGGAAAGTGCCACACAAGGTAATGATCCCCAAGGGAGTAATAGTAACCAAACATCCCAAGTAAAAGGGAGTACACCTATGAGGGTATGTTCACACGCTGCATCTTCAGACGCATATCGGGGCGTAATTACGCCTGAGAAAACGATAGCTGAATCATACCAACGAACTTTCAAGTATCACAAAGAGGGACAACCGAGGCAGCGCGTCGCAGCAATTTTTTTTCTATTAAGCCACACCTTTAATCCCACTCAATCCCCGCCCATACACACCCGGTTCAGCCCACACAGTTTCATGCTCCCATAGTGCCTCCCACACAGTATAATACCAAATAGCTGCCCCCACACAGTATAATGCCCCCACAGCTACCACCATACAGTATAATGCCCCCATAGCTGTCCCATACAGTATAATACCAAATAGCTGCCCCCACACAGTATAATGCCCCCACAGCTACCACCATATAATATAATGCCCCAAAAGCTGCCCCCACACATTATGATGCCCCCATAGCTGCCCCATACAGTAATATGCCCCATAGCTGCCCAATACTGCCCCATAGATGAACCCATACAGTATAATGTCCAAACAAACTCACCCATATAGCATAATGCTCCCACAACTGCCCCATACAGTATAATGCCCCCATAGCTGCCCCATACAATATAATGTCCCCATAGCTGCCTCCATACAGTATAATGTCCCCATAGCTGCCCCATACAATATAATGTCCCCATAGCTGCCTCCATACAGTATAATGTCCCCATAGCTGCCCCATACAGTATAATGTCCCCATAGCTGCCTCCATACAGTATAATGTCCCCATAGCTGCCCCATACAGTATAATGTCCCCATAGCTGCCTCCATACAGTATAATGTCCCCATAGCTGCCTCCATACAGTATAATGTCCCCATAGCTGCCCCATACAATATAATGTCCCCATAGCTGCCTCCATACAGTATAATGTCCCCATAGCTGCCCCATACAATATAATGTCCCCATAGCTGCCCCATACAATATAATGTCCCCATAGCTGCCTCCATACAGTATAATGTCCCCATAGCGGCCCCATACAGTATAATGTCCCCATAGCTGCCTCCATACAGTATAATGTCCCCATAGCTGCCTCCATACAGTATAATGTCCCCATAGCTGCCCCATACAGTATAATGCCCCCATAGCTGCCTTCATACAGTATAATGTCCCCATAGCTGCCCCATACAATATAATGTCCCCATAGCTGCCTCCATACAGTATAATGTCCCCATAGCTGCCTCCATACAGTATAATGTCCCCATAGCTGCCCCATACAGTATAATGTCCCCATAGCTGCCTCCATACAGTATAATGTCCCCATAGCTGCCCCATACAGTATAATGTCCCCATAGCTGCCTCCATACAGTATAATGTCCCCATAGCTGCCTCCATACAGTATAATGTCCCCATAGCTGCCCCATACAATATAATGTCCCCATAGCTGCCTCCATACAGTATAATGTCCCCATAGCTGCCCCATACAATATAATGTCCCCATAGCTGCCTCCATACAGTATAATGTCCACATAGCTGCCCCATACAGTATAATGTCCCCATAGCTGCCCCATACAATATAATGTCCCCATAGCTGCCTCCATACAGTATAATGTCCACATAGCTGCCCCATACAGTATAATGTCCCCATAGTTGCCTCCATACAGTATAATGTCCACATAGCTGCCTCCATACAGTATAATGTCCCCATAGCTGCCTCCATACAGCATAATGCCCTTGTAAAAAAAAAATGGAGCATGTCACTTCTTGAGCCTTTTTGAAGCTGTTTTAGAAAAACAGCTCCAAAAACGGCTCAAAAAAAAACACTGAAAAAAAAAACGTTTTCAGCTTCAAAAACGGCTGAAAATTAGAGGCTGATTTCTCTGAAAACAGCTCCGTATTTTTCAGCAGTTTTTGACTCAGTGTGTGAACATACCCTAAGACTGGTTATGAAAGCCTAGACGAGGCCGAGGAAGCCCGTCACATCCGATGCACTTTTTGTTATGTTTAGGTATATAAAACTGGATTTATATATCATATGTGCTGTTGGCAGATACATTTACTCGGCGATCCCCAATGATATCAAATCGCACTCATACATATTTGAGGATCTAAAAAAAACTAAGACGTATTACCTTGTTTTACCATGTAACTTTATATAGCTAAAATAACACAATAAGTTTGGAAAGTACCCAGCACAGCCAGTAGGGGACAGTAGCGTCTAATGGTAGAAGATGCTTCTTTGAGCAGATTACACAACTTCTTCCATCAGTAATGAGTTTCTTGACTTGGATTAAAGGGTCAGTATATCACATAATACGGCTCATCAGATCTCATCAGCCGGTGATGAGAGGCTTTTCCTATGTAAGTGATGTAAAGAATATTGTGTCAGCAGGAACATAGGCAAAACCTTCACTGCTTACGCTCTTTCTTATATAAAAATAGTTTTCATCGAATAGAGGGTATAATGACGTATACAGCCGCAAGCATCTGATGGAAAACTCTCAGACATACAGAAAGAGGAGGAATTAGGACTCCAACCATGCCGGATCAGCAGGAGTTCTGGACCATCAGATACTTGACAGTCGGAGTTGCATTGCTATATGAGTACAGTGATGCCAATGAATTATGAACTTATGAAAGGAAGGCTACAGAGCACGCCCCATTAAGGGGGTACTCTCATCCAAGACACACAGGTTACGTCTTATAGGTGCGGGTCACAAATCTGGAGATCGGGGCTATTCCGATCACAGACTGCCGTCGAATCTAGATTGAGAATGAATGCAGAGATGGCAGTGCAGTGCGCAGCTCTCTCCATTCACTTCTATTGGAGGTAAGGAAACAGCCGAGCAAGCGTGTGCCACAAATGTCTAAGATAAGAGTTCCCCTTTAAATCTTATGGTGCGCTCCGTTATCTGATACTAGTAATGGAACTAGGGAGGGTAGGGAGGTTGCACCCACTCCCAGGCCATGCTATCTGATGAGACTCAAAGGCTCCCCTGCTACATAAAGAGGTTAGCGCAGTTCTGTAAATCTGGGACCCTGGTACTTAAATGTGGAGCCACAGAGACTTAAAGTGTGGAGGCACAGAGACTTAAAATGTGGAGGCACAGAGACTTAAAGTGTGGAGGCACAGAGACTTAAAGTGTGGAGGCACAGAGACTTAAAGTGTGGAGGCACAGAGACTTAAAGTGTGGAGGCACAGAGACTTAAAGTGTGGAGGCACAGAGACTTAAAGTGTGGAGGCACAGAGACACAAAATGCGGAGGCACAGAGATTTAAAATGTGGAGCCACAGAGACTAAAAATACAGAGCCACAGAGACTAAAAATACAGAGCCACAGAGACTTTAAATGCAGATTCACAGGGACTTAAAATGTGGAGCCAGATAGACTTAAAATGCGAAAAACACACAGACTTAAAATGCAGAGCCACAGAGACTAAAAATACGGTCACAGAGACTTAAAATGCAAAGCCACAGAGTCTTAAATTGTGGAGTCACAGAGACTTAAAATGCAGAGCCACAGAGACTTAAAATGTGGAGGCACAGAGACTTAAAATGTGGAGGCACAGAGATTCAAAATCTAAAGCCACAGAGACTAAAAATACGGTCACAGAGACTTAAAATGCAGAGCCACAAAGACTTAAAATGCGGAGCCACAGAGACTTAAAATTCGAAGTCACAGAGACTTAAAATGCGGAGCCACAGAGACTTAAAATGCGGAGCCACAGAGACTTAAAATGCGGAGCCACAGAGATTTAAAATGCAGAGCCACAGAGACTTAAAATGCAGAGCCACAGAGGATTAATATGTGGACTAACAGAGACTTAAAATGTGGAGCCACAGAGACTTAAAATGTGGACTAACAGAGACTTAAAATGCGGAGCCACAGAGACTTAAAATGCGGTGCCACAGAGACTTAAAATGTGTAGGCACAGAGACTTAAAATGCGGAGCCACAGAGACTTAAAATGACACAAAGTATTTACTTGGCAATGCACTATCCCCATGTCACAGATGGAAAAAAAGAAGAAAAATATTTTTTGTGCACAATTAAAAAGCTAAGGACACCTCAGAACGGGGGCACATGTCTTGCTCTTAAAATATGCACTCACTACACTCCATACAATATAGGTATTACTTCCAAAATCACTCCTGTTGTGTCATTTATATACTATAGATAGTCAAATACAGAGGCAAAATAAAACCGTCACATCCAGGAATTATAATTTTTTCACCCTAGCTATGTTACCCTCTGAACTGACCACATAGAGAAAACTATTCCTGTAAGATCAATATTAATAAATTAGCACTATATTAGCAACTGGAAATAAAGAAATAATTTTTGGCATACAGTGCACAGACATAAATGCCATAAGCTACCCAAAAACATAGCACCATATAATTCCTACACCTACTGCTCATAGCAGTGCTTTACAGTGCCTTTATAGTGCCATACAGTGCCATCAATCGTGCCATAGCATGCCCTAGTACCAAAATGTGGCTTAAAGGCTATGTAAACCTTGGAAAGTCATTTTTTTTTTAAATAAAAAGGTCCGTCAGTGTGATTGGTGCAACTTTCTAATTAGTTTTTATTGAAAATTATTTTTACTTTTTGAGATACAGCTGCTCTGTGTTCTCTATACAAAGCAACTGTATCGTTTGTTAAATCCTGTTCCCTTCATGTCCGTGGGACTGACGGGTTCAGTCAAAGCAGGTCCTGCGTGTCTTTTACATGCAGGATCCACCTGTAATATATCACATGTAAGTTTGCGGGACTGACAGATTCAGGTCATAGCGAATCATACAAGTGCTATTTATTTTTATTAAAAATTAAAAAAAAATGTATTTCAAAGGTTTACATAGCCTTTAATAGTGCCATACAGTGCCATACTATAGCCATACAGTGCCATAGTACAGCCATAGAGTGCCATAGTGCCCATATAGTGCCATAGTACAGCCATACAGTGCCATAGTACAGCCATAAAGTGCCATAGTACAGCCATACAGTGCCATAGTACAGCCATACAGTGCCATAGTGCCCATACAGTGCCATAGTACAGCCACACAGTGCCATAGTACAGCCATACAGTGCCATAGTACGGCCATGCAGTACCATAGTACAGCCATACAGTGCCATAGTACAGCCATACAGTGCCATAGTACAGCCATAAAATGCCATAGTACAGCCATACAGTTCCATAGTACAGCTATACAGTGCCATAGTGCCCATACAGTGCCATAGTACAGCCATACAGTGCCATAGTTGTCACGAAGCGGGGTGTGGACCCACCGGGCCGTACCGCATAGCGGGTTGGCAGCTGGCCAAACAGGTAAGTACAGAGTTCAATAGTTCAGCGAGGATACCTGAGGCAACGTAGACAGTAGCGAAGACAGCACGTCCTGGACCAGGCGGCGAGAAGACGTCAGGTGAGGCATCGCAAATCAAGCGAGACTGTAGCACAGCACGGCAACAGCACAGCACGGCGCTAGAACTGGGTAACACGGAAAGAGGATACAGGAACAAGGTACACTGGGAAACTGGAAGACACTGGGAGACCATTAGCACGACAAACTATGGGTAACAAACAACGCTCCGGCAAAGAGCAAGAGGGCAGAGCCCTTTTTATAGCCCATGGCATCCTGGGCTAGATTGCAGACTTCCTGCAAAATGTGCACACTGGCCCCGCCGGAGATAGTCTCGATGTCCGGAAGTAAGTGCCGGTGCCTCACAGGAGGACGACGCTGCATGCAGGTAAGATGTCCATGTCCACGGCCATCGAGGTTTAAGGCAGAACGACGGACCGTGGCCATAGACGTTACAGTATCCCCCCTCTTACGCTCCCTCTTCTTGGGACCAGAGCGGGAGAGAAACTTCCTCATGAGGACAGGAGCATCGATGTTCTCCTCTGGCTCCCAAGACCTCTCTTCTGGGCCGAACCCCCTCCAATCCACTAAATAAAATGTCCTTCCTCCCACCTTTTTGGTAGCCAGAATCTCCTTTACTTCGAAAGTCCCCGATGAGCTGCCAGGGAACACTGAGGAACTAGGAGTCCTGGAGTAGTGGCTCAGGACCACGGGTTGCAGCAGGGAGACGTGGAAGGAGTTAGGAATCCTGAGGGTAGGGGGAAGCTGCAGCTTGTAGAATACCGGGCTGATCTGTAGCAGGATTTCGAAGGGTCCAAGGAACCTAGGGGCAAATTTGCACGACGGCACCTTCAGCCGGATATTCCTAGAAAACAACCAGACTTTAGTCCCTGGGAGGAACTGCGGAGGCGCCCATCTTCTTGTATATGCCTTTCTCTTCATGCGGTCCACCGCCAACAGGATAGAAGATTGGGGCTGTTGCCAAATCTGTAGAAAGTCCCTGAAGGTCGTGTCAGCTGCAGGAACTGGGACATAGTAGAAACAGGAAGAGGTACACTACCGTTCAAAAGTTTGGGGTCACCCAGACAATTTTGTATTTTCCATGAAAACTCACACTTATATTTATCAAATGAGTTGCAAAATGACTAGAAAATATAGTCAAGACATTGACAAGGTTAGAAATAATGGTTTTTATTTGAAATAATAATTTTCTCCTTCAAACTTTGCTTTCGTCTTGGAATGCTCCACTTGCAGCAATTACAGCATTGCAGACCTTTGGCATTCTAGCTGTTAATTTGCTGAGGTAAATGGGAGAAATTTCACCCCATGCTTCCAGAAGCCCCTCCCACAAGTTGGATTGGCTTGATGGGCACTTCTTGCGTACCATACGGTCAAGCTGCTCCCACAACAGCTCTATGGGTTTGAGATCTGGTGACTGCGCTGGCCACTCCATTACAGATAGAATACCAGCTGCCTGTTTCTTCCCTAAATAGTTCTTGCATAATTTGGAGGTGTGCTTTGGGTCATTGTCCTGTTGTAGGATGAAATTGGCTCCAATCAAGCGCTGTCCACAGGGTATGGCATGGCGTTGCAAAATGGAGTGATAGCCTTCCTTATTCAAAATCCCTTTTACCTTGTACAAATCTCCCACTTTACCAGCACCAAAGCAACCCCAGACCATCACATTACCTCAACCATGCTTGACAGATGGCGTCAGGCACTCTTCCAGCATCTTTTCAGTTGTTCTGCGTCTCACAAATGTTCTTCTGTGTGATCCAAACACCTCAAACTTTGATTCGTCTGTCCATAACACTTTTTTCCAATCTTCCTCTGTCCAATGTCTGTGTGCTTTTGCCCATATTAATATTTTCCTTTTATTAGCCAGTCTCAGATATGGCTTTTTCTTTGCCACTCTGCCCTGAAGGCCAGCATCCCGGAGTCGCCTCTTCACTGTAGACGTTGACACTGGCGTTTTGCGGGTACTATTTAATGAAGCTCCCAGTTGAGGACCTGTGAGGCATCTATTTCTCCAACTAGAGACTCTAATGTACTTGTCTTGTTGCTCAGTTGTGCAGCGGGGCCTCCCACTACTCTTTCTACTCTGGTTAGAGCCTGTTTGTGCTGTCTTCTGAAGGGAGTAGTACACACCATTGTAGGAAATCTTCAGTCTCTTGGCAATTTCTCGCATGGAATAGCCTTCATTTCTAAGAACAAGAATAGACTGTCGAGTTTCACACGAAAGCTCTCTTTTTCTAGCCATTTTGAGAGTTTAATCGAACCCACAAATGTAATGCTCCAGATTCTCAACTAGCTCAAAGGACGGTCAGTTTTATAGCTCCTCTAAACAGCAAAACTGTTTACAGTGGTGCTAACATAATTGCACAAGGGTTTTCAAGTGTTTTCTAATCATCCATTAGCCTTCTAACACAGTTAGCAAACACAATGTACCATTAGAACACTGGAGTGATGGTTGCTGGAAATGGGCCTCTATACACCTATGTAGATATTGCAGTAAAAACCAGACGTTTGTAGCTAGAATAGTCATTTAGCACATTAACAATGTATAGAGTGTATTTCTGATTAATTTAATGTTATCTTCATTGAAAAAAACTGTGCTTTTCTTTAAAAAATAAGGACATTTCTAAGTGACCCTAAACTTTTGAACGGTATTGTATATGAGGATGCTGACCGTAGACGATGAAGAATGGACTGGAAGTGGTTGACTCACTGGTGTGGTTGTTATAAGAGAACTCTGCCCACGGGAGCAACTGCACCCAATCATCATGGCGCCTGGAAACAAAGTGACGTAGATAGTTCTCCATAATCTGGTTAACTCTTTCGACTTGCCCATTTGACTGGGGATGATAGGCCGAAGAGAAGTCCAATTTTACACCGTGGAGGCCGCAGAGTGCTCTCCAAAACTTTGAGGTGAACTGGACCCCTCGGTCCGAGACAATATGTAGGGGCAAGCCGTGCAGACGGAAGATGTGTTGTATGAAGAGGTCAGCCAATCGTGTAGCAGACGGCAGGCCGGTCAAGGGAATGAAGTGAGCCATCCTGGAAAATCGATCCACCACCACCTCTGTCACACTGCAACTCGCAGAAGAAGGAAGATCCGTGACAAAGTCCATAGCGACATGTTGCCAGGGGGCAATGGGCAGAGGCAGTAGTTGGAGCAGGCCAGCAGGTCTGGAGTGAGCAACTTTATTTGCTGCACATACCGTGCATGAGGAGACAAAGTCCATAACGTCTTTGGGTAGCGTGGACCACCAGAACAGACGGGTGATTAGATCTTGGGTCTTACGAGCACCTACGTGACCTGCCAGCTTAGAACTGTGACCCCAGCGAAGAATTCTTCCTCGGTCAGCCAGGCGTACAAAAGTCCTTCCCGGAGGAATGTCTCTAACTTGCAGGGGATTCACAGAGAAGATGCAGGATGGGTCAGTAATATTCTGTGGAGATTCCATGGCGTCCTCAGTTTCAAAGATCTAGATAAGGCGTCGGCCCTCACATTCTTGTCGGCAGGTTGGTAGTGGAGTTCGAACCGGAACCGAGCAAAGAACAACGACCACCTGGCTTGACGAGGATTCAACTTCTGGGCCGTCTGTAGGTAGGTCAAATTCTTGTGATCCGTGAAGATCAGGATAGGATGAACCGCGCCCTCTAGTAGATGTCTCCACTCCTGCAGAGCCAGCTTGATGGCCAGTAACTCCCGATCCCCAATCGAGTAGTTGCGCTCTGCGGAAGAAAACAGCTTAGAATAGTAGCCACACACCACAGCCTTGCCTTTCGATCCTCTCTGGAACAACAGTGCACCAGCACCAACCGAGGAAGCGTCCACCTCTAACAAAAACTGTAGGGATACATCAGGATGATACAGAATGGAGGCAGATGTGAAAGCTTTTTTTAAGGATTCAAATGCGGGTTTAGTCTCCGGAGTCCACATTTTAGCATTCATAACCTTCTTAGTGAGGGTGGAGATAGGAGTCAAAGATGATAAGTTGGGAATGAACAGCCGGTAGAAGTTGGCGAATCCTAGGAAGCGTTGTATGGCTCTTAAGCCTTGGGGGCGTGGCCACTCCAGGACAGCCTTTACCTTCTGGGGGTTCATCTTGAGGCCCTGATCAGAGATAATATAGCCCAGGAAGGATAGATACTTTTTCTTAAATACAAGCTTGGCATAAAGGTGATTCTCTCTTAGACGGAGCAACCAGGGGCGTAGCTAGGGGGGGGGCAGGCGGGGCATGTGCCCCGGGCGCAACTTTGAGGGGGGCGCCAGCGCCACCTCCTCCTGCACTATAATTGTACCTGTGTCTATAGGGCACAGGTACAATTAGAATCAATGAATGACCGGCCATTATAAGCTAAATTATATTTGCAAAAATCTAATTATTAAGGTAGTAAAGACAACCTTGAGTGCTGTGGTGTTAGGAAACGTCTGTCACTTTAAGGTTGTCATGACTACTAGTCAAGCTTCTGGGTGGCCCTGGTTTTTGGTGCAGAGCCAATCACAATTCTTTATCTGCGTCCTATCAGGGTCAAGGGTGGAGTATTTGAATCTGTTCTGTCTTCTCATTGTTGCTTGTGATTTTCTTGTGTCTGCATGTGTCTGATCAAGCTCCTGGTTACTCCCTGATTTGCCTTGACTGTTTAGACTCTTTGAACTGGACCTCGGCTTTGTCTTTGGATTTTCCCTCTGCTCACTGATTTGGATATTCTGCACTTGGCTGGTTTTGACCTCTGCAAGTCCTGGTACTCTTTTGTATTGCAATTTGGACTTTTAGTATCTTCTGGTTGTGAATTATGCTTGCTGATTACCCCTCGGGCTTGTCTGGTTATCCGTTCTGGTATTGCCTGCATTGCACCTCCTGTCCAACACTGTATTCTGTTGATGCAACCTGGGTTCTATGCAGCCAAATCCAACCTGCCTTGCGGCGGGCTCTGGTGAAGACCATAGAGTAGACTTAGACTCTACTGATCAGAGTTGTGATGGACTTGAGGTAGCTGATTTACCTGCAGCTACCTCAAGTCCATCTATCTCCAGCTGCCTTTGGGGAATTGCTTGAATACTTATTCCATGACATGTGGAGCCTCTTTGCCCCTTTTTCCCCTCAGTACCACTTTGGCCATTGACTGCTGTAAGAATAATCAGCAATATGCGTATAACAGAGTCCAGGACCGTCAGCCATGTCCTTCCCCATCTCAACCTGCCTTACTAATCAGAATTTTCTAATAATAGATTTCAATGTGTGTATAGGTTCAGACAGCACCAGATACGTGGAAGGGTGGGGTTTTGCACGGTTTTCCACTAGCGCTCGTCTATGCCGTTTTCCAGCATGGCTCAGTGCCTGATGAAGGTCACTTAGACCGAAACGTTGCACTCTGCCACTGGCATTAAAAACAAAAACAAAATAAAAATACCTTTGTTTCAAAATTGGTGTGCCGGATACTCTTTAATATTAATAGATTTCAATGGACGCACCTTTAATCCCTAAGTCTGGGTTCACACAGAATTTTTTGCAGGCAGAAAATTCTGCCTCAAAATTCCGTCTGGAATTTTGAGGCAGATTTTGATCTGCCTGCATGCCGTTTGCTGCGTTTTCTTTGTGGTGTTTTTCTCAAGATAGGGCATGTCGCTTCTTTTTCCAGCGAGCCGGTTTTACAGCTCGCGGTAAAAAAAACTCGTCCGCCTCCCATTGAAATCAATGGGAGGCATTTTCGGCCGTTTTTTTGCGCGTTTCCCGACGCAGTTTCAGCATCAAAAAACGTGTCAAAAAACTCAGTTTGAACTGACCCTTATGCTTCAAAGTGAATTTCCTCATTCTCTTTTGCTTTTAGAATAATATGAGTTCATGAGGAGTTCATCCCGAGTCCTGATATTTTGTGTACAGCGCCGTGCATACAATATTTGTTGGAACCCTCTACTTTATAAATATTATGTCCGCAGCAGCAAGAAGGAACATAAGTGCTTTTCTGAGTCGTTCATCTTTTCTCTGCTCCCGGTCTGCATCATTAATGTTGGATATATCAGCCTGAACCGAGAGAACACTGCCCGTCAGTCTCCAGTAGCTTCTACTCAGCTGCGTGTGATGGGGATTTGCAGGACTTGCATTTTCTTAGGGATAATCGACTGCTTCTCTGGATCCATCCAGGATGTCACCACACCGGCTCAGACGGGAAAATCAATTCTGTGTCACGGCAGCGTTTCTGCATTCATTTAAATCTAATTATTAGGACGATTAAGAGGAATGTAAATGACATCACATAAAGGTTACTCTATAGACTTGTACTAGGAGGTTTCTTCTTGTACTTACAATGTCTAGTGCTCATTTGTATTTATTGCAATCTTTCAAAATTCGATTTGTGGTTAAATTAGAGTTTTAAAGGGGCTATCTCATGAAAAAACCTATTGTCCTTTTGCCGTATTGGGGTATATGGATGTCATAGAGGCAGGGCCGGCTCCAGGTTTATGTGGGCCCTAGGGAGACACAGATTTAGTGGGCCCCTTTGCGGGGGAACTCACGGCGGCAGTAAAACGGAAGAAAAACTTCACTTTGTGCTCCCAAATAGATGTTAGGCCCTGTTTAAGACCCCATATAGAAATTAGGCCCCCAGTTTGTACCCCCATAAAATTAGTGTCCTCTGTAGATAGTGCCGCACAGCTCCTCCTCCCAGGTAGTGCCACATAGACCTACCCCCTCCCAGGTAGTGCCACACAACCACCCCCCACCCAGGTAGTGCCACACAGCCCCCGCCTCCCAGGTAGTGCCACACAGCCCCCTCCTCCCAGGTAGTGCCACATGGCCCCCCCTCCCTGGTAGTGCCATACAGCCCCCCTCCCTGGTAGTGCCACACAGCCCCCCTCCCTGTATGTGGCGCCTTTGTGACTCCCTCTAGGAGTGGAATCCCCAGCCAGAGCATTGATGACTCTCTGACTGGGAATTCCGCTTCAGGAGCAGCCCCTGACGTCACCGTCCATAAATGGACAGTGTTGTCAGGAGCAACCCCAGAGCCGGAGTCCTGGTCAGAGCGCTACTAGCACTCTGCCTGGAACACTGCTCTGCTCCTGATAACACTGTTTATATATTGATTGTGATGTCCGGAGCAGAGCTGAAATCCCGGGCAGAGCGCTAATAAAGGCTCTGCTCCAGTACTCTGTCTCTGGGGAAGCTGAATAATGCTACATTGTATATATGCTACATAGATCCTTTATATACAGATATCTTTATCTGGGTTTACCCTGAATTATGTGGAAACTTACAATATAACTCTTTTCCCTATCTATTTCAAAACTATGACATGCTTTAACATAGGCAAGCTATAATATAGAAGCTGTCCTTCAGCACTACCTAGTGGTATCTTCAATGATAAACCTAGGTGCTCTATGTAAAGGATCTTCCAGGCACAGCTTCTGTGTCAACGCCCATAGGTAATCAGTCTGCACCTGCTTCTATGTCTGTGAGACTGACTCCAACTTCCACCACTCAGGATGGCAGGCTTAGGAGTGGGAGAGCCTATCACAGCCTGGCCAGACGGAGATAGCTCCCGCCCTCTGTCTATTTATACCTGCCTTTCCTGTTCCTCCTTGCTTGTGATTCTTCTCATTTGGTTTCCTGGCCCTGCTGCAGCTTCTGAACTATTTGACCCTGCTTCATATTGACCCTGGCTTACTGACTACTCTCCTGCTCTGCGTTTGGTACCTCGTTCACTCCTGGTTTGACTTGGCTTGTTCACTACTCTCCTGCTCTGCGTTTGGTACCTTGTACACTCCTGGTTTGACTCGGCTCGTTCACCTCTCTTGTTGCTCACGGTGTTGCCGTGGGCAACTGCCCATTTCCCTTAGCTTCTGTGTACCCTTGTCTGTTTGTCTGTCGTGCACTTATTGAGCGTAGGGACCGTCGCCAAGTTGTACCCAGTCGCCTAGGGCGGGTCGTTGCAAGTAGGCAGGGACTGAGTGGCAGGTAGATTAGGGCTCACTTTTCTGTTTCCCTACCCCGATCATTACACTCTAGCTTGCTGTCCTTCAGCACCACCTAGTGGTATCTTCAATGATAAACCTAGGTACTCTAGCTTGCTGTCTGTCAGCTCCACGGATGTGATGCTGTAATTAACACACTCCTGATTTAGTCTTGATAACTACGAAATAAATAAAGTTTAAAAATATTTTAGCTTTTTAATATAAAACACTAGAGCTGTGCACACTATGGCACACCTATTCTAAGTAGTAAGCATGAATAAGTAATGCCCTGAACCCCCTCCTGATTAATGTGTTACTACTCACGTCATTTTCTATCCCATGTAATACTGTGATTATCACACACCTGATTTACTCTCAAATTATGAAAATAATTTAGCTAAAGAATTTTTCCAACTTCCAATAGAAAAGATTAAAACTGTGTACATCATGACACGCCTATCCTGAGTGGCAAACTTTAATAAGTAAGGTTTTTGAATTCCCTTTTAACTAAGGTGTTACTATTGATGTTGTCCCAACTCCATTTGGCACATTTATGGTTAATGTTTAGCCCGACCCAGAGGAAATAATTTGACCTAAGATGTGGGGTTATAAGACATGAACTTATAGCTGGGTAACTAAGCTATGATTAAGAACCTTAGAGGTTTGAAACGCGTAAGCGTGGTCCCGGGATTATCATTTTAAACTGTCATGTTTTTAAATGACTAAAAAAATTGTTTATTTTACAAGAGTGCTGGATATCTCGTTCCTGCCTTGTTCCTAATACCTGCTGCCTATTCAGGATTTTTCTCTGGATATCAATGAGCAACATCACCTTTCACAACGTGGCCTGGACAAACAAATGGAATAAAGCAGATGAAAGCAGATTTTTTATGTGTCATAATTATGAGTACAGTTGACCGGGGAAGATATTGCAAATAATAATAGCACTTGCAGATGACTAGGGCAGATCTAGCAGATAATAATAACACTTACAAGTGACCTGGAAAAATCTGGCAGCTATTAATAACACTTACAGGTGATCGGGGCAGATCTTGCAGATACTAATTGCACTTTCAGATGACTGGTATAGATCTAGCAGATCATAATAAGACTTACAAGTGAACGGAGCAGATCAATGAGATAATAATAGCACTTACAGGTGACCGGGCAGATATAGCAGATAATATTAACACTTACATGTGACCGGGGTTGATCTAGAAGATAATAATATTTACAGAGACCAGTGAAGATCTAGCACATAATAAAAACACTAGCAGATGAATCAGGCAAATATAGCAGATAATAATAGCACTTACAGGTGACCGGTAGAGATCTAGCAGATGATAATACCAGCATTTATAAATGATTGTGACATATCTAGCAGATAATAATAACACTTACAGAGGACTGGGGCAGATCTAGCAAATAACAAAATTAATTACAGCTGACAGGGCAGATCTAGCAGAAAATAATAACACTTACAGGTGACAAGGGCTGACTTAGAAGATAATACTCTCACACTTACAAGTGACTGGGTTAAATCTAGCAGATATTAATAACCCTTACTGGTAGTCGGGGCAGATCTAGCAGATAATAATAGCTCTTACAGGTGACCGAGGCAGATCTAGCATATAATAACACTTACAGGTGACTAGGGCAGATTTAGCAGATAATAATAACAACACTTACAGATGACTAGGGCTGACTTAGAAGATAATAATTACACTTAGAAGTGACCGGGTTTAATCTAGCAGATATTAATAACCCTAACCGGTGGTCGGGGCAGATCTAGCATATAATAATAACCTTACAGATGACTAGGGCAGATAATAACATCACTCAAAGGTGATTGGAAAAAAATCTAGCAGATAATAATAACACTTACAGGTGACCAGGGCAAATCTAGTAGATAATAATACCACTTACATGTGACCAGGGCAGATCTAGCAGATAATAATAACACTTACAGATGACCAGGGCTAATCAAGCAGATAATAATACATTTTACAGGTGACCAAAGCTAATGTAGCAGATAACAATAACACTTACAGATGACTAGGGCTAATCCAGCAAATAATAATATCACTTACAAGTGACTAGGACAAATCTAGCAGATATTAATAACACTTAGTGACCAGTGCAAATTTTGCAGGTAATAAAAAGACTTACAGGTTACCAGGATAGATTTATGAAATAATTATAACACTTACAGGTAACAGTGATAGATCTAGCATATAATAATAACACGTACAGTTGACCAGGATAGATCTAGCAGATAATAATAACAACACATACAGGTAACCAGGACAGATCTAGCAGAAATAACACTTACAGGTGATTGTGGCATTACTAGCAAATAATAATAAAAATGACAGCTGATCAGTGCAAATCTTGCAGCTAATAAGAACACCTACACATGACTAGGGCAAATTTAGCAGATAATAATAGCACTTATAGGTGACCAGTAAAGATTTATCAGATAATGATAGCATTTACAAGTGACCGGGGCAGATCTAGCTAATTATAAGAACACTTACAAGATAATGATGGCTGATAATAATGTCATTTACAGGTGACCAAGGCAGATCTAGCAGATAATAATAACACTTAAAGGTGACAAGGGCAGATCTAGCACATAATAAGAACACTTACAAGCTTACAAGTGACCGGGCCAAATCTGGCAGATATTAATAACACTTACTGGTGACCGGTGCAGATCTAGCAGATACTAATTGCACTTACAGGTGACCGGTATATATCTATCAGATAATAATAGAACTTACAACTGAACAGAGCAGATCTATGAGATAATAATAACACTTGCAGGTGACCGGGGCATATCTAGTAGGTAATAATAACCCCTTCCCGACATCCGCCGTATATATATGTCACTGTTGGGCAGGGCTTCCCGCAAAGCGCAGTACAGTTACAGTACGTCGCGGTGATAGTAAGGTGTTACTATCGATGTTGTCCCAACTCCATGTGGTGCTGTTATGGTTAATGTTTAGCCCGACCCAGAGGAAATAATTTGACCTAAGATGTGGGGTTATAAGACGTGAACTTATAGCTGGGTAACTAAGCTATGATTAAGAACCTTAGAGGTTTGAAACGCGTAAGCGTGGTCCCAGGATTATCGTTTTAAACTGTGCTGTTTTTAAATGACCAAATAAATAGTTTCTTTTACAAGAGTGCTGGATATCTCGTTCCTTACTTGTTTATTGCCTCTAATACCTGCTGCCGATTCAGGACTTTTCTCTAGATATCTACGACACCATAAACATTCACAACGTGGTCTGGACAAACAAATGGAATAACGCAGTGGAAATGCAGTGAGCGTACCCTTGTTCATTTTTTCTATTTTTTATAATTATAAGAACACTTACAGGTGACCGGGCAGATATTGCAAATAATAATATCACTTACAGGTAACCAGGGCAGATTTAACAGTTAATAATATCACTTAAAGGTGACTAGGGCAGATCTAGCGCATAATAAGAACACTTACAAGTGACCTAGCCAGATCCGGCAGATATTAATAACACTTGCAGGTGATTGGGGCAGATCTAGCAGAAACTAATTGCGCTTACAGATGACTGGTATAGATCCAGCAGATAATAATAGCACTTACAAGTGAATGAAGCAGATCTATGAGATAATAATAACACTTACATGTGACCGGGGCAGATCTAGTAGATAATAATAGCACTTACATGTAACCGGTGTAGATATAGCAGACAACATTAATACTTACATGTGACCGGGGATGATCTAGCTGATAATAAAATTTACAGATGACCAGGGCAGATCCTGCAGATAATAATACTAAAAGTTGCCCGGGTCTGATCTAGCAGATAATAGCACTTATATGTGACCGGTGCAGATCTAGCAGCTAATAATAGCACTTACAAGTGATTGGGACAGATCTAGCAGAAATTAATAGCACTTACAGGTGTCCGGGGCAGATCTATCAGATAATAATATCACTTACAGGTGACAATGACAGAATTAGCAGATAATGATATTACTTACAGGGTGCCCTACGTTGATCTAGCAGATAATGATAGCACTTACTGATGACTAGGGCAAATCTAGCAGATAATAACACTTACGGGTGATCAGGGCAGATCTTGCAATTAATAATAACAAATATGGGTGCCCTAAATTTATCTAGCAGATAATAACACTTACTGGTGACCAGGGGAGATCTTGAAGATAATAATTACACTGACAGGTGCCCGGGGTGATCAATCAGATAATAATAACACTTACAGGTGACTATTGTAGATTTAGCAGATAATAATTACACTTACAAGTGACCGGGTTAAATCCAGCAGATATAAATACCCCTTACCGGTAGTCGGGACAGATCTAGCAGATAATAATAGCACTTACAGGTGAACGGGGCAGATCTAGCAGATAACTATAACACTTACATGTGACCAAGGTACATTTTGAAGATAATAGAACTTAAAGCTGACCTGGGCAGAACTTGCAGATAATAATAACAACACTGAACTGTGCCAGGGCTGGTTGAGAAGATAATAATAACCCCTGCATGTGACCAGGAAAGAACTACCATATAATAATAACACTTACAGGTTACCGGGATAGATCGAGCATATAATAATAACACTTACATGTGACTGGGACAGATCTTGCAGATAATAATAGCACTTACAGGTGACCGAGCAGATTTGCAGATAACAACAGTGCTTAACCCCTTAATGACCGGGCCATTTTGCACGTTAATGACCAAGGATTATTTTTTGTTTTTTCACGGTCGCATTCCAAGAGTCGTAACTCTTTTTTTATTCCGTCGACATAGCCGTATAAGGGCTTGTTTTTTCCGGGACGAGTTGTATTTTGTAATTGTACCATTTTTAGATGCTTATAACATATTGATTAACTTTTATTAACTTTATTTTAGGAGAGAATTGAAAATAAGCAGCTATTCCAGCATTAATTTTCACGTTATAAATTTACGCCGTTTACTATGCAGCGTAAATAACATGTTAACTTTATTCTATGGGTCGGCACGATTACAGGGATACCAAATGTGTAAAGTTTTATATGTTTTTTCTACGTTTGCACAATAAAAACCCTTTTAGAAAAAAATTACTTGTTTTTGCATCGCCGCATTCCAAGAGCCGTAATTTTTTTATTTTTCCGTCGATGTGGCCGTACGTGGGCTTGATTTTTGCGGGACAATGTGTAGTTTTCATTAGTACTATTTTGGGGTACATAGGACTTATAGATGAACTTTTATTTTATTTTTTATGGGGGGAATGGGAGAAAAGAGAGAATTTTGCCGTTGTTTTTTGCGTTTTCTTTGGACGCCGTTCATCCGGCGGTTTAATTAATGTGTTCATGTTATTGGTCAAGTTGTTACGATCGCGGGGATACCATATATGTGTATGTGTGATTTGTTTTGACCGTTTTATTAAATAAAACCACTTTTTGGGGCAAAAAAGTAGTTTTATTTGACTTTGACTGTAATTTTTTTTATTTTTTTTTTCACAAACTTTATTTAACGGTTTTACTTTTTTTTTTTTTGTCCCACCAGGGGACTTCACTATGCGATGTGCCGATCGCATATATAATGCTTTGGTATACTTCGTATACCAAAGCATTATTGCCTGTCAGTGTAAAACTGACAGGCAACCTGTTAGGTCATGCCTCTGGCATCGCCTAACAGGCAGATGCTGAAGACAGACCTGGGGGTCTTTGTTAGACCCCCGGCTGTCATGGAAACCCGACGGCGACCCGCGATTTGTTTGCGGGGGCGCCGATCGGGAGACAGAGGGAGTTCCCCCCTCTGTCAAACACATTAAATGCCGCTGTCACTGTTGACAGCGGCATTTAATGGGTTAAACTGCCGGAATCGGCGCGTGCTTCGATTCCGGCAGTTGCAGCAGGAGCCAGGCTGTGTATAACAGCCGTGCTCCTGCCGCTGATCGCGTGGGTAAACTGTCAGTACCCGCGCCATCACAGGACGGATATATCCGTCCTCCTGCGCGAACTAGCAGCTGCTGAGTACGGATATATCCGTCCTTCGGCGTTAAGGAGTTAAAGGTGACCGGGGCTGGTCTTGCGTCTAATAAAAACACTTACAGGTGATTAGGGCAGATCCAGAAGAAAATAATTTAGTTGACAGGGGCAGTTCTAGCAGATAATAATCACAATTACAAGTGACAATGCTTGACCTAGCAGATAATTATAAGCCGTACATGTGACCTACATAAATCTAGTAGATAACAATAACACTTAGAGGTGACCGGGGCAGAGCTAGCAGATTATAATAGCACTTACAGGTGACCAGGGCAGATCTTGCAGATAATAATAGCACTTTCAGATGACAAGGGCAGACCATGCAGATAATAATAATACTTATAGGTGTCTGTGGCATATCTAGAAGATACTATCACTTACAGGTGACCGATACAGAAAATAGTAACATTTACAGGTGACCAGGGAAGATACAGCAGATAATAAAAACACTTACAGGTGACTAGGGCTGATCTTGCAAATAATAACACTTAGTGGTGATTAAGGCATATCTAGCAGATAATAATAACTCTTACCGGTGCCGGGAGCTGATCTAACAGATAATAACACATACAGGTGACCAGTGCAGAATTAAAAACACAGGTGACCGGGGAAGATACAACTGTTGATAATAACACTTACAGGTGACCAGGGTTGATCTAGCAGATCTTATAGCACTTACATGTAACCGGGACACATCTAGCAGATACTCAAAGCACTTACAGGTGACTGTGGCTGATGTAGCAGATAGTAATAACACCTGCAGGCGACCGGGGCAGAAAAGAAAAATACTTGTAGGTGACCTGGGAAGATGTAGCAGATAATAATAACACAGGTGACCAGGCCTGTTCTAGCAGACTATAATAGCACTAACATGTGACCAGGGTAGATCTTGCAGATATTATTAACACTTACAGGTGCCGGAAGCTGAGCTAGCAGATAATAACACTTACAGGTAAACGGGGCAGATCTAGCAGATAATAATAACATGTGCAGGTGGCCAGGGCAGAACTAGCAGACAATAATAACACTTAGAGGTGTCCATAGTTGATCTAGCAGATAATAGTAACACTTACAGATGACCAGGGTAGAACTAGCAGATAATTATAACACTTAAAGGTGACCAGAGCTGATCTAGCAGATATTATTAACATTTACAGGTGCCTGGGGCATATTTTGCAGATAATAATAACACTTACAGGTGAACAGGGCAGAACTGGCAGACAATAATAACACTTAGAGGCATCCATAGCTGATCTAGCAGATAATAATAACACTTACAGATGACCAGGGCAGAACTAGCAGATAATAAGAACACTAATGGCTTATTCACACTAGCGTATTTCACGTACGTGTGCTGTCCATTTTTTTCACGTACACCACACGAACATATAAAAATCAATTGGGCTATTCAGGAATCCATTGTTTTTCACGCAGCGTGATCCTAAGGCAGGCAACTAAAGTAATAAATTGAATGGGTGGACCACAGTACCCAGAAAGATTATTAAAATTAGGGTTCGTTTTTAATAAAAAAACGGTATATTCATAAATATATCACAGGTCATTACAGAGATCTCTCATCTTTTTATATCCAGGACTGAAACTACAACAAGGGGGCAAGCACTACATCTAGAGAATTATTATTAAGTGTTATTATTATCTGCAAGATTTGCCCCGGTCACCTGTAAGTGTTAATATATTATCCGCTAGATCAGCTGCGGGCACCTAAAAGTGTTATTAGTATCTGCTAGATCAGCTCTGGGCACCTGTAAGTGCCATTATTATTTGCAAGCTCTGACCCGGTCAATTGTGTTTATTATTATCTGCTAGATCTATCACAATCAACTGTAAGTGCTATTATTATCTGCTAGATCTATCCCAGGTCACCTGTAAGTGCTCTTATAATCTGCTAGATCTGCCCCGGTCATTTTTAAGTGCTAGTGTTTCCTGCTAGACCGGCCCCGGACACCTTTTTGTGTTAATATTATTTGCAAGGTCTTTAAGTGTTATTATTATCTGCAAGATTTACCCTGGTGACCTGTTGGTGTTATTATTATCTGCTAGATCGGTCACGATCAAGTGTTAGGGTAATTAATATGTGCTAGATTTGACCAAGTCACTTGTGAGTGTAATTTGTATCTGCTAGGTCTGCCCTAGTTATCTGTAAGTGTTAATAGTATCTGCAGGATCTGCCCTGGTCACCTGTAATTGCTATTCTTATTTGCTAGACCATCCTTTAGGCACCTTTTAGTGTCATTATTTTCTGCAAGATCTGCCCAAGATCTGTAAGTGTTATTAATATCTGCTAGTTCTTGACCGGTCAATTCAAGTCTTATTATTATCTGCTAAATCTATCCCGGTCATCTGTAAGTATTATTATTGTCTGCCAGATTTGCCCCGGTCACCTGTTAGTGTTATGATTTGCAAGATCTGCCCTGGTCACCTGTAAGTGATTGTCAGGGCCGTGGTCGCGGACCGCCACAGTTCCTTACCTGGCAACGCCTGCGACCACAGTCCATTGTATTCCCGCCGGTGTCTCCCTCCCAGGAGATTCTAGCACTCGCGGCCGACTGGCCCTGCTCTCACTGCTAAGGTGCACGTGCGCGCTCGTCCCCGGCCTTAAAGGGCCTGTGCGCGCACATGTTTAAAGTCCCCTAATCAACCCTGCCCATCCTATACCATAAGAAGGGCCCCGCCCTTCCATTTCCTGTCTGAGCGTTGTTGTAGTTTTCCCATGTCTGTATTGCAAATGGTCCCTTAGTGTTTTTCTGGTCCCAGTGTTCCCTTGTTCTACCACCTGTATCCTGTATCCCGTGCTGTGCATTGTTCCCGAGCCTGTAAAGTACCTGAGCCGGGCCTTGCCTCGCCTTCTGGAATACTCCACGTCTGCGGTTGCCTGTCATCCCGGATACCATACGCCACGTCTGGTGAAACCCACCACCTCCAGCCTTATCTGTGTCAGAGCCCTTGCCGTCATCCGGACTATACCAGTTACCATTATGCTACACTCCTACCATAGACTTTGTGCATAGACTGTGAGTTGGCCAGCTGCATCTCCTTTACGGCGGAGTGGCCTAGTGAGTTCACATACCCCTAGATCGTTACAGTATTCTCAGGCCATGGAACCCGCTGGCCAGCCTAAGACCACAGTTCAGAGAATGCAGACGGATATGCATAACCTACGGGCACGTCAGGATCAACTCCTTGAGGCAGTAAACCCCATCATGGCGCGACTGGATCAATTCCCTGTTCCACCTCCGGTTCCCCTCTAGAGACTGCTGCCGTTCCACTGGTCGTTACTCCTCCTGTTTGTTCCTGATACACAGTTTTGCTGCCTATTCCTCCTCACTATGACGGTGACCTTAGAGCCTGTAGAGGGTTCATCAATCAATGCACTATTCAATTTAGGCTACGAGCTCATCTATTCCCCTCTGAGGAGGCCAAAGTAGGATTTATTATCTCCATTCTCGCTGATATTATTATCTGCTTGATCTGCCCCGGTCACCAGTAAGTGTTATTTTTATCTGCTAGATCAGTTTTGGTAACCTGTAAGTGCAATATTATCTTCTAGATGAGCTCTGGTCACCTGTAAGTGTTATCTGCTAGATCTTCCCCGATCACCTGTGTTATCTAGATTTTCTCTCGTCACCTGTAAGTGTAATTAGAATCTGCTCAGTTTGCCCTAGTCACCTGTAAGTGTTTATTATCTGCTAACTCTGCCCTAGTCTGCTGTAAGTGTCATTATTATCTGCAAGATCTGACCCGGTCACCCGTAAGAGCTAGTATTAACTGCACTATTTGCCCTGGTCATTTGTAACTGCTATTGTTATCTGCTAGGCCAGCCCGGGCACCTTTTAGTGTTATTATAATTTGCAAGACCTGCCCTGGTCACCTGTAAATGTTATTATTATCTGAAGATCTGCAGTGGTCACCTATAAGTGCTATTATTATATGCTAGATCTGCCCTCGTCACGTGTAAGTGTTTTTGCTATCTGCTTGATCTTTACGGGTCACCTGTAAGTGCTATTATTATCTACTAAATCTATCCCGGTCATCTATAAGTGCTATTTTTATCTTCTAGATCTGCTCTGGTCACGTTCAAGTGTTTTTACTATCGACAAGATCTATACCGGTCACCTGTAAGTGCTATTATTATCTGCTAGATCTATCCCAGTCAATTGTAAGTATTATTAGTATCTGCTAAATATTTTCTATTCAGCTGTAATATTATATGCTAGATCTGCCTGGCCGTTTGTAAGTGCTATTTTCATCTGTTAGACCAGCCCCGGACACCTTTTTGTGCTATTATTATCTTCAAAATCTGCCCTCGTCACCAGTAAGTGTGATCATTATCTGCTAGATCTGCCACGGTCATCTGTAAGTTGTTTTTTTTTACTATCGACTAGATCTAAAAAGGTCACCTGTAAGAGATATTATTATCTACTAAATTTGCCCCAGTCACCTGTAAGTGTTTTTACTATCGACTATATCTATACTGGTCACCTGTAATTGCTATTATTATCTGCTAGATTTAACCAAGTCACCTGTAAGTGTTATTAATATCAGCTAAATCTTCCCTGGTCATCTGTAAGTGTTGTTGCTATCTGCTTGATCTATACCAGTCACTTGTAAGCACTATTATTATCCACTAGATCTATTCCGGCCATCTGTAAGTGCTATTATTATCTTCTAGATCTGCTCTGGTCACTTTTAAGTGTTTTACTATTGACTGGATGTTTAGTATATTAATAGCACCTGTAAGTGCTATTAATATCTGCTAGAACTGCCCTGGTCATTTGTAAGTGCTATTGTTACCAGCAAGATCTGCCCTGCTTACCGTAAGTTCTATTATTATCATTTATATCTGCCCTTGTAACCTGTAAGTGTTATTATTATATGCTAGATCTGCCCTGGTAACCATTAAGTGTTTTTGCTATCAACTAGATCTTTACCGGTCACCTGTAAGTGCTATTATTATCTGCTAAATCTATCCGGACACCTGTAAGTGCTATTATTATCTGCTAGATCTGCCCTTTTCACCTGTAAGTGCTTTTATTATCTGCACGTTCTATCCTGGTCACCTGTAAGGGTTGATATTATCTGCAAGATCTGTCTTGTTCACCTGTAAATGTTTTTACTATCTGCTAGATCTATACCGGTCACCTGTAAGTGCTATTAATATCTGCTAGATCTGCCCTGGTCATTTGTAAGTGCTATTATCATCTGTTAGACCAGCCTCACTTGTGGGCCTTATCCACTGTTTTGTCCCCGCAGGGGCTTTGCAAATGTGACATGGCCTCCGCAAACCATTCCTGCTAAATTTGAGCACCAAAAGCCAAATGGCGCTCTTTCCCTTCTAAGCCCTGTCGTGTGTCCAAACAGCCATTTATTACCACATATGGGGTATTGTTTCACTCGGGAGAAGATGCTTTACAAATGTTGTGGTGCTTTTACCCCTTTAGTCCTTGTGGAAATTAGAAAAAAATAGCTAAAACCAACATTTTCTTTGAAAAAATGTAGATTTTAATTTCCACGGCCTACTTCCAATAATTTCTGCAATAAACCTGAGGGGTCAAAATGCTCACTATAAATCTAGATGATTTCCTTGAGGGGTGTAGTTTCCCAAATGGGGGATTTACACTGTTTTGGCACCGCAAGGGCCCTTAAAACCTGATATGGTGCCTAAAATATATTCTAATAAAAAAAAGGCCCCCAAATCCTCTAGGTGCTCCTTTGCTTCTAAGGCCGGTGCTTCAGTCCATTAGCACGCTAGGGCCACATGTGGGATATTTCCTAAAAGTGCGGAATCAGGGCAATAAATATTGAGTTGCATTTCTCTGGTAAAAGTTTCTGCGTTACAAAAAAAATATAGATTAAAAATGAGTTTCTGCGACAACAAAAACATTAATTAGTAAATTTGACCTCTACTTTGCTTTAATTCCTGTGAAACGTCTAAAAGGGTTAAGAAACTTTCCAAATGCTGTTTTGGATACTTTGAGGGGTGAAGTTTTTAAAATGGGTTGACTTATTGGGGGTTTCCAATTTACAAGGCCCTCAAAGTTACTTCACAACTGAACTGGCCCCCGTAAAAACATCCTTTTGAAGTTTTCTTGAAAATGTGGGAAATTTCTGCTAAAGTTCTAAGCCTTGTAACATGCTAGAAAATAAAAGGATGTTCAAAAATCAATGCAAATATAAAGTAGACATATGGGGGATGCTAATTAGCAACCATTTTGTGTGGTATAACTGCCTGTCTTACAAACAGATACTTTACAAATTTAGAAAAGTTCAAGTGTTTGAAATTTTTTGCTACATTTTGGGGTTTTTCACAACTAAATACTTAATGTATCGAGCAAATATTGGCAGTAACATAAAGTCCAGTGTGTCATGAGAAAACAATCTCAGAATTGCTTGGATAGGTAAAAGCATTTTGAAGTTATTACCACATAAAGTGAAACATGTCTGATTTGAAAAATGAGACCCTATCAGGAAGGTCAAAAGTGGCCAAAGAGGGAAGGGGTTAATATCAGCTAGATTTGTCCTGGTCACATGTAAATGTTATTATTTTCTGCAAATTCTGCCTTCGTCACCTGTAAGTGTCTTTTTTTTCAACTAGATCTAAACCGGTCACCTTTAAGTGCTATTAATAATTGCTAGATCTATCCCAGTCATATGTAAGCACTATTATTATCTGCTAGATCTATCCCGGTCACCTGTAAGTGTAATTCAATTTCTGCTAGATTTGCCCCAGTCACAAATACGTGTATTAACAATCAATAAGATCTATACCGGTTACCTGTAAGTGCTATTATTTTCTGCAAGATCTGCCCTGGTCGCCTTTTTGTGTTATTATTATGTGATAGATCTACCCTGTTCACCTGTATGTGTTATCTGCTAGATCTGCCTTTGTCAGCTGTAAGTTTGTTTCTATCTGCTAGATGTATAACCAGTCACCTGTAAGTGCTATTATTATTGACTGGATCTATACCGGTCACCTGTAAATGCTATTATTATCTGCTAGATCTGCCCTTATCATTTGTAAGTGCTATTGTTATCTGAAAGATCTGCCCTGCTTACAATAAGTTCTATAATTATCTGCTATATCTGCCCTGGTAACCTCTAAGTGTTATTAATATCTTCTAGAATTGCCCTGGTCACTTAAAAGTGTAATTATTATCTTCTATGTCTCTCCTAGTCATCTGTAAGTGTTATTGTTATCTGCTAAATCTGCTCTAGTTAGCTGTAAGTGTCATTATTATCTGCTATGTCTTCCCTGGTCACCTGTAAGTGTAATAACTGTCTGCTAGACCAGCTCCGTGCAACTATTAGGTTTTTTTGCAATATCTTCCCTGGTCATTTGTAAGTGCTATTGTCATCTCTTAGACCAGCCCTGGCCACATTTTTGCATTATTATTATCGGCAAAATCTGCCCTCATCACCTGTAAGTGTTATTATTATCTGCTAGATCTGCCTGGTCACCTGTAAGTGTTATTATTATCTGCTAGATCTCCCCGGTCACCTGTAAGTGTTTTTCTATCTGCTAGATTTATAACCAAGTCACCTGTAAGTGCCATTATTATCTGCTAGATCTATCCCGGTCACCTGTAAGTGTCATTATTATTTGCTCGATCTGCCCTGGTCACCTTTAAGTGTTGTTGTTATTATTATCTGCTAGATCTGCCCATGTCATTTGTAAGTTCTATTTGCTAGACCTTCCCCGGTCACCGTTTAGTGCAATTATTAACTGCTAGATCTGTCACGGGCACCTTTAAGTGTTATTATTATCTTTGAGATCTGCCCCGGTCACCTGTAAGTGCTATTATTATCTTCTATGACTGCTCTGGTCACTTTTAAGTGTTTTAGTATCAACTAGTTCTATACCGGTCACCTGTAAGTGCTATTCTTATCTACTAGATCTATCCCGTTCACCTGTAAGTGTTATTAGTATCTGCTGAATCTGTCCTAGTCAGCTGTAAGTGTCACTATTATCTGCTTGGTCACCTGTAAGTGTTTTTACTACCTGCAAGATCTGCGCTGCTATCCTGTAAGTATTATTATTATCTGCTAGATCTGCCCTGTTCACCTGTAAGTGTTAGTATTATCTGTTAAAACTGCCCTAGTAATCTGTAAGTCTCATTATTATCAACAAGATCTGCCCTGGTCACCTGCAAGTTATTAATATCTGCTTAATCTGCCCAGGTCACTTGTAAGTGTTTTATTATATGCTAGATCAACCCTGGGCACCTTTAACTTTTGTTAATATTTGCAAGATCTGCCCTGGTCAAGTGTATGTGATATTATCTGCTAGAGTTTTTTTCGGTCACCTGTAAGTGCTATTATTATCTTCTAGACCAGCTCCGGGCACCTGTTTGTGTTATTGTTATCTGCAAAATCTGCCCTTGTCAGCTATAATTGTCACTATTATCTGCTAGATCTACCCTGGTCACCTTTAAGTGTAATTATTATATGCTAGACCAGCTTCGGGCAACATTTAGTGTTATTATTATCTGCTTGATCTGCCCTGGTCATTTGTAAGTTCTATTGTTATTTGCTAGACCATCCCCGGGAACCGTTTAGTTTAATTATTAACTGCTAGATCCTCCACGATCACCTGTAAATATTATTATCTTTTAGATGTGCCTTAGCCACTTTAAAGTGTTTTTACTATCGACTGGATCTATACCGGTCACCTGTAAGTGCTATTATTATCTGCTAGATCTGCCCTTATAATTTGTAAGTGCTATTGTTAGCTTCAAGATCTGCCCTGCTTACCGTAAGCTCTATTATTATCTGCTATATCTGCCCTGGTAACCTCTAAGTGTTACGAATATCTGCTAGAATTGCCCTGGTCACAATGTAATTATAAGTCTCTCCTAGTCATCTGTAAGTGTTATTGTTATCTGTTATATATGCCCTGGTCAGCTGTAAGTGTCATTATTATCTGTTATATCTGCCCTGGTCACTTGTAAGTGTAATAACTTTCTGCTAGACCATATCCGGGCAACTATTAGTTTTTTTTTCCTGCAATATCTGCCCTGGTCATTTGTAAGTGCTATTGTCATCTGTTAGACAAGCCCTGGCCACCTTTTGGGTTATTTTCTGCAAAATTTGCCCTTGTCACCTGTAAGTGTTATTATTATCTGCTAGATCTGCCCTGGTCACCTGTAAGTCTTATCATTACCTGCAAGATCTTCTCTGATCACTTGTAAGTGCTATTATTATCTGCTAGATTAGCCCTGGGCAGGTTTAGGTGTTATTATTATCTGCTAGATCTTCCCCGGATACCTGTAAGTGCTTTTATTATCTACTAGAACTACCTTGGTCACCTGTAAGTGTTTTTGCTATCGACTAGATTTATACTGGTCACTTATAAGTGCTATTATTATCTACTAGATCCATCCCGGTCACATGTATGTGTTGTTATTATTATCTGGTAGATCTGACCTGGTCACCCGCAACTGTTTTTGCTGTCTGCTAGATCTTAACCGGTCACATGTAAGTGATATTATGATCTTCTAGAGCTATCCAGGTCACCTGTAAGTGTTGTTGTTATTATCTGCAAGATATGCCCTGGTCACCTGTTAGTGTTATTATCTGCTAGATCTGCCCCAGGCACCTGTAAGAGCTATAAATATCTGCTATATCTATCCTGGTGACTTGTAAGTGCTATTATTATCTACTAGATTTTCCCTGGTCACCTATAATTGTTATTATCAACTACAAAATCTGCCCTGTTCACCTGTAAGTGTTATTATTATCTGCTAGATAAGCCCTTGTCATCTGTAAGTGTTATTATCTTTTATATGAGCCCCTGTCACCTGTAAGTGTTATGATTATCTGCTAGATCTGTCCCGATCACCTGTAATTGCTATTATTATCTGCTAGATCTATCCTGGTAACTTATAAGTGCTTTTATTATCTTCTAGATTTATTCTGTTTACTTGCTATTATATCTCCTAGATCAGCCCAGGGCATATCTAAGTGTTATTATTATTTGCTAAAGCAGTTTAGGTCAACTGTAAGTGCTATTATTATCTGCATTATCTGCCCTGGTTACCTATACGTGTTATTCATATCTGCTAGATCAGTTTAGGTTAACTGGAATTGCAATTATTATCTGCAAGATCTTCCCTAGTCAGCTGTAAGAGTTATTTTTATCTTCTAGATCTATACTGGTCTCCTGTAAGTGCAATTATTATCTGCTAGATTTATCTCGGTGACTTGTAACTCTTATTAATATCTACTTGATGAGCCCTGGTCACCTTAAGTGTTGTTATTATTATCTGAAAGATCTATACCGGTCACCTGCAAGTATTATCATTATCTGCTAGATCTATCCCGGTCACTTGTAACTGTTATTATTATCTGCTAGATGTGCCCCGGTCACCTTTATGTGTTGTTATTGTCTGCAAGATCTGCCACAATCAAGTGTAAGGGTTATTAATGTCTGCGTGATTTGGCCTGATCACTTGTAAGTGTAATTTGTATCTGCTAAGTCTGCCCTAGTCATCTGTAAGTGTTATTATTATTATTATTATTATCTGATAGATCTATCCCGGTCACTAAAAACTGTTACTATTATCTGGAAGATGTGCCCTGGTCATGTTTAATTGTTATTATTGTCTGCAAGATCTGTCACAATCAATTGTAAGGGTTATTAATATCTGCGAGATTTGGCCTGGTCACATATAAGTGTAATTTGTTTCTGCTAAGTATGCCCTAGTCACCTAATAATCTGCAAGAGCCTAGTTATCTGTAAGTGTTATAATTATCTCATAGATCTTTCCCAGTCACCTGCAAGTATTATTTTTATCATCTGCTAGATAAGCCCTGGTCATCTGTAAGTGCTATTATTATCTTTTAGATGTGCCCGATCACCCGTAAGAGTTAATAATATATTCTAGATTTGCCCTAGGCACTTTAAAGTGTAATTATTATCTGCTAGGTCTGCCCTAGTCACCTGTAAGTGTCATTATTATCTGCTAGATCTGCCCTGGTTGCCTATAAGTGCTATAATTATCTGCTAGATCTATTCTGGTCACCTGTAAGTGTTGTTATTATTATATGTTAAATCTGGCCTGGTCATTTGTAAGTGCTATTGTTATGTGCAAGATCTGCCATTGTCATTTCTTAGTGTTATTATTATCTGCAAGAACTGCCCTGGTGAGCTGTAAGTGTTATTACTATCTGCTAGATCAGTTTTGATCAACTGTTAGTGCTATTATTATCTGTAAGTTCTGCCCTGGTCACTCGTGTTATTATTTTCTGCAAGATCTACTCAGGTCACCAGTAGGTGTTATTGTTATCTGCTAGATCTGCCACTATAGAGTGTAAGTGTTATTAATATCAGCTAGATCTGACCTAGTCACCTGTAAGTGTTATTATTATCTGCTAGATTTGTCCTGGTCACAAGTAAGTGTGATTATTATCTGCAAGATCTGCCATGGTCATCGTAAGTATTATTATTATCTTCTACATGAGTTTCAGTCAACTGTAAGTGCAATTATCTACTAGATCAAAAACACCGAAAAAGGCCATACTTACAAATGGACACAGCCAGGCCAGAAATGCTGATGAAAGGGCGAGCAGGTGCTTTAAATAATAATAGCCACTCCCACTAGTCTTGAGGGGAGTGGTGTGTGGTGCATGGGATGTGTAGTAAGAAATAATAAATGAATAGTGTGTGTGCAAGTGTAATACTATGAGTGAAATATAGGGGGCAGTAATAAATGAAGTGCCTCAATAGAAATAAATGGATAATGGAGTGCAAGTGAGTGAAACATGGAGGGATAGTGTGTACGTCATGAGGCACAACGTGTATAGCCAGGTAGAAGCCTATTTGTGACGCCTTGATAATTCATAGAGCGGGCTACCCTGCTTGCTATGCCAAACAACAACACACCATGCTCTCCCAGCATCAAAGACCCGGCTGTGTCCAAGAGAAGCGAATATACATAATAATGAAAAATACCTGGGGTATTGGTAATCATTTTGGCCAAAAGGACGCAAGCTCGCAATCCACGACAAGGATCCCCAGACTTGCGAGTCCCTAACTCCTAAACTGGAACAGAACGTTCCTGATGCACAAACAGAACCGATAAAAACACAGGGACATATACAAAAACACCGAAAAAGGCCATACTTACAAATGGACACAGCCAGGCCAGAAATGCTGATGAAAGGGCGAGCAGGTGCTTTAAATAATAATAGCCACTCCCACTAGTCTTGAGGGGAGTGGTGTGTGGTGCATGGGATGTGTAGTAAGAAATAATAAATGAATAGTGTGTGTGCAAGTGTAATACTATGAGTGAAATATAGGGGGCAGTAATAAATGAAGTGCCTCAATAGAAATAAATGGATAATGGAGTGCAAGTGAGTGAAACATGGAGGGATAGTGTGTACGTCATGAGGCACAACGTGTATAGCCAGGTAGAAGCCTATTTGTGACGCCTTGATAATTCATAGAGCGGGCTACCCTGCTTGCTATGCCAAACAACAACACACCATGCTCTCCCAGCATCAAAGACCCGGCTGTGTCCAAGAGAAGCGAATATACATAATAATGAAAAATACCTGGGGTATTGGTAATCATTTTGGCCAAAAGGACGCAAGCTCGCAATCCACGACAAGGATCCCCAGACTTGCGAGTCCCTAACTCCTAAACTGGAACAGAACGTTCCTGATGCACAAACAGAACCGATAAAAACACAGGGACATATACAAAAACACCGAAAAAGGCCATACTTACAAATGGACACAGCCAGGCCAGAAATGCTGATGAAAGGGCGAGCAGGTGCTTTAAATAATAATAGCCACTCCCACTAGTCTTGAGGGGAGTGGTGTGTGGTGCATGGGATGTGTAGTAAGAAATAATAAATGAATAGTGTGTGTGCAAGTGTAATACTATGAGTGAAATATAGGGGGCAGTAATAAATGAAGTGCCTCAATAGAAATAAATGGATAATGGAGTGCAAGTGAGTGAAACATGGAGGGATAGTGTGTACGTCATGAGGCACAACGTGTATAGCCAGGTAGAAGCCTATTTGTGACGCCTTGATAATTCATAGAGCGGGCTACCCTGCTTGCTATGCCAAACAACAACACACCATGCTCTCCCAGCATCAAAGACCCGGCTGTGTCCAAGAGAAGCGAATATACATAATAATGAAAAATACCTGGGGTATTGGTAATCATTTTGGCCAAAAGGACGCAAGCTCGCAATCCACGACAAGGATCCCCAGACTTGCGAGTCCCTAACTCCTAAACTGGAACAGAACGTTCCTGATGCACAAACAGAACCGATAAAAACACAGGGACATATACAAAAACACCGAAAAAGGCCATACTTACAAATGGACACAGCCAGGCCAGAAATGCTGATGAAAGGGCGAGCAGGTGCTTTAAATAATAATAGCCACTCCCACTAGTCTTGAGGGGAGTGGTGTGTGGTGCATGGGATGTGTAGTAAGAAATAATAAATGAATAGTGTGTGTGCAAGTGTAATACTATGAGTGAAATATAGGGGGCAGTAATAAATGAAGTGCCTCAATAGAAATAAATGGATAATGGAGTGCAAGTGAGTGAAACATGGAGGGATAGTGTGTACGTCATGAGGCACAACGTGTATAGCCAGGTAGAAGCCTATTTGTGACGCCTTGATAATTCATAGAGCGGGCTACCCTGCTTGCTATGCCAAACAACAACACACCATGCTCTCCCAGCATCAAAGACCCGGCTGTGTCCAAGAGAAGCGAATATACATAATAATGAAAAATACCTGGGGTATTGGTAATCATTTTGGCCAAAAGGACGCAAGCTCGCAATCCACGACAAGGATCCCCAGACTTGCGAGTCCCTAACTCCTAAACTGGAACAGAACGTTCCTGATGCACAAACAGAACCGATAAAAACACAGGGACATATACAAAAACACCGAAAAAGGCCATACTTACAAATGGACACAGCCAGGCCAGAAATGCTGATGAAAGGGCGAGCAGGTGCTTTAAATAATAATAGCCACTCCCACTAGTCTTGAGGGGAGTGGTGTGTGGTGCATGGGATGTGTAGTAAGAAATAATAAATGAATAGTGTGTGTGCAAGTGTAATACTATGAGTGAAATATAGGGGGCAGTAATAAATGAAGTGCCTCAATAGAAATAAATGGATAATGGAGTGCAAGTGAGTGAAACATGGAGGGATAGTGTGTACGTCATGAGGCACAACGTGTATAGCCAGGTAGAAGCCTATTTGTGACGCCTTGATAATTCATAGAGCGGGCTACCCTGCTTGCTATGCCAAACAACAACACACCATGCTCTCCCAGCATCAAAGACCCGGCTGTGTCCAAGAGAAGCGAATATACATAATAATGAAAAATACCTGGGGTATTGGTAATCATTTTGGCCAAAAGGACGCAAGCTCGCAATCCACGACAAGGATCCCCAGACTTGCGAGTCCCTAACTCCTAAACTGGAACATAACGTTCCTGATGCACAAACAGAACCGATAAAAACACAGGGACATATACAAAAACACCGAAAAAGGCCATACTTACAAATGGACACAGCCAGGCCAGAAATGCTGATGAAAGGGCGAGCAGGTGCTTTAAATAATAATAGCCACTCCCACTAGTCTTGAGGGGAGTGGTGTGTGGTGCATGGGATGTGTAGTAAGAAATAATAAATGAATAGTGTGTGTGCAAGTGTAATACTATGAGTGAAATATAGGGGGCAGTAATAAATGAAGTGCCTCAATAGAAATAAATGGATAATGGAGTGCAAGTGAGTGAAACATGGAGGGATAGTGTGTACGTCATGAGGCACAACGTGTATAGCCAGGTAGAAGCCTATTTGTGACGCCTTGATAATTCATAGAGCGGGCTACCCTGCTTGCTATGCCAAACAACAACACACCATGCTCTCCCAGCATCAAAGACCCGGCTGTGTCCAAGAGAAGCGAATATACATAATAATGAAAAATACCTGGGGTATTGGTAATCATTTTGGCCAAAAGGACGCAAGCTCGCAATCCACGACAAGGATCCCCAGACTTGCGAGTCCCTAACTCCTAAACTGGAACAGAACGTTCCTGATGCACAAACAGAACCGATAAAAACACAGGGACATATACAAAAACACCGAAAAAGGCCATACTTACAAATGGACACAGCCAGGCCAGAAATGCTGATGAAAGGGCGAGCAGGTGCTTTAAATAATAATAGCCACTCCCACTAGTCTTGAGGGGAGTGGTGTGTGGTGCATGGGATGTGTAGTAAGAAATAATAAATGAATAGTGTGTGTGCAAGTGTAATACTATGAGTGAAATATAGGGGGCAGTAATAAATGAAGTGCCTCAATAGAAATAAATGGATAATGGAGTGCAAGTGAGTGAAACATGGAGGGATAGTGTGTACGTCATGAGGCACAACGTGTATAGCCAGGTAGAAGCCTATTTGTGACGCCTTGATAATTCATAGAGCGGGCTACCCTGCTTGCTATGCCAAACAACAACACACCATGCTCTCCCAGCATCAAAGACCCGGCTGTGTCCAAGAGAAGCGAATATACATAATAATGAAAAATACCTGGGGTATTGGTAATCATTTTGGCCAAAAGGACGCAAGCTCGCAATCCACGACAAGGATCCCCAGACTTGCGAGTCCCTAACTCCTAAACTGGAACAGAACGTTCCTGATGCACAAACAGAACCGATAAAAACACAGGGACATATACAAAAACACCGAAAAAGGCCATACTTACAAATGGACACAGCCAGGCCAGAAATGCTGATGAAAGGGCGAGCAGGTGCTTTAAATAATAATAGCCACTCCCACTAGTCTTGAGGGGAGTGGTGTGTGGTGCATGGGATGTGTAGTAAGAAATAATAAATGAATAGTGTGTGTGCAAGTGTAATACTATGAGTGAAATATAGGGGGCAGTAATAAATGAAGTGCCTCAATAGAAATAAATGGATAATGGAGTGCAAGTGAGTGAAACATGGAGGGATAGTGTGTACGTCATGAGGCACAACGTGTATAGCCAGGTAGAAGCCTATTTGTGACGCCTTGATAATTCATAGAGCGGGCTACCCTGCTTGCTATGCCAAACAACAACACACCATGCTCTCCCAGCATCAAAGACCCGGCTGTGTCCAAGAGAAGCAAATATACATAATAATGAAAAATACCTGGGGTATAGGGACTCGCAAGTCTGGGGATCCTTGTCGTGGATTGCGAGCTTGCGTCCTTTTGGCCAAAATGATTACCAATACCCCAGGTATTTTTCATTATTATGTATATTCGCTTCTCTTGGACACAGCCGGGTCTTTGATGCTGGGAGAGCATGGTGTGTTGTTGTTTGGCATAGCAAGCAGGGTAGCCCGCTCTATGAATTATCAAGGCGTCACAAATAGGCTTCTACCTGGCTATACACGTTGTGCCTCATGACGTACACACTATCCCTCCATGTTTCACTCACTTGCACTCCATTATCCATTTATTTCTATTGAGGCACTTCATTTATTACTGCCCCCTATATTTCACTCATAGTATTACACTTGCACACACACTATTCATTTATTATTTCTTACTACACATCCCATGCACCACACACCACTCCCCTCAAGACTAGTGGGAGTGGCTATTATTATTTAAAGCACCTGCTCGCCCTTTCATCAGCATTTCTGGCCTGGCTGTGTCCATTTGTAAGTATGGCCTTTTTCGGTGTTTTTGTATATGTCCCTGTGTTTTTATCGGTTCTGTATCTACTAGATCAGCTTCGGGAACATTTAAGTGTTATTATTATCTGCTAGATCTGCGCCAGTCACCTGTAAGTGATATTACTATTTGCTAGATTTGCCACGCTTACCTATAAGTGTTATTACTATCTGTTATATCTATATCGGTCACCTGTAAGTGCTATTATTATCTGCTAGATCTTTCCAGGTCACTTGCAAGCATTATCATTATCTGCTAGATCTATCCCAGTCACTTGTAACTGTTATTATTATCTGCTAGATCTATCCTGGTCACCTGTAAGTATTATTATTATCTGATAGATCTATCCCGGTCACCTGTAAGCATAATAATTATCTGCTAGATCTATCCCAGTCACTTGTAAATGTTATTATTATCTGCTAGATGTGTCCTGGTCACCTTTAAGTGTTATTATTGTCTGCAATATCTGCCACAATCAAGTGTAAGGATTATTAATATCTGCGAGATTTGGATTGGTCACTTATAAGGGTAATTTTTTTTCTGCTAAGTATGCCCTAGTCACCTAATAATCTTCAAGATCTGCCCTAGTTTTCTGTGTTATCATTATCTGATAGATCTATCCTGGTCACCTGCAAGTGTTATTATCATCTGCTAGATAAGCCCTGGTCAACTGTAAGTGTTATTATTATCTGATCATATTAGGAATGATAACCTTACCCATACTCAAAGAATGGCTATCAGGGAGTTGACCTCCATGAAAGGGATAGTTTTTAAACCCTCTGACAAAGGTGGGAATATAGTGCTTTGGCCCACTGTGTCCTACGAGAGAGAAGTGTTCCGCCAACTACGAACGGTTGAATGTTACAAAAAGCTTACATATAGCGCACTATCTAAATATCAACAAGAATTATCTATCCTCATTGGCCAGGCATGTGAAGATGGTATTGTTACCAAAAGACAGGCGGATGGACTACAGATCTTGGAACCCACGGTAGCAACAATCTATTTACTTCCAAAGATACATAAGGACACCCGTAATCCTCCAGGACGTCCAATTGTGTCCGGATCCAATAGCATCTTAGAACCATTATGTAAGTATATAGACCACTTCCTGAAACTAATGGTAGAAACTCTTCCATCCTTTGTTCAGGATACTAACGATATCCTGAGAAAAATCGAGGGGATACATCTCCAACAGGATATCTATTTAGTTACATGTGATGTGGAATCTCTGTATACCTCGATTCGACATGGAGATGGTCTCAATGCAACACAATTCTTTTTGGCAATGGGGAATTTGGATAGGGGTCACCAAGACTTTTTATTGAAAGCTCTCCAATTTATCTTGACTCACAATTTTTTTATTTTTAAGGAGTCTTTCTACCTACAGCTCCAGGGAACGGCTATGGGGGCAGCGTGTGCACCTGGCTATGCCAATCTTTTCCTGGGGCTGTGGGAAAGAGACATCTTCCTGTCTAACCCTGTTCCCCTTGATAGAGTACATCTTTGGGCCAGATACATTGACGATGTTGTGTTTATTTGGCAGGGAACATCAGCTGAACTAAAAATTTTCATTGACCATTTAAACTGCAATGATATCAATATTAAACTCACATACCAATTGAGCAAAACGGCAATTGAGTTCCTCGATATTCCGATTCTAGTAGATGAGCAGGGATTTGTACATACAGATTTACACAGAAAGAATAACTCAGTTAATTCGATATTACATGCGTCCTCGGCCCATCCCAGACACCTTATTAAAAATATCCCTGTCGGACAATATTTACGAGCAAGGCGGTTGTGTTCAGACCAGCACACCTTTGAAATGCAAGCTCAAGATCTTAAGAAGCGTTTCAGAGAAAGGGGGTATAGTAACCGGTCTATCCAGCGAGCCTATGATAGGGCAAAAAGCAGCCAAAGAACGACGTTGCTACAGGGGTCTGGTCGGTGAGCTGTTTCTGAAAACAAGGTTCGCATGCTCACTGATTTCAACTGCAAATCTGAGGAAATTTTAGGGATAATGCAAAAGCTTTGGCCAATACTCCAGCAGGACCACACCTTGGGCAAACTGTTACCATCTATCCCCTCCATTACGTTTAGGAGAGCCCAAGATCCCTTAAGGATATTTTGGTACATAGTTATCATCAGGGTTTACAACCCCGGTATGCCTTTGGATACAAAGGTCCAAAATGGGGGTGCTTCAAATTCGGACACTGTGTAGCCTGTACGAACATCGAACAGGCAACAACATTCTATTATTTTGACCATATGTATGAATTCAAGATCACCCACCATATGGACTGTACCACCATGGGAGTCATTTATCTTGCCATCTGTCCCTGCGACAAAATCTATGTGGGTATGACAACTAGACAACTCCTTAGGAGAGTACGTGAACACGTACTAAACATTCAAGCGGCTATGGAAATTGATGATGTATCACTACTTACTACGATTCCTCGTCATTTTAGGTTATTTCACAACTGTGATGCATCATTCTTGAAAGTGAGAGCTATCGATCGTGTGCTCATTGGTCCAAGAGGAGGAAATTGGAAGAAAACTTTGGGACAGAAAGAAACCACTTGGATTATGAGGTTGGGAACCCTTTGCCCATATGGTCTCAATGAGTACAACAGCTTTGTACCATTTCTGTAAAGTCGCCGTATTTATTCTTTCTTTCCTTTTTGGTTTGATTATTGCCACTCTCTTATTGGTGTCCACCAATATTTTACCCCCTTTTTAATTTGTTGTTATCGTTTTTATTCTTTTATTCATACCTATATGTCTTTGTATAGTGGGCTTCCTACTTTTCAACCCCTGTATGCCTCTCTTTGCTCTCTAGACATGTGTGTGTATTGGCCTTGACATGTGAGGCCATTTACTGTCATAGCTGTTTGGCGTTTGGTAAAAAATACTTTTTCATAGATAATTTTGCTTTGCAGCATGGTCAATAAATACCACACAACATTTTGTTATTGATCCAGCTCAAGTTCCCGTGATGGTCCCAGCATGAATTTGGATTGACATCTTGCAATTTCTTCCTTGGCCAGTGATGTGCTGAGTCTCCCTGATCTACTAATCTACTATAATTGCCTGTTTGAAATGATCCTTTAGTATTTTATTAGTTTTATATTTGGGCATATCTGCAAACGATTACTGTTGCTATCTTCTGGCCCTTTGGCAGTAGGGCTTGTTCTACTTTTGCACAGATTTATATAATAAAGTATATTGAGTCATATATGTGTCAAAATTTATCTATGGTATAGTTATTTTTCCACTTCGTTATTTTATGGTACTTCTTCTCGGTCTACTATTCATCAACCTCCCATTTCAAGTATTGATGCTTGGCTTCTTGCTATGCCTGTAGCTTCTCTTCACTTACATTACCATTAATATTAGTTTTTTTTCACATCGTTACTTTTGATATACACTAGCTTTGGCATATGTTAAAATTTAGCTTTGTTGCAGTCATTTTGTCACACTTATTTTGTCATCTTCATTTATTCCCTGCCCATTCACCATTTGTTGCATTATCCACTTATTGATTATACGCCCCCCCTCCCCCCTTTTGTTTCACTTTGATGTATTTCACTCGTATCACGATCTGCACCAGATATTTATCACATAGTCGCTTTTGGCATATATTGGTCCATTATGTATGCCTACGGCATATATTGGTCCACTATATATTTCTTCATATATATATATATGTTGTACTATATTGAATTAGGGATAATATTTCTGTACACATTTATCTTCCTTGCGGCCATCTGTGTATATTAGTCTAATTAACGGTCCTGCGCCCATATACATGTCGGTTTATATATTGCAAATATTTGTTCTACATATATGTTTTTTATTTGCCTATTAACAATTGTGTTATTTTTCTCTTTATTAGTTTAATAAATAATTATTTTCCCCATTTCCTACAATTATTTTTCCACTTTCACCTATTATGCATGTTCCAGTCACTTTCACTTTTATTTTTATTTATTTTTATTTTTTATTTCATTTTTTCGGTCACTTCGCCCCCTTTTGATTTTCACAGCACTTCTTTTCTATTTCAGCACTTTGTCTCAGCTTCTGAGCGTCTCGAGGGCTCAGATAGCCGGCTTCAGCACTCTGGACAGCGACAGCTCTGACTATTTAGAGATCCCTGTGTGATGGCTGTGCTGAGTACTTCAGCACTTTGGACAGCGACCTCTGCTTTTACTGTTATGCTATGCTCTCCAGCACCTTGGACAGCAACTGCTGCTCTCGTGCTGGAGTGTTGCCTAACAACGGGACGCTTGGTCCTGCTGCTGCTGTTTTTAAACGGCACTTGTCTGGTTTTTAATTGTGCTTTTGTTCTAACATTTTTGGGAGTTATGTCGGCTTCTGGTCAGGGTGGGATTGATACCAGTTTTATGGATCGATATATTGTTTGTTTTCAGGCTCCACTCCCTGCTTTTGCTTCGGGCTGCGGTGCCGCGTCGGGCAGGCGGGGAGTTCTTCGGCTCCCCGCCCGCCTGGTGTGGCTGCGCCGCTGGAGGCGGGCATGGGAGGAGGGGACTTTCACTATGGGATTGTACAATTGGACGCTATCGTGGGTTGGTGCGGGGTGTTGGAGGCTGTCATTGGTGACTGCCGCTAAACACCTAACCACCCGATGGGAAACAGCTGCTGCTCCACCTGAAACTATTAGAGAGGAAAGAATATTTAGGGCTACGTGGGGCATTTGGACATCAACCCCTGACGAAGCACCAGAAAAACGCACGTCGGGTCCAGCAGCGGTCTCCCCCCTTGGTCTTGATCTCTTACTCACTCTCCACTGCGTAGGTATAGGTATACTGCTTTGTATGTTATATTTAAACTAGGACTGCACTTTGCATTTATTATATTTGGATATCTATCTGTACAAATGTAGTATGCCTAGTACCTGCCTAAAATTATTGATTTATGCACTTTAACTTTTTGAGGGATCGTTTGACCAGCTTAACATCTGGGGGGCCAGTCTGCTTGTATGTTCAGATTCCATCCTGTTTCGAGGGTCCATGTTATTTTATTGTGTATAGTTGTTATGTGTGTTTTTTCTGTATTTTATTGATTGTAATAAAGATTGTTTGTAATTTTTCAAATACTTGGTCGTGACTTGCTTCTTTTTCTGGTTTTGTTATTATTATCTGCAAGATCTTCCCTGGTCACCTGTAGGTGTTATTGTTATCTGCTAGATCTGCCACTATAGACTGTAAGGGTTATTAGTGTTGGCTAGATCTGACCTAGTCACCTGTAAGTGTTATTATTGTTTGCTAGATTTGTCCTGGTCAACTGTAAGTTTTATTATTATCTGCAAGATCTGCCCTGGTCATCGTAAGTATTATTATTATCTACTAGATCAGTTTCAGTCAACTGTTAGTGCAATTATTATCTACTAGATCAGCTTCGGGAACCTTTAAGTGTTATTATTATCTGCTAGATCTGCACCAGTAACCTGTCAGCACTATTACTATCTGCTAGATTGGCATCGCTTACCTATAAGTGTTATTACTAAGTCTGCCCTGGTCGCCTGTAAGTGTAATAATTATCTGCTAGATCAGTTTTGGTCAACTGTAAGTGTTATTATTATCTGCAAGATTTGCCCTGGTCACCTATAAGTGTTATAATTATCTGCATGATCTGCACTGGTCACCTGTAAATGACATCATTATCTGCAAGAGCTGCCCTGGTCACCTGTAAGTGTTATTATTATATGCCAGATATATCATAGTCACATGTAAGTGCTATTATTATCTACGAGGTCTGTCCTTGTCATTTGTAAGTGCTATTGTTATCTGCTAGACCAGCCCTCGGGCAGCTGTAATTAATACTTGCAAGATCTGCCCTGGTCATCTGTAAATGTTATTATTATCTGCAGAGTCTGCCCTCGTCATTTGTAAGTACTATTATTATCTGCTATATCTGCCACATCTGCCACGATCAAGTTTAAGGGTCATTAATATCTGCTAGATTTGGTCTGGTCACTTGTAAGTGCCATTTTTATCTGCTAAGTTTGCTCTAGTCATCTGTAAGTGTTATTAATATCTGCTAGATCTTCCCTGGTCACCTGTAAGTGTTATTGTTATCTGCAAGATCTGCCCTGGTCACCTGTAAAATGTATTATTATTGCCAGATTAGTTTCGGTCAACTGTAAGTTCTATTATTGCCTTGCCCGCTGCCTGCCTGTCCTGTTTTTCCTCCACTGCCTCAGTCACTCTCCGATATACCATCACAGTATAACAGTTTTTCAGTAAGAAGGAGGCAGAGACGCTTCCTCCCCATCGTATCTGTTGAATTACTTCCTGACGCCTCGCCACCTCAAGGTCAAGTTGATCCTCTCTCCCTGCCAGAGACCCTAGCCATGTCTGCCTATGTTAAGGAGAACCTCGAGAGAGAGGGTTCATCCGAAAGCCATCCTCTCCGGCAGCATTCTTCCTTGTGAAGAAAACAACGGATCTCATTGTCCATGTTTCGACTACCGGGGTCTGAACCAAATTACGGTCAAGAATAAGTACCCCCTACCACTCATCTCCGCACTTTCTGATAAAATTCATGGGGCCAGGTTGTTCACAAAGCTGGATCTACGCAGAGCTTATAACTTAATCTGTATGATGAGTGGAAAACCGAATTTAACACCCGAGATGGTCATTATGAATCCTTCTTGATGCTTTTTGGACTATGTAACACCCCAGCTGTGTTCCAGGAATTGGTGAATAACATTTTCCGAGACCTACTGCATGTCTTTGTGGTGGTCTATCTGGACGACATCCTGATTAGCTTACCTGATTTGTTGACACATCAGAAGCACATTCATCAAGTAGTTAAGGGGGAACCGTCCATATGTTAAACTCGAGAAATGTGTGTTCGAGAGGAACTCTTTGCCCTTCCTGGGCTACATTGTGTCTGACCGTGGTCTCAAGATGGATTCTGAGAAGATGAGACTCATCTTAGAATGGCCACAACATTAGGGTTTTCGTTCCATACAACGATTTCAGGGATTCGCAAACTTCTATCAGCAGTTCATCCTGAACTTCTCATCTCTGACTACTCCAATCTCGGCCCTCACCACAAAGGGGGTGAACGCCAAGGTCTCTACTCCGGAGGCAGAATCTGTGTATTCTGATCTCAAGAGCGCTTTCACCTCAGCATCTGTTCTCCATCACCCTGATGCTTGTCGTCAATTCGTTCTGGAGGTGGACGCCTCTTCAGTAGGTGCGGGAGCACTACTATGCCAAAAGAATTCCAAAGGCTAGATAGGGGCTTGCGGCTACTTCTTAAAATTATAATTATTTTTATCAACAAGATCAGTTTCGGTCAACTGTAAGCGCTATTTTTACCTACAAGATCTGCCTTGGACATCTGTTTGTTGTCACGATCTGTGGATATGTGGACCCACTAGGCCGCACCGCCATTGCGGAGTAGCAGTTGGCCAAAGTGTACAAAGTCTATACAAAGCACTAGGGTACCTGCAATATTCCAGCGGAATGTAGCAGCGGATTGGGCACAGATGGTACTTTCACGACAGGTGATGCAAAACTTTGTAGGGGGTTACAGGTGTGGCAGATAACACCAGACGTGGTGTAAGACAGCAGGTGTAGCAGACGGAACAACACGACACCAACACTAGAGAAGGTACAGGAACAAATACAGCACGGGATACAGGATGCAAGTAGCAGGGCACGGAAACACTGGGAACAGGATACGACTAAGGGACCATTTGCAAAACTAACATAGGAATACAAACAGTGTTCAGGCAAGGAGTGAAACGGCAGTGCCCTTTTTATAGTCCAGGGTTGATCTGGGAGTAATTAGTTAATTATTTACATGGCCACTGCAAGGCAAGGCAGGACGGACGCATGTGCTGGCATCTCCGGGGAGGGAGACGTCGGCAGGATGAGAGGGGTCTGCGGTATAATGGTAATAATGTAGTGGAAAGTGACCTATACATAATATAAAAAATCAATTAAAAATATATCTATGGCTTCTTCCCAAGAACAAGATAAATCTCCCTCACCAAAATAAAACTAAAGAATATGAAGAATGTGGGACCACCCACACTCCCCAGAAAAGTGATATTAAATTAAAGCCTAATGATACCTGCCCATCAAACGTTCCCCAGAGCAGCATGGACTCATCATCCAGACTGGTCTAGGAAGCAAAAGACTGGCACGCATATAAGGTGTATACAACCTCCAAATATATATAAAAATATAATAATAAAAATACTAAAACAAATAAGTGTGTTTAAAGTGTCAAAGGACACATACATAAGGGTGAACCATCAAGTTCACCAATACATGTGATAATTAGCCCAAAATCCCACCACATTACTCTCAACCACTTAGGTAAATCTAGTATTTATCCGAATTATTTTTCATATCTATGCAAAGTAATACTCTGAGTTCGCTGAATGGATCCTCCCTCAGTCACATAATATCATTTGGTTTCTCGAAACTAGAGTAGATCATGGATGTACATTCAATTCCATACACTGTCAATACAAAGAATTTCAAATTAAAAATAGAACACACGTAGATGAATTCACAAATAGGATGCAAAGCTGAAAGACTCATTCAGGCCCTTTGGTGACATAGTGTCCAGTGTTACAATCCACTTAAGTTCTCTACGTAATAGTTGTCTAAATACGTCTCCCAATCTATTTCCCCCATATAACCTGTCGATACATTTTTACTTTCAAAAGTCTCCAATTGCTTTTATGGAAATCTCTAGAGTGTCTTGCTAGAGGTTTACTCCTGTCCCCAAATTCATCCACATAAACTTTGGGTAATATCCCCTTTATGTCTCGAATGTGTTCCAGTTTTTAACTCCCTAGTGGTCATACCAATGTAGATTTTATTGCACGGGCAACTCGCGTGGTAGACCACATTCCTGACATTGCAATTGATATAGTGGAAAATCTTATACCTCCTTGTGTCACACAAACCAAAAAAGCAGTACGTCCTTTCCATAACTGCGCATGTCCCACATTTGCCACCCGATACATTGCTCCATTTCGGTCCTTTTTATCCAAATATATGGGGATTACTGGGAGGTGGGGTGTAGTGGCTACGAACCAACATATCCCAAAGATTCGCACTGCGTCTAGGAGTCAAAGCTGTCATAGGTCAGGATTTTAGCCAGATATTTATCAGTTTTTAATAAAGCCCAGTGTTTCTGATAAATACCTCTCATTATATTCCACTGTTTATTGTAACCTGAGATAAATCTTATCACCTCATCCAACCCCCTCTTCACTTTGGGTTTTAGAAGGTCACTTCGTTTCTTCGATCTGGCATTGATCAATTCCTGTCTCACATGGGTTTCCTCATAACCCCTGGTTTGAAACCTCAACATAAGATCTTTAGATCGGGTTTCAAAACACTCATCTGAGGAGCCAATTTGCCTAGCACGGAGGAATTGTCCTCTCAGGATTGCTTTTATAACATGTTTAGGGTGGGAGGAATCTGCCATCAAGTATGAATTGACCGAGGTCACCTTTCTAAAAATATCGGTCTTAATTTTACCATCAGTTTCAATCAGAATCTGAATGTCCAGGAATTCTATTTCAGTCCTACTATATTTACTCACTAGTTTAATGTTGACTTCATTGGTATTCAGGTAGTTAAGAAAACTTTCAAGTTCACCTTCCGTACCCTGCCAGATAAATAGAACGTCGTTAATATATCATCACATATGGGTTATTTTCAATCTGTATCATATTCCTCTCCCAAAATCCAAAAATTGGTCACTTCACCTCTCACAAAATGGAATAAAAAAAGATCAAAAAGTCGCATGTACCTAAAAATGGTACTGATCGAAACTACAGTTTGTTACGCAAAAAACAAGTCCTCTGGCTCTTAGAATAAGGTAACACAAAAAGTAAATGATTTTTTACAAAAAGTATTTTATTGTACAAACACCATAAGACATAAAAAAAAACTATAAACATCTGATATTGCCGCAATCGTATCGACCCGCAGAATAAAGTGAATATGTCATTTATAGCGCACGGTGAACGCTGTAAAAAAAAAAAAAAAAAAAAAAATAATAGTAGAATTGCTGTGTTTTTGTCACCACGCCACCTAAAAATAGAATAAAAACTGATCAAAAAGTTGCATGCACACCCTGAAAACTGCAATGAATTCCTCAAGGGGTCTAGTTTCCAAAATAGGGTCACTTTTGGGGAGTTTCCACTGTTTTGGCACCACAAGACCTCTTCAAACCAGACATGGTGCCTATTAAATTAAATTAATTAAATTTCACCTCTACATTGCTCTAAATGCCTGTAAAACACCTAAAGGGTTAATAAGCTTTCTAAATGCTGTTGTGAATACTTTGAGGGGTCTAGTTTCTAAAATGGGGTGTTTCATAGGGGTTTCTAATATATGGGCCCCTCAAAGCAACTTCAGAACTGAACTGGAACCTAAAAAAAATTAAAGAGGCAATACTTTGCTTCTTACATTATACTGATAAGGAGCCGTGCCCACCCGAGATGACCCCAGTTTTAACCATTTGTAAAAACTGAGACCCCTATTAGACCGTTTCAGTGCCCAGTTTTCCAAAGCATTCACCCCCGAGAAGTGTATTTCTATTGATGAGTCTTTGGTACATTTTAAAGGGAGGCATCAATTCCGCCAGTACCTGCCGGGTAAAAGGGCAAGGTATGGCGTGAAGATGTATAAGCTGTGCGAGACTGCATCAGGGTATAACTACAGATTTAGGATATATGAAGGAAAGGATACCAGTGCTCAGCCCCCAGAATGCCCGCCCTTACTGGAGATAATGCAAAAATTGTGTGGGATTTGGTGCACCCACTGCTGGACCAGGGTTACCACCTTTACCGGGATAACTTTTATACCAGCGTCCCACTCTTCAACTGCCTCGCTTCCAGAAGTCCTGCGGCATGCGGCACTGCTAGAAGTAATCTGAGAGGCCTCCCTAAGACTCTGCAGGGCAAACAAGAAGGGGTGAGAGCAGGGCACATTCTAGCAGCAACATATTGTGTGTCATTTACAAGACAAGAGAGATGCCACACCAGTACCCATGTACCTGTACGAGGTACCAGTACAGAGACCCCCAAACCAGACTGCATCCTGGACTACAATAGGTACATGGGAGGGGTGGACTTGTCAGATCAAGCCCTGAAGCCCTACAGCGCCATGCGGTGTGGTATAAGAAGCTGGCCGGGCACCTCATACAGATGGCATTGTACAATGCGTACGTGCTACGTCGATGTACAGGCCAGACAGGAACTTTCCTGGAATTTCAAGAGGCGATTATCAAGATCCTAATCTTTAGGGACCAAGAAGGGGGACACCCAGTACTTCTCGAAGCGGGGCCACACGCATCGTACCAGGGCAACACTTTCCAGGAAAAGTTCCCCAAACTGGCAAGAAGGGAAAAAGTCAAAAGAGGTGCAAAGTCTGCTATAAGAGGGGGATAAGGGAGGACACAATATATCAATGTAACATGACTTGCCCTTGGAACCTCTCTGGAAGAGGAGTGCACCAGCACCGACAGAGGATGCGTCCACCTCCAACGAGAACTGCAGAGAGACATCCGGATGATGGAGGATAGAAGCTGACATGAAGGCACTCTTCAGGCTGTTGAATACGGACCCTGCCTCGGGAGTCCACACCCAGGGCCGGCCCTAGTATAGATGACGACCTGTGCGAAATGATCTTTCGGCGCTCCACCCCATCATTAAAAAAAAATGCCCCATAAAAAAATTATAATGCCCCTTTAGTGCCCCCATACAGTATAATAATAATATTTAATAATATAATATATTACAACCCCTTCAAGGACACAGTATTTTGTCCTCTAATTGTGCCCACAGTATTATGCCATTTGTAGTACCCCTACACAGTATAATGTCCGCTTAGTGGCCCACACACAGTATAGTGCCCCCCTGTAGATTTTGCCATATAGCCTCCCTGTAGATAGTGCTATAATTCCCCACCTCCCCCTTGTAGACAGTGCCATACAGTGCCCCACCTCCCCCTTGTAGATTGCGCCATACAGTCCCCGCACCTCCCCCTTGTAGACAGTGCCCCCAAACAAAAACAGAAATTGTACTCACCTAGGCCCCGTTCCCATGACGAACTGAGCTGCTCCATGACGGGATCTTGTAGCCTTGTACAGAGTTTCCCAACCTTTTCGGACTCGAGGCAGCACTGGAAAAACAAAATTTCCTCAAGGCCGCCTACCAAAAATAGTTTTGAGAAAGACAGAAAACGGCTAAGAACAAGCACTCCACTCGTAGGGCATGTTCACACACGTTTTTTGTAAGGCAAAAAAAATCTGCCTCAAAATTCCTTCAGCAACTGACAGCGTTGTGTGACCTTTTTTTTTGACCGGGGATTCCGCTTCAGGAGTTTCCCCTGATGTTACTGTCCATATACGGACAGAAACATCAAGCAGCACTCCAGGAGCGGAATCCCCGGCCACACGCGGATTCCGCTCCTTCAGGGAGCTACAGCGGCGCTAGTAGACAGCAGAGCATGGAGATACCTCCCTGCTCTGCTAGAGTGCCCCCCTGCAGATAGCACCCCCCCTTCCATTATAGATAGCGCCACTGTAGCTCCCTGAAGGAGCGGAATCCGCGTGTGGCCGCGATTCCACTCCTGGAGCGCTGAGCACTGCTGGTTGCCTCTGTCCATATATGGACAGTGACATCATGTCACTGTCCATATATGGACAGAGGCATCAAGCAGCGCTCCAGGAGAGGAATCCCCGGCCACACGGGTGTTCCGCTCCTTCAGGGAGCTATAGCGGCGCTAGTAAACAGCAGAGCAGGGCCCCCTGCAGATAGCAACCCCCCCCCCCCTTCCAGTATAGGTAGCGCCACTGTAGCTCCCTGAAGGAGCGGAATCCGCGTGTGGCCGCGATTCCACTCCTGGAGCGCTGAGCGCTGCTTGTTGCCTCTGTCCATATATGGACAGTGACATCATGTCACTGTCCATATATGGACAGAGGCATCAAGCAGCACTCCAGGAGAGGAATCCCCGGCCACACGGGGATTCAGGGAGCTACAGCGCCCTCTGTAGATAGCAACCCCCCCTTCCAGTATAGATAGCGCCACTGTAGCTCCCTGAAGGAGCGGAATCCCCGTTTGGCCGTGGATTCCGCTGCTGGAGCGCTGCTTGATACCTCTGTCCATATATGGACAGTGACATCATGTCATATTTATTCTTCACCGTGATCTGGTTAAGACCACGGTAGTTGATGCAAGGACGAAGAGAGCCATCTTTCTTTTTAACGAAGAAGAACCTGCCGGGGAGGAAGACTTTCGTATGAAGCCCCTTTCCAAGTTCTCTCTCACATAGGAGGACATGGACAGAGTCTCTGGCAAGGTGAGAGGATATACCCTACCACGGGGGAGGGATGCACCAGGTATCAGTTCAATAGGGCAGTCATACGCCCGATGTGGAGGCAATGTCTCCGCCTCCCTCTTGCTGAAGACGTCCGAAAAGGCAGTATATTGACCTGGCAATCCTGCCAATGAACGAGACAGCGAAGACTGAGCCGAACTAATCCTCACCAGGCAACGACCTTGACACTCAGGACCCCACTGAAGAACCTCTCCAGAATTCCAGTCCAGAACTGGGGCATGCAGACGGAGCCAAGGCAGGCCCAGCAACACAGGGTTAACCACTTTAGGCAGGACATAGAAAGGTAAAAGTTTGCAGTGAAGCGCTCCCACTTGGAGCGTCAGCGGCTTGGTCACCGCTAAAACCGGGTCTGGCAGAAGTAGTCCATTTACTGAGGAAACTGTCAACGGGCTCTCCAGGGAGGTGGTAGGCAATTGTAAAAGGTCCACCTGATCTCTGCGGTTAAAATTAGCAGCGGAACCAGAGTCCAGATACGCAGAGACCTGATGCGTTTTCTCGCCGGACACTATAGTCACGGGTATGGACAATTTAGATGGAAGTCCTTCTTTGCCCAAGGTCGTCACTCCAAGCAACCCTAGGTTTTGGGATTTTTGGGGGCACAGGCGCACCAGATGGCCCTCGAGGCCGCAATAAAGACAGAGTCCAGATGTGAGTCTGCGTTGTCTCTCTTGGGTAGATAACTGATCCGTAATTACCGACTTCTTAGGAGGATCGACATCTGAGGACAGCAGGGTTTGCTGCAACGTAGGGACCAGACTAGGAAGGGCTCCCTCCCGTTCAACCTCACGGATCTGTATATTGATCCGGGCAGACAGAAGGATGAGGTCATCCAGGGTAGACGGCAGATCCCGGGCGGCAAACTCGTCTTTTATTCTGTGGACCCACTGGGCCGTACCGCCTTGACAGTAGGGCAGCTGGCCAACAGGGCGCAGGTCTGAGTCTATGGTATATGGGATACCTGTGGCAGCACGGACAGTAGCTTGGCAGGAACTAGGCAGCGGGTGGACGTCAGGCGTGGAGAAGCAGACAAGCATGGTATCCAGCACGGCACGACTATAGCAAGCACGGCACTAGATCGGGATACAGGTACAGGAACAGGAACACTGGGAGTAGGAAACACCTGGGGACCATTTGCATAGACAGACTAAGGAAAAAACAACAACGCTCAGGCATAGAACTAGGGCGCTGGACCACTCTTATAGTCCAGGGTACTCACGGGTCAAAGTTCATCCATGCGGTCCCTACGGTATCCGGCAGAGGTGAGTGGACGCGAGCGCTGGCGTCTCCTGAGGAGGAGGCTGGGGCCAGTGCTTGCCGACTCGTGGCTGCAGCTGTCAGGGGGAGGTTGGAGCTGACAGTCCGCAGCCACAGACATTACAGCAGGTGTTATTGTTATCTGCTAGATCTGCACTGATCACCTGTAAATGCTATTATTATCTTCTAGATCTGCCCTGGTCATCTGTAAATGTTGTTATTATCTGCAAGATCTTCCCTAGTCATCTGTAAGTGTTATTATTATCTGTTAGATCTGCCCCGTCACCTGTAATTGTTATTATTATCTGCGCGATCAGCCCCGGTGACCTGTAAGTGCTATTATTATCTTCTAGAACAGCCACGGGCATCTTTAAGTGTTATCATTATCTGCATGATCTGCCCTGGTCACCTGTAATGTTTTTTTTTATCTGCTAGATCTGCCCCGATCAACGGTAAGGGTTATACATTTTTCCTAGATCTGCCCCAATCAACTGTAGGGGTTATTATTATCTGCTTGATCTATCCCAGTAACCCCTAAATGCTTTTATTATCTGGTAGATCTGCCTGGTCATCTGTTATCTGCTAGATCTGCCCCGGTCATCACTATGTGTTATCATTATATGCTAGATATATACTGGTAACTTGTAAGTGTTATTATTATCTGTTAGATTGGCCCTGGTTACTTGTAAGTGCTATTGTGATTTACTAGATCTGCCCGGGTCACCTGTAAGGGTATGTTCACACGGCCTATTTACGGATGTAATTCAGGCGTTTTACGCCTCGAATTACGCCTGAAAAGACGGCTCCATTACGTCTGCAAACATCTGCCCATTTCAATGGGTTTTACGATGTACTGTGCAGACAAGGTGTATTCTTACGCGTCTCTGTCAAAAGATGGCGCGTAAAAGACGCCCGCCTCAAAGAAGTGCATGTCACTTCTTGGGACGTAATTGGAGCCATTTTTCATTGACTCCATTGAAAAACAGCTCCAATTACGTCCGTAATGGATGCCGCAAAAAACGCGTGCACTTGCAAAAACTTCTGAAATTCAGGAGCTGTTTTCGTCTGAAAACAGCTCCGTAATTTCAGACGTAATTTGTTAAGACGTGTGAACATACCCTAAGTGTTATCATTATATATTTGATATATCTTGGTGACCTGAAAGTGTTAATATTATCTGCTAGATCAGCTCGGTCACCAGTACGTGCTATTAATATCTGCTAGATCTGTCCCGTTCACCTGTAAGTGTTATTATCGGCTAGATCTGCCCCGTTCCAGTGTAAGTTTTATTATTATCTGCTAAAACTCTCACGGTCACCTGTAAGTGTTTTTATTATCTGCTAGTTCTGTCCTAGTCACCTGCAACTGTTTTTATTATCTGCAAAATTTGCCCCGGTCACTACTAACTGCTATAATTATCTGCTAGATATTTCCCGGTCCCCTGTTAGTGTCATTATTATCTGCTAAATCTGCCCTTTTAATTTGTAAGTGTTATTATTATCTCCTAGATCTGCCACAGTCACCTGTAATCAATATTATTATTAACTAAATCTTCCCCGGTACTCCTGTAAATGCTATTATTGTGAATCTGAGAGTAACAAAAGCCTCAGCCACAAACCAGTAGACCACACAAACTCACAAAGTGTGGTCACCAAGTGCTGAAGCATGTGGTGATTAGAAATCACCTATCCTTAGATGTATCACCCACTACAGAGATCCACACTGCATCTGGAAGTGACATCAGAATGAGAACAGTGCCCTCAAGCCTAAGATCACCATGCACAATGCCAAGCATCATCTGGAGTGGCGTAAAGCACACTGCCCCTGGACTCTGGAGAACTAACTGTGTTCTCTGGAGTGATGAATCACATCTAACTATCTAACAGGGGCTACCTCTAGTAGTGTCGGCAATGCTCCTGGTGAGGCCCCTGATGTCACTGTCCATATATGGAAAGTGACTTCAAGAGCTTTCCCGCGGCAGTAGTCCCAGGTCAGAGAGCTCTCACTGCTCTGGCTGGGAACTTCATAGTTGAAAGCCCGCCATCACTATACATATACGGACAGCGAATTCATGGGCTTCCCTGTCTCAGCACTTAAAGCAGCGCTTTGCATAGGCAGTCCTCAGCAAGTGGACAGTGAATGCTAAAGTCAGGAGCTGAATGTTTCCTGCTTCAGCGTTGGATTCAACTGTATTTGCGGGCGCAGATACAGTTGACACCTGGACATACCATCAACCGCGTAGGACAGCAGGACAGTGCTCGGAATCCGGGACTGTCCCACTGAATCCGGGATGGTTGGGAGGCATTAAAAACGGCCACTTAGGAACTCGGATTGGTTAGAGAAGCTGTTACCATCTACCCCCATGCTTAGTCAAAATCATACATTTATTGCCTATTTCTACTACAGACATCAAATGCAAAGCCTTATTTTGTGAGGGCGTAGGAGAGCTAGCTGGACCTGCTATTCTCCACGGCTGTTATTACAGATTCTCAATCTGTGTGAGGATTCAAGATAATTCATCTCAATTGCTTATACGCTGATATATAACCCCTGTGTTTATGGAAAGAGCAAATCTGGGCAGTTCAGCCCCACTACTAGCAATGTCTGTCTATGGAGATTACATGACTGTGTGCTGGATTTTATGTACGTGCTAAGCAATGGTTGTGTCTGATACACCTGACCTCAATAATTAGGAAGGGGTGCACATACTTTTGGCCCTATAGTGTATAAGTAGTGACTGTTATCTAGTAGTAATATAGACAGACATCAGACATCATTATATTCCGGCTTCTGCTGACATTTATGTTACATTCATAATTTCATCTGGAGATTCTTTCTACAAGGTTTATCTCTGATGTTTTTCTGCAGGTTTATCTATAGAAATATATCTGCGCAGGTGGAATCTTTTTTCTGTACACTAGACCAGGAATATCCGGCAGCGAGGTGACATCCCTGGGGGCCTCTCGTGTAGTTCGGGACTCCAGTCTCCTGATGATCACTGATGAGGACGCTGTTTTCTACATCTCTTCTATATAAAAATAATAACAACATACAAGAGACGCACAGTTCAAAGTGTTCACATAATCTTTATCATAATATCAATCACAAAATCACAATAAAAATACCGGAATTAAAACAGGAGATAAAATATCACTCTGAAAGCAGCCACGTCCTGGAGTCAATAACTCAATGTCTACAGACATATAAAGTGTGATCACTGACATATATCCATACAGTGCAAGATACAATCATGTCTAATACATATTGCAAGTTAAAAAGGTTGGCTAATTTATGTGGACTTATTTCTAATGTGTGGCAGACAGGAAAATATTACACTTACTAATATATCTTCATTACCAGTTCTGCTGTTTTTTCATCCAATTGTTAGCCACGGTCTCGATGGGTGTGTGGACCCACTGGGCCCTACCATCATAGCGGGAAAGCAGCTGGCCAAACAGGATACCAAGGCAAAGTCAATAGTTCGAATAAGGTTACCTGTGGTAATACAGACAGTTGCGATGGCAGGTTCGGATGGGACCTTGGCAGCAGACAGACACCAGGTGCGGTGAAATACAGAAGGCATAGTATACGACACAACACGACTCCAACTCTCTATGGCACAGGAACAATGTAGCACAGGATACAGGATACAGGTACCAGGAATGGGAACACTGGAAACTGGAAAACACTTTGGGACCATTTTCAAAGACTAACACGGGTAAACACAACAACACTCATATGTAGCGTCCATGGCCGCGGGCCGTCGGGTTTACTCACCCCCGACGCCCGCAGCCATGGATCCGTGAGCGCTGGCCACCATCGCCTCCCTAGGAGATGCCAGCGCTCATTTCCGCTCCGTTCTGTAGTGACCCGTAGGGTGCGCGCGCACGCTCGTGCCCGGCCTTAAATGGCCAGCGCGCATAGGAAATCGTCATCATCATCAACTGCCATGATTTCCTGGTCTATAAGAAGGCCCCAAGCCTTCTGATCCTTGCCTGAGCATTGTTAGTTTTCCCAGTCTGTCTTGCAAATGGTCCCTTAGTGTTTCCCGTTCCAGTTGTTACCCGTGCCTTGTTTCCTGCTCCTGTTTCCCGTGCTGTGCCTTTAGTATCAAGTCGTGCCACGTCCTGTGTCATCAAGCCACGTCCTGAGGAATCCGCCAAGTCCTGTGTCATCTGCCAAGTCCGGAGGAATCCGCCACGTCTGGCGTAAGCTGCGGCACCTGTGTCATCCGCCACGTTTGGCGTTATCTGCTGCAACCATCTACATCAGTGCCAGAGCTGCGGCCACAGTCTGGACTATCCAGGTACCCTTGTGCGGGACATTGTATTTCTGGGGTTCCTGTTGTTTGGCCAGCTGCCTCCCCGCTCAAACATTTTATAACATGTAACACTAAAGGGGTTATATACTTATTACTGTCACAATCTATGGGTATGAGCAGGGGTGGGATTAAAACTATTAACAACAAGTTCTGACGAAGACATACGTGCCGTGGGGGGGGGGGGGTATCACGGTGTTTCGTGCTATTGAAAATTATTCTAATAATAACATAATACAATTACGATATTCCAAATACCCTCTACATTAAAGTGGACTCTAAATAAAGAAATTCCCTGTCCAGAATGCTTTAGTGTGGATTGCCACACTATGTATTTAATTACATAAGCGTACATACCTACCCACACATTATATTAAACTCACCCATTACGTATAGGCCTATATGCGCACATTCAAAATCCTAATGCACAGATACAGTGCCAGGAGCAAGCTTAGTACATATATACAGCACCAGAACAAAGCTCAGTGCATATATACAGCACCAGAACAAAGCTCAGTACAAATATACAGCACCAGAACCAACCTCAGTACATATATACAGAGAACCAAGCTCAGTACATAAGTACAACACCAGAACCAAGCTCAGTACATAAATACAGCACCGGAACACATCTCAGTACATAAATACAACAATAGAACCAAGCTCAGTACATATATACAACACCAGAACCAAGCTCAGTACACAAATACAGCACCAGAACAAAGGTCAGTACGTATATACAGCACCAAAACTAAGCTCAGTAAATATATACAACACCAAAACCAAGGTTAGTTTCTAAATACAACACCAGAACCAAGTTAAGTCCATAATGACAGCACCAGAACAAAGTAAAGAACTTACATACAGCACTTGAACAAAGCTCAGTACATATATACAGCACCAGAACCAAGTGCAGTACATAAATACAACACCAGAACCAAGCTCAGTAGATATACTAGTCCTTCTCAATGAATTAGAATATCAACAAAAGTTAATTGATTTCAGTAATTCAATTCAAAAAGTGTCTCTCATATATTATATAGATTCATTACACACAGAGGACTCTATTTCAAGCATTTTTTTCTTGTAATGTTGATGATTATGGTAACAGTTAATGAAAACCCAAAATTTAAGTCACTCTGAAAATTAGAATATTATATAAGCCCAATTTCACAACAAATATTTTTAATGTTGTCCTAAAAGTTTGTACAGTATCTGTCCTCAATACTTGGTTGGTGCTCCTTTTGCATGAATTACTCCATCAATGCGGCGTGGCATGGAGGCAATCAGCCTGTGGCACTGCTGAGGTGTTATTAATGCGGTGTGGCATGGGGGTGATCAGCCTGTGGCACTGCTGAGGTGTTATTAATGTGGCGCGGCATGGGGGCGATCAGGATCAGTCTGTGGCACTGCTGAGGTGTTATTAATGCAGAGTGGCATGGGGGCGATCAGCCTGTGGCACTGCTGAGGTGTTATTAATGCGGTGTGGCATGGGGGCGATCAGCCTGTGGCAGTGCTGAGGTGTTTATGGAAACCCAGGTTGCTTTGATAGCGGCCTTTAGCTTGTCTGTATTGTTGGGTCTGGGGTCTCTCATCTTCCTCTTGACAATACCCTATAGATTTTCTATGGGGTTTAGGTCAGGCGAGTTTGCTGGCGAATCAAGCGCAGTAATATTATTGTATTATTACACCAGGTATTGGTACTTTTGGCAGTGTGGGCAGGTGCAGAGTCCTGCTGGAAAATGAAATCAGCATCTCCATAAAGCTTGTCAGCAGAATGCAGCATGAAGTGCTGGGAAATGTCCTGCTAGACGCTGCACTGACCCTGGACTTGATATAACACAGTGGACCAACACCAGGAGATGACATGGCCCCCAAACCATCACTGCCTCTTCACACATCCTTCAGACTCTGAGACCGAGATTTCCAAATGAAATGCAAAATTTCATTTGTGAAGTTTCCAGTCAGTGATGAAGCAACCATTACAGCTCAGCAGTGCCACAGGCTGATCGCCTCCATGCCACGCCGCATTGATAACAGCTCAGCAGTGCCACAGGCTGATCGCCTCCATGCCACGCCACATTGATAACAGCTCAGCAGTGCCACAGGCTGATCGCCTCCATGCCACACTGCATTGATAACACCTCAGCAGTGCCACTGGCTGATCGCCTCCATGCCACGTCGCATTGATAACAGCTCAGCAGTGCCACAGGCTGATCGCCTCCATGCCACGCCGCATTGATAACACCTCAGCAGTGCCACAGGCTGATCGCCTCCATGCCATGCCATTGATGCAGTAATTCATGCAGAGTAATTCATCCAGAGTCGAGGCCCGACCAAGTATTGAGCGCATATACTTGACATACTTTTCAGTAGGACAACATTTCGGTATTAAAAATCATTTTTGAAATTGGGCTTATATGTTATTCTCATTTTCTGAGAGACAAAATTTTGGGTTTTCATTAACTGCTTTCATAATTAACCACATTAAAAGAAAAAAAAAATGCTGGAAATAGACCCCTCTGTGTGTAATGAATCTATAGAAACACTTTTTGAATTGAATTATATATGTTTTGAGCTTGGTTGTTCTGATATATATATGTACTGAGCTTGGTACTGGTGCTGTATTTATGTACTGAGCTTGGTTCTGGTGGGTATATATGTACTGAGCTTTGTTCTGATGCTGTATTTAAGTACTGAGCTTGGTTCTGGTGCTGTATTTATGTACTGAGCTTGGTTCTAGAGTTGTATATATGTACTGAGTTTGGTTCTGGTGTTGTATATGTGTATGAGCTTGGTTCTGGTGTTGTATATGTGACGGGCACTGGGTTTGTGGACCCACTAGGCCGCTCCGCCGTAGTGGGGAGGCAGCTGACCAGGTCACAGTCTATGCGAAAGTAAAATGGCAGACAGTAATGCTTGTGTACCTGAAATAGTCCGGGCGGTGGCTGTGGCTTCAGCACGGATGGAGGCAGGTGCGGCAAGTAGCGCCAGACGTGGCGGGCAGTATCCGATGAGCGGTAGACACTTGACGTGGCAGATGACACTTGACGTGGCAGATGGCACTTGACGTGGCAGATGGCACTTGGCGTGGCAGATGGCACTTGACGTGGCAGATAGCACTTGGCGTGGCAGATGACACTTGATGTGGCAGATGGCACTTGACGTGGCAGAAGACACTTGACGTGGCAGATGGCACTTGACGTGGCAGAAGACACTTGACGTGGCAGATGGCACTTGACGTGGCAGAAGACACTTGAACGCGGGTAGGCACAGGAACAATACGGAATACAGGAATGGTAACAAGACACGGGTAACAGCTGTAACGGGAGACACTAAGGGACCATTTGCGAAACAGACTGGGAAAGACTAACAACGCTCAGGCAAGGATTAGAAGGCCAGGGGCCTTCTTATAGACCAGGAAATCGTAGCAGTTGATGATGATGATGACGATCCTAATTGCGCGCGCTGGCCCTTTAAGGCCGGGCGCGAGCGTGCGCGCGCACCCTACGGGACCCAGCCGGACGGAGCGGAAGTGAGCGCTGGCATCTCCTAGGAGGGAGACGGAGGCCAGCGCTCACAGATCCATGACTGCGGGCGTCGGGAGGTGAGTAAACCCGACGGCCCGCGGCCATGGGCGCTACAGTATATTTGTATGAGCTTGGTTCTGATGTTGTATATATGTACTAAGCTTTGTTGTGGTGCTGTATTTATGTACTGAGCTTGGTTTTGGTGAAGTATATATGTTCTGAGCTTCTCTTTGGTGCTGTATATATGTATTGAGCTTGGTTCTGGAGTTGTATATATGTTCTGAACTTCTCTTTGGTGCTGTATATATGAATTGAGCTTGGCTGTTATGATGAATATAACTCCTCAACCAAGCTCTGTACACACACACATATATATATATATATATATATATATACAGCACCAGAACCAAGCTCAGTACATATATACAGCACCAGTACAAATACAGCTCAGTACAGAGATCATTTGCAAATTTAGTTTAAGCCCTGCCATATAAGTTTGTACGGAATAAAACTACAGCTCCCGGTATAGCCAGAACGATGGTAAGGATATGCTGGGAGTTGCGGTTTCACAAAAAAGAACGATACACACATCATCTCGCTGCAGATCATACAGTGACTACAGTACTGAGCAGTCACAGGGAGAATAAACATTTACATCTAGGTGACGACTTCTCAGATTCGTTCTTTTTCTCATTACTTTTTCATCTGGTCCAGAACTCTATGATGCCTCCTGGCCATGACCCATTTCTGCGGAAATGGGTCAATTTGCTCAATTAGATGTCTTCGGAAGCTCACTTTTTCAACATTTCTGCACCTATAAACAAAGAGCAAATCCTTATGGTGCTGCACTCTATGCCACTAAATATAATAGTATCATACACTGTGTCCCCGAATATAATAGTGCTACACACTGTGCCCCTGAATATAATAGTAACATACACTGTGCCCCTGAATAAAATTGTGTCAAACACTGTAAAGTAATGCACCACACACAGTGCCCCCTGTAGATAGTGGCCCTTATAGAGACCCCTGTAGATAGTGACCCTCATAGAGCCCCCTGTAGACAGTGCTCCTCATAGAGCCCTCTGTAGATAGTGCTTCCAGTAGAGCCCTCTATAGAGAGTTCTCCCCATAGAGCCCTCTGTAGATAGTGCTCCCCATAGCCTTCTGTAGGTAGTAGCGTTCCTTGTAGATAGTGCCCCATGTACCGTTCCCTGCAGACAGGGACCACTGTAGCATTCCCTGTAGATAGTGCCCCCTGTGGCATTCACTGTAGCGTTCCCTGTATAGTGCACCCTGTAGATAGGGCCCTCTGAGGCATTCCCTGTAGATAAGGGCATCTATATAGTCCCCTGTAGCTACTGTTACCTATATAGTCCCCTGTAGCTACTGTACCCTATATAGTCCCCTGTAGCTACTGTTCCCTATATAGTCCCCTGTAGCTACTGTTCCCTATATAGTCCCCTGTAGCTACTGCTACCTATGTATTGTCCCCTGTAGTTTTTGTTCCCTATATAGTCCCCTGTAGCTACTGCTACCTATGTATTGTCCCCTGCAGTTTTTGTTCCCTATATAGTCCCCTGTAGCTACTGTTCCCTATATAGCCCCCTGTAGCTACTGCTACCTATGTATTGTCCCCTGTAGATACTGTTCCCTATATAGTCCCCTGTAGCTACTGCTACCTATGTACTGTCCCCTGTAACTACTGTTCCCTATATAGTCCCCTGTAGCTACTGTTCCCTATATAGTCCCCTGTAGCTACTGTTCCCTTTATAGTCCCCTGTAGCTACTACTACCTATGTATTGTCCCCTGTAGTTTATGTTCCCTATATAGTGCCCTGTAGCTACTGTTCCCTATATAGTCCCCTGTAGCTACTGTTCCCTATATAGTCCTCTGTAGCTACTGTTCCCTATATAGTTCCCTGTAGCTATTGCTACCTATGTATTTTCCCCTGTAGTTTATGTTCCCTATGTAGTCCCCTGTAGCTACTGGGGACTATATACAATGCTGGCCACAGTAGAAGAAAAAAACAAAACACATTTCTTACCTGTCCCGTTCATGCTCCGTCCCCCAGCAGCGCCAGTCCTCCTCCAGCGGAGTGATGCATCGGCGCGATGACGTCATCGCTGACTGCATCATCACGCCATCACCGACTGCATCATCACGTCATCGCCGACTGCATCATCACGCCAGGGCAGCGCTAGTGAAGTCAATTGTATCCGCATCCTAAGGACGCAAATACAATTGAGTGCAGGGAATCTGCTCCGGCTTTCCGTTTCACCCGGTTCTGCGAACCAGCTGTAATTTTAACAACCGGTTCGGGGGACCCACTGGGCCGTACCGCCGTCGCAGTATAGCAGCTGGCCAAACAGGGTACAAAGTCAATGTCTATAGTTCAGATAAAGGTACCTGGGGCAATACAGACAGTAGCGATGGTTTAGGCTCGGATGGAACTCTGACAGCAGGCAGACAAGAGGTGCGGTGAAGCACAGCGAGTGTAGCAGGCGACACAACACGACTCCAACTCAGAACAGCACAGGAACACGGAAGCACGGGATACAGGATACACGTAGCAGGAACGGGAACACTGGGAACTGGAGAATACTCAAGGGACCATTTTCAGAGACTGACATGGGTAGGTACAAACAAGCCTTCATCAATGAAGGAAGGGGCAGGGCCCTTCTTATAGTCCAGGGTGATCTGGGAGCAAATCAGCTCAATCTCACACATTTGTGCGCTCTGGCTCTTTAAGGCTGGACTGAGCTCGCGCGCAGCCTAGTGGTCACTGTGGTCACTTCGGGACAGGGCGGCCGCATGTTCTGGCATCTCTGGAGAGAAGGGCGTCGGCAGGATGAGAAGAGTTCGTGGTTAGCGTGCCCGTGTGGGTATTTATATGTGGGACGAACAGCCCGCAAACTAAAAACACAAATAGCGGAAAACTGCAACAATATCAGGAAGGTCAAATTAGATCACAGTGTGTCTGCACATTATTGTACAGTTTATAATAAAGACCCTAAGGATATCAAATTCCTAGCCATTGAGGTTATTGACAATGACTGGAGGGGGGAGAACTTTATTAAAAACATGAGTAAACAGGAACGTTTTTGGATATACCAATTAAAACGCTTCAACCCCTAGGACTTAATTCAGAATTTGAACTAAAGTGTTTTCTATAAAATGAATAAATATGATACATTGATTATTGTCATAGGTAGTATTTGGTTAGATATTTTGTTTCTGCGGAATGTGGATAATGTGAACATGAGTCTTTATTGATTATGTAACAGAGTATTTCCCACAATGCATTACTGTGCACAATCTGATTTACGTAGAAGTTAGTTTTTCTCAATGATCTGATGTGGATCCTCTGCATTAGTTCCTTGATTAGGTGTAGCTGCCCTTTGTGCTGATCGGTGCAGAGATTAGCTACATACCTACTGGGTGATCAGATTAGTGGTAAATACATAATGGTAAAAATAAATGCAATACATGAAATGATATGTGTCACGATGGGTGCGTGGACCCACTGGGCGGTACCGCCGTATTGGGATAGTGGCAGTGGCGTAACTACCACCGTAGCATGAGGGGGCCTGTGTCGCCCGCCGGCACGGGCCCCCACCATGGCCGGAGGCTCCGCTAGCAGCCACTATGGCTGCTACAGCGCGACGCCACTGAACACGACTACGGCAGAGCAGGGAGGTATCTCCCCGCTCTGCCATTAAACAAAAGACATGTATCCCCTATCCACAGGATAGTGGATACATGTGTAATCGCTGGCAGCGATAGGGAGAACGGGGGACTGAAAGTCCCCTGAAGTTCTCCATCACAAACCTCGGACTTCCGGGGTCTGTGTCGGCAGCTCCGTAGAAATGAATGGAGCGCCGGTCGCGCTTGTGCGCATGCGTGACCAGCGCTCCTTTCATATATATTGAGCTGCGCAGACACCGGAAGTCAGAGGTTAGTCATGGAGAACTTCGGGGGACTTTCAGTCCCACGTTCTCCCTATCGCTGCCAGCGATCACACATGTATCCCCTATCCTGTGGCTAGGGGATACATGTCTTTTGTAGGTCACGCTGTAGGTCACATTTTTTTGGGAGGGGGGACGCTGTATGGCGTTCCCTACAGGGGGGAGCTGTATGGCGTTCCCTACAGGGGGGGCTGTATGGCATTCCCTACAGGGGGGCTGTATGGCATTCCCTACAGGGGGGGCTGTATGGCGTTCAATACAGGGGGGGGGCTGTATGGCGTTACCTACACGGGGGGCTGTATGGCGTTCCCTACAGGGGGGGGCTGTATCGCGTTCTCTACAGGGGGGCTGTATGGTCCTTGTTGGGAATGCCATACAGCCCCCCCTGTAGGGAACGCCATACAGCCCCCCCTGTAGGGAACGCCATACAGCCCCCCCTGTAGGGAACGCCATACAGCCACCCTGTAGGGAACGCCATACAGCCCCCCCCCTGTAGGGAACGCCATACAGCCCCCTTTGTAGATAACGCCATACAGACCCCCCTGTAGATAACGCCATACAGACCACTTTGTAGATAATGCCATACAGACCCCCCCTGTAGATAACGCCATACAGACCCCCCTCTAGATAACGCCATACAGCCCCCTCTGTATATAACTCCATACAGCCCCCCTGTAGATAACGCCATACAGCCCCCACTGTAGAGAACGCCATACAGCCCCCCCTGTAGAGAACGCCATACAGCCCCCCCTGTAGAGACCGCCATACAGCCCCCTCTGTAGAGAACGCCATACAGCCCCCCCTGTAGATAACGCCATACAGCCCCCTCTGTAGATAACGCCATATAGCCCCCTCTGTAGAGAACGCCATACAGCCCCCCCTGTAGATAACGCACTACAGCCCCCTCTGTAGATAACGCCATACAGCCCCCCTGTAGATAATGCCATACAGAGTCCCCCTGTAGATAACGCCATACAGCCCCCTTTGTAGATAACGCCATACAGCCCCCTCTGTAGATATCTACAAAGGGGGCTGTATGGCGTTATCTACAGGGGGGCTGTATGGCGTTATCTACAGGGGGATGTATGGCGCTATCTACAGAGGGGGCTGTATGGCGTTATCTACAGGGGGATGCATGGCGTTATCTACAGGGGGGCTGTATGGCGTTATCTACAGGAGGGTTGTATGGCGTTATCTACAGGGGGATGTATGGCGTTATCTACAGGGGGCTGTATGGCGCTATCTACAGGGGGATGTATGGCACTATCTACAGAGGGGGCTGTATGGCGTTCTCTACAGGGGGGGCTGTATGGCGTTATCTACAGGGGGGCTGTATGATGTTATCTACAGGGGGGGCTGTATGGCGTTATCTACAGGGGGGGCTGTAAAAAAGGCACTATCTCCAAGGGGAGGTTGTGTGACATCCAGGGGAGGGTGGGCCCCAGTGAAAAGTTTGCTATGGGGCCCAGTCTTTCCTAGTTACGCCCCTGGATAGTGGGATAGCAGCTGGCCAACCGGATACCAAGTTAAAGTCTATAGTTCAAATAAAGGTACCTGTGGTAACTTCAGACAGTAGCGATGGTTAGGCTCTGATGGGACCTTGGCAGCAGGCAGACACCAGGTGCGGTGTAACACATCAGGCGTAGTATACAGCACAACACTACTCCAACTCTTTACGGTACAGGAACAAGGTAGCACGGGATACAGGATACAGTTAGCAGGAACGGGATCACTGGGAACTGGAAACCACTTAGGGACCATTTGCAAAGACTAACACAGGTAAACACAATAGCACTTACAGGTGACCGTTATAGATCTAGCAGATAATGATAGCACTTACAGGTGACCGGTATAGATCTAGCAGATAGAAAAACACTTACAGGTGACCGGGGCAGATCTAGCAGATAATAATAATAATAATTACAGGGCCGGAGGCAGCGCTTAATAGGTGCACAAAGATGGCAGACATGGGGGACTTCATTAGGCCCCCAGGCAGCCATAGCAACCCTCGCCCCCCCCCCCCCCGCGATTCTGTTGCAGGGGGCGCAATGAGCTGTTAGAGGGGGTCACCTCCCTCTTTCTAACGATTTAAATGCTGCGATCGCTATTGACCGCAGTATTTAACGAGCTAAACGAGCGGGATCGCGCTCGAGTGTGATGCCGCTCATTACTCTGAAGTGTCGGCTGTAACAAACAGCCGACACCCGCATCGTATGGAGCGATTTCACTACGTGAGCCCGCTGCATACTTCCCCTACCCGACTTTGGCGTATGGATACATCAAATGTTGGGAAGGGGTTAATAACTCTTACAATTGATTGTGGCAGCTTTAACTAATAATAATAGCACTTACAGGTGACCACGGCAGATCTTCAGATAATAATAACATTTACTGGTGACCAGGGCAGATCTTGCAAATAATAATAACACTAAAAGGTGCCCAGAGCTGGCCTAGCAGATAACAATAGCACTTACAAATGACTAGGGAAGATCTAGTAGGTAATAATAGCACTTACAGGTGACTGGAATATATCTAGCAGATAATAATAACACTTAAAAGTGCCTAGGGCAGATCTAGCAGAAAATAATAGTTATAGTAATAATAGTACAATGGTCCAGCCATCTTTTATATACATGGGGTGGTACACAGAAAGCTGCATGAGCCGGTCACCAGCCAGTATCAGTGTATGATGGACATGAAGTGCATTAGGGTGCAAGGAGTGTGAGGGAATTGTCACGATCTGTGGGTATGTGGACCGCCGTAGCGGTATAACAGCTGGTCAATGCAAAGTACCAAGTACAGTCTATAGTTCAAGCAAGGTTACCTGTGGCGGTGCAGACAGTAGCGATGACGAGGCTCAGATTGGACATTGGCAGCAGAAACCAGGCATGGTGTAACACAGCAGACAGACTGGTGGCACAACACAACTCCACCTCTCTAAGGCACAGGAACAAGTTAGCATCGGATACAGGATACATTTAGCAGGTACGGGAACACTGGGAACTGGAAGATACTAAGGGACCATTTGCAAGACTAACACTGGAATACAAACTACGCTCAGGCAATGAAGGAAGGGGCAGGGCCCTTCTTATAGTCCAGGGTGATTATGGGAGTAATCAGTCAATCTAAAATATGTGTGTGCTCTGCCCCATTAAGGCCGGGAATGAGCTTGAGCGTGCACCCTAGTGGTCACTGCAGGACAGTATGGCCGGATGTGCTGGCATCTCTGGGGAGGAAGACGTCTGCAGGATGATAGGAGTCTGTGGTCTGCGACCGCGGATGTTACAGTATCATCCCTCTTACGCCCCATCTTCTTGGGGCCAGAACGAGAGAGGAACTTCTTAATGAGGGAAGGAGACTTGATGTTCTCCTTTGGCTCCCAGGACCTCTCTTCTGGACCAAACTCCTTCCAATCCACCAAGTAAAAGGTTTTTCCTCTTATCCTCTTGAAGTCCAAGATCTCCTTGACCTCAAATACATCGGCAGAACCTTTGGGGGCAAGTGCAGGGCTAAGAGTCATAGAGTAGCAGTTCAGGACCACAGGCTTCAGAAGAGACACGTGAAAGGAGTTTGGGATTCTGAGGGTAGCGGGCAGCCGAAGCTTATAAGAGACCGGGTTGATCCACTGGAGGATCTCAAATGGTACGAGGTACCTGGAAGTGAATTTGCATGACGGCACCCTCAGCCGGATATTCCTTGAGGACAGCCAGACCTTGGTACCCGGAAGATACTGGGGAGGCTCTCTTCTCCTTGTGTCTGCCTTTCGCTTCATGTGGTTGACCGCCAGCAGATTAGGGGATCGGGTTCGCTACCAGATCTGTAGGAAGTCCCTGAATGCAGAGTCAGCTGAAGGCACCTGGGACGTAGCGGACACAGTGAGAGGAATTTGTGAATGTTGGCTGTAGACAATAAAGAACATTTAAGAAGCAGTGGACTAATTTGTGTGGTTGTTATAGGAGAACTCGGCCCAAGGAAAAAGCTGCACCCAGTCATCATGCTGCCTGGAGAGGAAGTGTCGTAGATAGTTCTCCATGGTTTGGTTGATCCTCTCAACTTGGCCATTGGACTGGAGATGGTAGGCTGAGGAAAAGTCCAACTTTACATCAAGAAGTTTGCAGAGGGCTCTCCAAAATTTCGAGGTGAACTGAACCCACCGATCCGACACGATATGCAGAGGTAAGCCATGCAGGCGGAAGATGTGTTGGATGAAGGGGTCGGCCAGTCGAGAAGCAGATGGCATCCCAGTCAGCGGAACGAAATGAGGCATCTTCGAGAATCGATCCACCACCACCCAGACCGCACTGCATCCAACAAAGGGAGGCAGGTCCGTGACAAAGTCCATTGCTATATGCTGAAAGGGAGCATTGGGCAGAGGCAGTGGATGAAGCAGGCCAGCAGGCATGGAGTGAGCAACCTTGTTAGCCGCGCACACTGTGCAGGATGAGACAAAGTCCATGATGTCTTTGGGCAATCAGGTCTCGGGTTTTAACCCCTTCCAGCCTTAGCCCTTTTTCAGATTTTCATTTTCGTTTTTTCCTCCCCACATTCCAAAAGCCATAACGTCTTTATTTTTCCATCGATATAGTACTATGAGGGCTTGATTTTTGCGGGATGAGTTGTAGTTTTTCGAAGCATCATTTATTTTGCCAGATAATGTACTAGGAAACGGGAAAAAATTTATTTGTGGGGTAGAAAATGAAAAAAACTGTGATTCCTCCATGGTTTTTTGCGCGCCGTTTTTACGGAATTCACTGTGCAATTGAAACAACATGTTAATTTTATTTTGTGGGTCAATACGATTACGCCGATACCAAATATATATAGTTTTTTTTATATTTTACTACTTTTACAAGTAAAAACCTAAGTTTAAAAAAGAAAATTAATTTTGTGTCGCCAAATTCTGGGAGCCATAACTTTTTTATTTTTCCGTCGATTAAGTGGTATGAGGGCTTATTTTTTGCAGGATAAGCTTTAGTTTGTAATAATACCATTTTGGTGTACATGCGATGGTTTGATATTTTTTTATTTCATTTTTTGTGGGAGATTAGGTGACCAAAAAAAATAGAGATTCTGGTGTTTATAATTATTTTTTTTACGGCGTTCACCGTGCGGGTTAAATAATGATATATTGTAATAGTTCAGACTTTTACGGACGCGGTGATACCAATTATGTTTATTTATTTATTGTTTTGCTATGCTCTAGTGGGAAAATGGGAAAAGTTTTTTTAATATATATATATTTTTTTAATTAATGTATTGCAGTATATCGTGATTCTGACAGGCAACTATTAAGCTCTGCCAGGGCTTAATAGGTGTGCAAAGATGGTTGACCTGGGTGCCTTCATTAGGCCCCCAGGCAGCCATAGCATCCATCGCCCCGGTTGTGTTGCGGGGGGAGGGCACGATGAGCTGTTTGGGGGGGTCGCCCCCCTCTTTCTAATGATTTAAATTCTGCGGTCGTTATTGACCACAGCATTTAACGAGTTAAACGAGTGGCATCGCCCTGAGCGCGATGCTGCTCCTTGCTCTGAAGTGTCGGCTGTAACAAACAGCCGACACCCGCATCGTATGGAGCCCGCTCCATACTTCCCTACCCGACTTTGTCGTATGGATACGTCAAATGTCGGGAAGGGGTAAAGGGGACCCGTGTGACCTGCCAGTCTGGAGCTGTTGCCCCAGCGGAGGATTCTCCTTCTGTCCGTCAAGCGCACAAAAGTCCTTCCCGGAGGTATGTCTCTTACTTGCAGAGGGTTGACAGAGATAATGCAGGACGGATCAATGATATTTTGTGGAGTCTCCATGGTGTCCTCTGTCTCAAACGACCTGGACAAAGCATCGGCCATCACATTCTTGTCGGCAGGGCGTTAGTGGAGATCAAACTGGAACTGGGCAAAGAACAGTGACCACCTAGCTTGACGGGGCTTCAGTCTGGAGATAGGTGAGATTCTTCTGGTCAGTAAATATCAGGATGGGATGAACTGCGCCTTCTAGTAGATGTCTCCACTCCTCCAGGGCCAATTTGATGGCCAGTAACTCCCAATCCCCAATCGAGTAGATGCGCTCTGCGGAAGAGAAAAGTTTGGAGTAATAGCCACATATTATTGCCTTGCCCTTGGGGACCTCTCTGTAACAGAAGTGCGCCAGCACCAACAGAGGAGGCGTCCATCTCCAATGAAAACTGTTGAGATACATCAGAATGATGGAGGGTAGAGGCTGACGTGAAGGCACTCTTCAGGCTATTAAATGCGGATTCCGCTTCTGAAGTCCCCACCTTGGCGTTCATGCCCTTATTGGTGAGGGTAGAGATGGGAGCTGTCAGTGAGGAGAAGTTTGGGATGAACTGCTGGTAAAAAATGGTGAATCCCAGGAAACGCTGTATGGACCTTAAGCCTTCAGGATGTGGCCATTCCAGGACGGTTTTTACCTTCCCAGGATCCATCTTGAGGCCTTGATCTGAGATGATGTAGCCCAGGAAGGGTAGAGGATCTCTCTCAAACACGCACTTCTCCAGCTTGGCATATAGATATTCTCCCTTAATTGCAGCAAAACTTGACGGACATGTCTCTGATGAGTCGTCGGGTCTGGAGAAAAATCAAGATGTCATTGAGATAGACCACAACACAGACATAGAGGAGGTCACGGAAGATGTCATTACGAACTCTTGGAAGACCGTTACACAGGCCAAAGTGCATCACCAGGTATTCATAGTGCCCGTCCCGGGTGTTAAATTCCGTCTTCCATCCGTCACCCTGGCGAATCCAGATTAGGTTGTAAGCCCCACGCAGGCCTAGCTTAGAAAAAATCTTGGCTCCTCGTATGCAGTCAAAAAGTACTGAAATCAGTGGCAACGGATATCTATTTTTGACCGTGATCTGGTTGAGACTCCGGTAGTCGATGCATGGTTGAAGATAAGTGTCCTTCTTTTTGACGAAGAAGAACCCGGCCCCGGCAGGGGAGGGGGATTTTTGTATAAAACCCCTCTCCAAATTCTACTTAATATAGGCGGACATAGACTGAGTCTCTGGCAAGGAGAGAGGGTATACCCTTCCACGGGGAAGGGATGCGTCAGGAACCAGTTCAATAGAGCAGTCATACTCCCAGTGTTGGGGTGGTGTCTCCGTCTCCTTCTTGCTGAAGACATCCGCAAACTGTGAATAGTGAGAAGGCAACCCTGCCAATGACTGAGACTGGGGAGACTGGGCCAGATGTATCTGCCCCAGGCAGCAGTTGAGGCACTTGGAACCCCACTGGAGAACCTCTCCTGAATTCCAGTCCAGAACAGGGACATGTAGTCGGAGCCAGGGCAGACCCAGCAGCACAGGGTTGACGGACTTGGGCAGGACAAAAAACATGATGAGCTCGGAACGATGGGCTCCCACTTGGAGCTTCAGTGGTTTGGTCACAGCTTCTAAAGGGTTTGGCAGAGGCAGTCCATTCACCGAGGCAACGATCAAAAGCCTCTCCAGGGGGGATGTGGGCAAATGGAGAAGATCCTCCAGGTCTCTCAGAATAAAGTTAGCTGCGGATCCAGAGTCCAGATAGGCAGAGACCCGGTGTGTCTTTTCACCGGACACTATGGTAGCGTGGATGGACAATTTAGAAGACAGTCCCTCCTCACCCAGAATTGTCTCGCCAACCAACCCTAGGTTCTTGGACTTTTGGGGGCACAGACGCACAAGGTTGCCCCTGAGGCCGCAATAGAGTCCCGAAGTGTGTCTGCATTGTTTCTCCTGGATAGACAGCTTGAGATGGTCCTTCTTCAAATCCTCCTATGGTGGAACAGCTGATGAGGGCAACAGGGGTTGCTGAAATGTAGGAGCAGGAACAGGGAGTCCGCCCTCCCGACGAGCCTCTTGGATCCGTTCTCGGATACTTATGTCAATCCGAGCCACCAGAAGAATGAGATCATCCAGGGTAGATGGCAGACCTCGGACGGATAGCTCGTCCTTAATCTCGGGGGACAGTCCCTGCCAGAATGTAGCCACCAAGGCCTCATTGTTCCATAACAACACTCCCGCCAGGGTGCGGAAGTGAATGACGTACTCGCCCATGGAAGTGTCTCCCTGGTGAAGGTTTAGCAGGGAGGCAGCTGCTGACAAGACTCGTCCAGGCTCCTCAAACACCGTGCAAAATGTACGTAGGAACCCCTGCAAGTTACTGGTCTCTGGTGATTGTCGTTCCAAGATAAGGTTCGCCCATGCTAGGGCCCTGCCAGTGAGGAGAGAGACGATGAAAGCGACCCTTGCACCGTCAGTAGAAAATGCTCTTGCATACAGACTAAAGTGGATCTGACACTGGTTCAGAAATCCCCTGCATGTGACATCATAGCGATGAGGTAGTGGCAGGGAAAATCGAGGGTCAGCACTGCCAGGAGGTGTAGTAGGAGGAACAGCAGAGGCAATAGGAGCAGGTGCCGGGGGAACCATAACCAGCTGATGTGCAATAATGTTCAACGCCTGGAGGCGTTGGTCCTGTCGAGACCGGACGTATAGCATATCCGACCGCATCACTTGTGACGTCGTCATGGTCTTGGGTTGGCCAGCGGGGTCCATGGCCTGAGCGTACTGTCACAATCTGTTGGTATGTGGACCCACTGGAGCGTACCGCCGTAGTGGGATAGCAGATGGCGAAACAGGGTACAAAGCAAAGTTAATATTTCGAGTAAGGGTACCTGTGGCAATGCAGACAGTAGCGATGGCAGTCTCAAAAGGGACCTTGGCTGCAGGCAGACATCAGGCGCGGTGAAATACAGTGGGAGTAGTATGCGACACAATCACGACTCCATCTCTCTACGGCACCCGAACAAGGTAGCATGGGATAACAGGATACAGCTAGCAGTAACGGGAACACTGGGAACTGGAAAACACTAACAGACCATTTGCAAAGACTAACACGGGTAAACACAACAACGCTTAGGCAATGGAGGAAGGGGCAGGGACCTTCTTATAGTCCAGGCTGATTTTGGGCTAATTTGATATAATATTCAGGTGCGTGCGCTGGCTCTTTAAACCACTAAACCACTGGACACCAGAGACTGGGGCACTAATCCACTGAACACCAGAGACTGGGGAACTAGACCATTTGGCACCAGAGACTGGGGCACTAAACCACTGGAAACCAGAGACTAGAGTACTAAATGATTGGACACCAAAGACTGGGGCACTAAACCAATGGACACCAGAGACTGGGGCACTAAACCACTGGAAACCAGAGATTTGAGAACTAAACCATTGGACACCAAAGACTGTGGCACTAAACCAATGGACACCAGAGACTGGGGCACTAAACCACTGGAAACCAGAGACTAGAGAACTAAACCATTGGACACCAGAGACTAGGGAACTAAACCGCTAGATACCAGAGACTGGGGCACTAAAACACTGGACACCAAAACTAGAGAACTAAACCACTGGACACCAGAGACTGGGGAACTAAACCACAGTACACAAGAGACTGGGGAACTAAACCAATGGACACCGGAGACTGGGGCACTAAATCACTGAACATCAGAGACTGGGGAACTAGACCAATGGTCACCAGAGACTGGGGCACTAAACCAGTGGACACCAGAGTCTGGGGCACTAAACCACTGGAACCAGAGACTAAAGAACTAAACCGCTGGACACCAGAGACTAGGGAACTAAACAAATCGACACCAGTGACTGGGGCACTAAACCACTGGAAACTAGAGACCAGAGAACTGAACCACTGGACACCAGAAACTGGAGAACTAAACCACTGGACACCAGAGACTGGAGAACTAGAACACTGGGCACCAGAGACTGGAGAACTAGAACACTGAATACCGGAAACTGGAGATCTAAAACACTGGACACAAGAGACTGGAGAACTAAAACACTGGACACCAGAGACTGGAGAACTAAAACACTGGACACCAGAGACTGGAAAACTAAAACACTGCTCACCAGAGACTGGGGCACTAAACCACTGGACATCAGAGCCTGGAGAAATAAACCAATGGACACCAGAGACTGGGGCACTAAACCACTGAACACCAGAGACTGGGAAGTAAACCAATGGACACCAGAGACTGGGGGACTAAACCACTGGACACCAGAGACTGGGGGACTAAACCACTGGACACTAGAGACTGGGGCACTAAACCACTGGAAACCAGAGCCTGGAGAACTAAACTACGGGACACCAGAGACTGGGGAACAAAACCAATGGACACCAGAGACTGGGGCACTAAACCACTGGATACCAGAGACTGGGGCACTAAACCACTGGAAACCAGAGACTAGAGAACTAAACCAATGGACACCAGAGGTTGGGGAACTAAACCAATGGACACCAGAGACTGGGGCACTAACCCACTGGACACCAGGGACTGCGGCACTAAACCACTGGACACTAGAGACTGGGGCACTTATCCACTGGACACTGGAGACTGGGGCACTTATCCACTGGACATTAGAGACTGGGGCACTTATCTACTGGACATTAAATGATGTGTAATATTTCTGTAACGAGTCTCTAAATTATTGTTGCTTATTTCTGGTAATACAAATAAGAAGCAGATAATAACTATTATATATAAAGAACAGGCGACACCCCGGCTGCAGCTAAATCCAGGCCACACTGAGATGTATTATACTGAAGTGTATAAAAAGAGGGGAGATGCTGACATCTTGTACACTGTCCCCTGTCCTACACCATGCTTCATTACCCTGAGCTCTACAGACAGCCACTCCTGTTCTGTGTTATATGGGGGTGCTCTGCGTTATTTGGGAGCCTTATGCAAAGACCTCTACTCTCAGCACACACCAGGATTGCCCTGTTACTTGTACTGATTCTGTATGTGACACATTGTAGATCTCAGAATCCTCCACCAGCCTGTCATCTGCTCCTAGCCAGGACTGTTGAGGATTATGAATATTTTCAGGATGGAGACATCATTATCGGAGGAGTTTTCACCGTCAACTTTTTTATGAATGGATTTAGCCGGGATGGCAGTTTTCATTGTTACATCTGTTTGGGGTAAGTGTGAACAGATCAGTGTTCAGGACCCTCATGTACAGTCAGTGTTAGGAGACGTAGGCAGCCAAGAATCTGCACTTGTCGCTCCCTTACTCCATTATTTGCAGAGATGTGCTGTGGTGTCATTTATGGGAATCCAGTCAGTCGGTTCAATTTGTGGCCAAAAATTGCTGAAATGCCTACACACTGTTTACAGCATAAAGGAGGTTTTCTCGTTACCTACATTGATGTCCGTTATATATTATGATGGGGGGAATGAGTTATAATGGAATAATAGATTCATTCATTGACATGCTGCAGTCTCTCACATTTACTATTACTCAGCAGCGGATGTCAGCTCATATGACAAGTCATCATTGTGATGACAGAGGCTCCAGAGCAGTCTACCCAGTGAGATGACGGCTCCTGACACTGTCCAGTAGAGGGTCATCCCATTTTATAGATCTTCTGCTACTAGAAATCTTCTTGGGCTTCCACACAGTTATATGATGTCCTTCAGGTTCAGTCTTTCTCAGACCGAGCTTGTCTTACTGAAGTAAAAAATCCTTCTTGGCCCCTACAAGTGTTAGGACGTTCCTGTGCTGGACTCCTCTGGTTGGTATCTCTCATCTCCATGCCACATATGATGGATAGATCTGTTGGGTCAGTCTTGCTCCGTACCATGTGCTACTGAAGGAGGCAGGTCAGGACCTCTGGGCAGGAGGGATGGAAGGAGAGACAGCTCTGCTGGTTTACCAGGAGGTGGAGGAGGAAGAGGAGGAGATGGAAACATTAACAACAGCTTGAGGAAGAAGAACATCTTGACCCCACATCTACTGGTGGCAAATGTTAGGTGTGACCATGAAAACAAACAGGGTGAAGAATTCAGGTAAGGAGTGCAGCGTGATGTCTCCTGGTACTCCAGCACCCTTACAATTTTAGGGTATGTGCACGCGATAATTGCATTTACGTCTGAAATTAAGGAGCTGTTTTCAGGAGAAAACAGCTCCGTAATTTCAGACGTAATTGCATGTACTCGCATTTTGCGAGGCGTCAATTATGGCCGTAATTTGGAGCTTTTCTTCATTGGAATCAATGAAAAACGGCTCCAATTACATCTCAAGAAGTGTCCTGCACTTCTTTTGACGAGCCGTCTTTTTATGCGTCGTCGTTTGTCAGCGACGCGTAAACGACAGGTCGTCGGCACAGTATGTCGGCAAACCCATTGAAATGAATGGGCAGATGTTTGCCGACGTATTGGAGCCGTATTTTCAGGCGTAAATCGAGGCATAATACGCCTTGTTTATGCCTGAAAATAGGTCGTGTGAACCCAGCCTTACAGTTTGAGTGTGCATTGTCTTCATTTTACTATTGAGAGGACATCTGCGGACTTACATAGTCACATAGTACGGTAAAAAAAGATGTCCATCAAGATCAACCAAGGAATGGGAGAAAGGGAAGAGGTGAGAGAAAGGGAAGAAATAGGAGAAAGGGAAAGGACGAGAGAAAGGCAAAGGATGGAAGAAATGGAAGGGATGTAAGAAAGGGAAGGGATGGGAGAAACTGTAGACATTATTTTACCCCTATTGATCAAAAAGAAGGTTTAAAAAAACAGAAACTTGTGCCCTCTTTTTTCCGTATTCCCTGCTCCATTGTGGTATATTTCACTTCCCTAGTGCATATTCCAATACTGTTGTTATTACTGTTGTTGATCAGCCAACAAACGAGCGTTAAGTGTAAGGCTGGATTCACACGAGCATGTTCGGCCCATAATGGACGGACGTATTTCGGCCGCAAGTCCCGGACCGAACACACTGCAGGGAGCCGGGCTCCTAGCATCATACTTATGTACTACGCTGGGAGTCCCTGCCTCGCTGCCGGACAACTGTCCCATACTGTAATCATGTTTTCAGTACGGGACAGTAGTTCCACGGAGAGGCAGGGACTACTAGCGTCGTACATAAGTATGATACTAGGAGCCCGACTCCCTGCAGTGTGTTATGGTCTGGGACTTGCTGCCGAAATACGTCCGTCCATTACGGACGTAATGTGCTTGTGTGAACCCAGCCTAACCGGTCAGTGTAACATCATTTCTTCCAGGAAATTCATTTACGCCCACACTTTCTTTTTTAAGGAAATGTTCAGTGTGATGTTTAGTATTTCTTGTATTGGACTTGCCTGGGCATGGTGTGTTTCCTGACTATGAGTGGTACTCGAGCACGGAAGTGTGTCGACAATTTATTTTTCATTTATGTATTAGTTTTGTTTAATATCATGGAATGTAATGTAAACAGGTCGCTGAAAGCAAGGAACCTCCGGCACACGCCATGATTACTGAGCCAGGATATATGGCACATCACCAGCAGGAGACATGAAATCCTGTATATACACAAGCCCGGACCAGCAGGTGACAACAGAGCGGAACAGCAGGACTACCCAGAACCACAGCTATGGAGGATACAGCAGACAGACAAACCTAGATACCAGCTAAGGAGTAGAAGTAGCCCCCCACCGGTGCTAGAGGCACCTGTTATTACCCTGGTGGTCACTATCATGACTAGCTGCTATGGAGGAGCCCCAACCAAAGAGCCAGAGGAGGAACACATTCTACAGCAAATGTATCAGACATAGGCGCCAGCCTGGCCCCACCCATTATTACTCTGGCCACACCTCCAATACCAACCTGATCTTAAAGGAGATGCATAAGTTTTTATTTACTATTTATGGATCTATATTGAAGAATTTATTTCTAATCTGTGTATTTTTCTGATTGTTATTTTTTCAGTTTTTTTACATGGTTATGGGGCGGCCATCTTGTCTGAGCTGCTGCAGTTCTAGAGATTTGCTTTACAGCAGACGTCAGGACGTCTCAGTCAAATGTGTCAGGTTGTCTCTCCATTGTCCTCCACTGTTCTCTACTCCAGTCTAGTTCTCCATTCTTGTGCCAATTTCAAGTCGTAGGTCAGCACTGGAGTCCAGGCACAAGCAATCTATGATTGATCCTTCTATCAGGACACGTGTTGCATTCTGGGAGGTGCCAGGTTTTGGGGGCTGTCTCACGGACTCCTGGACACACATTGGTCATGGGAGTTGGTTACTTAGAGGAGCCGGTAGTTTTCGGGTCACATTGTGATCTACCAGGATTTCTATACTTTTATTAGAGTCCGTGTCTATCATCTTTGACCGCAGATCTTAATGTTCTATTTTTCTCTGGTCTGTGTGTGATTGAACCTTTTACACTATCACAGTCACCTTTTATATAATTTTCTATCATCTCCACAGACCCGTGCCTCTGTATTACAAGTATCTTCTGACTTTCCGTTTCGCCATTGAGGAAATTAACCGAGATCAGACAATTTTACCTAATATCTCTCTGGGATATCACGTATACGACTCGTGCTCCGATAGCAAGAAAGCTGTGAAAAGTGTCCTACAGATTTTATCAGGACTAAGAACGACCGTCCCCAATTATTCCTGTACCGGGCAGAGGAAGGTAGCTGGTTTTATTGGAGATCACAGTTCAGTGACTACCGTGTCCATGGCTCTGATACTGGCATTATACCGATACTCACAAGTAGGTGGTATTCCCTTATATATTGTAATGACTGGTCAATACTAAGGGATTGGTAGGATCAGGTCATGGAGATTCATGAAGGAAGACTTGTAAGAACTGCTGTGATCAGTAGTTCTACCGCCGTCCCGGGCTCCTTTATGATATTCCAAATGAGCCAACAACAATAGAGCAATCCTGCCAGTAAAATGTACAAATTGAAGGTTTATTTGTCGGCATGCAAGAAGGGTATCACAGATGTCTTTTAACGCCTTCCCGACATTTGCCGTATGGGTACGCCATGGAAAGCTAGTGCTTCCCACAATTTGCCATATCCATACGCCAAATGCTTGGCACCGGCTCAGAAGCTGAGTCGGTCCCATCATTGGCGGATCTCAGCGGCATCTTACAACTGACATCCGGCTGTAATGGCGTGGACCGAAATTAGCTTTGATCCCCGCCTTTAACCCCTTCAATGCAGCGCTCAAACGCGATCGCTACATTTAAGGTGTTTGCAGCTCATCGGAACCCCAGCAATGAAATTGCCGGGGTTCCGGTGGCTGCAATGGCAAATAGAGGCCTAATACTGGCCAACCGGACTGCCTAGCATGGAAGCCGGTCAAGCTTCCGTAGCCGCCGGCAAGATGGCGCCGGCTCAGGAGCTGATCCGGCGTCATCAGCGGTGGAAGTCAGCTGTATGTTACAGCTGACATCCACCTGTAATGGCAGGAACCGGAGCTAGCTCCGATCCCTGCCATTAACCCCTTCGATGCAGAGATCGAAATTGATCGCTACATCTTAGCTGTTCTAGCAGATCGCCAGCCCTGACAGGCAATCAGGACTGGCGACTGCTGCTATGGCAACAGGAGACACAATGGCCTCCTGCTCTGCCATTACGAAAGCCGATTAGGCCCCACCGGGAGGCGAAACCTAATCGGCATGCTGTCAGTGAATAACTGACAGATCTAATACATTGCATTACGTAGGTAGTGCAATGTAATAGAAAAAAACAAAACAGACAGTTGGACCTTCAAGTCCCGTAGTGGGACTTAAAAAAAAGTGTAAAAAAAGTGAAAAAAATAAAAGTTTGAAAACATAATAAAAGTTTAAAGTAATAAAATAAAACACAATCGCCCTGTTCCCTTATCAAGTCCTTTATTATTGAAAAATAATAATAAACCATACGTATTTGGTATCCCTGCGACCGTACTGACATGAGGCATAAAAATATTCTATTATTTATTGCACGCGGTAAACAGCGTAAAAAAAAACGTAAAAAACTATACCAGAGTTTCTGTTTTTTGGTCACTTTGCCCTACAAATATTGGAATAAAAAGTGATCAAAAAGTCGCACGTATCCAAAAATGGTACCTATAAAAACTATAGCTCGTCTCGCAAAAAACAAGCCCTCATACACCTCCGTGGACTAAAAAGTTAAAAAGTTATGGTTCTCAAAACTTAGCGACAGAAAAAATACATTCTCTTTACAAAAGTTATTTTATTGTGCAAAAAGTTGTAAAACATAAAAAGTGCCATAAAATATGTATCGCCGGAATCGTACTGACCCGCAGAATAAAGGTAACATGTAATTTATAACGCATGGTGAACACTGTATAAAAAAAAATAAAAAAAACTATGCCAGAATTGTGTTTTTTTGGTCACCTGGCCTCCCAAAAAATAGGATAAAAGGTGATCAAAAAGTCGCATGTACCCCAAAATGGTACCAATAATAACTACAGCTCATCCCGCAAAATAAAAGCCCTCATTCCACTACGTCTATGAAAAAATAAAATTAGTTATGGCTCCAATAAGTCAGGAAATAAAAAATATGCAGTTTTGCCGGCCCGAGGGGAACATTTCTTCTGATTCAAGAGGCGATTTATCAAGGACCTAAAATTAGGGAACCAGGAAGGGGAGGGCCCAAACATGTCTGCTGGAAGCGAGGGTGCCCGTATTATACCAGGAAGGGGAGGGCCCAAACATATCTGCTGGAAGCGACGGTGCCCGTATTATACCAGGACAACACTTTCCCAGCAAAATTCCCCAAAATGTAAAGGTGCCGAGTGTGGACCAAAAGGGGCATAAGAAAGGACGCCATATATCAGTGCGACAACAGCCTGTGCAGAAAGGGTTGCTTCACAGCGTAACACATATCTATGGATTATTTTATTGTTTTTTTACCCCATTATTATACCACCTGACTATGCCCCTGATGTACTCTGCCCAACTTACATGTACCCCTCCCATTATTATACAATCTGACTATGCCCCTGATGTACTCTGCCCAGCTTACATGTACCCCCAGATTATTATACCATCTGACTATGCCCCTGATGTACTCTGCCGAGCTTACATGTGCCCCCACATTATAAATGGAAACACCAGCAACACTCAAACAAATCTACTACCAAGCAAAATCCGCTCTCCAAAAGCCAAATGGCGCACCCTCTGCTCTGAGCCCTACAGTGTGCCCAAACAGCCGTTTCCTCCCACATATATGGCATTGCCATACCTGGGAGAACCCTTTTAACAATTTTTGGGGTGTGTGTCTCCAGTGGCATAAGCTGGGCATGACATATTTGCCACTGAAATGGCACATCTAGGGAAAAATATTCATTTTTAATTTGCACCATCCGCAGCGCATTCATTTATGGAAAATACCTGTGGGGTGAAAATTATCACTACACCCCTTAATAAATGCTTTGAGGGGTGTAGTTTCCAAATGGGGTCATTTCTCAGGGGTTTCTTTTTTATTATTTCACATCTGAGCCTCTGCAATTGTGAACCAATACTGTGTAAATTGCCAAATTAGGCCTCAATTTTACATGGTACGCTTTCACTTCTGAGCCTGGTCGAATGTCCAGGCAAAAGATTAGGGCCCCATGTAGGGTGTTTCTAAAACCGGGAAACACCGCATAATAATTAGAGGGCTGTCTTGTTATGGTGGCACAAGCCGGGCACCACATATTGGCATATCTATGGAAAAACTCCCATTTTCACTCTGCAACATCGAGTGCACACTAATTTCTACAAAACACCAGGGTTAACATGCTCACTACACCCCTAGGTAAATGCAATTAGGGGTGCAGTTTCCAAAATGGGGTCACTTCTGGGGGGTTTTCACTGTTTTGATCCCACAGGCACCCAGAAACCAATCCAGCAAAATCTGCACTCCAAATTGTGCTCCTTCCCTTCTGAGCCCTGCCGTGTGGCCAAACAGCAGTTTATGACCACAAATGGGGTATTGCCGTACTCGGGAGAAATTGCTTTACAAATGTTGGGTTCTTTTTTTCCTTTATTTGTTAAGAAAATGAAAAATTTTGCGCTAAAGCTACGTCTTATTGAAGAAAAAGGATTGTTTTTATTTTCACTGCCCAATTCTAATAAATTCTATGAAACATCTGTGGGGTCAAAATGCTCACTACACCCCTAGATGAATTCCTCAATGGGTGTAGTTGCCTAAATGGAGTCACTTTTTGGACGTTTTCATTGTTTTGTCCCCTCAGGGGCTTTGTAATTGTGACATGACCTCCGCAAACCATTCCTGCTAAATGTGATCTGCAAAAGCCAAATAGCGCTCTTTCCCTTCTAAGCTCCACCGTGTGTCCAAACAGCCGTTTATTACCACATGTGGGGTATTGTTTTTTTTACTCGGGAGAAATTGGTTTACAATTGTTGCAGTGCTTTTTATTTTCAGGGCCTAATTCCAATAATTTCTGCAAAAAACCTGTAGGGTCAAAACGCTCACTTTGCCCCTATATAATTTCCTCAATGGGTATAGTTTCCAAAATAGGGTCACTTGTGGGGGGTTTCCACCGTTTTGTCCCCTCAGGGGCTTTGTAAATGTGACATGGCCTCAGCAAACCATTCCTGCTAAATGTGAACTCCAAAAGCCAAATGGCGCTCCATCCCTTCTGAGCCCTGCCGTTTGTCCAAACAGCCATTTATTACCACATGTAGGGTATTGTTTTACTCAGGAGAAATTGCTTTACAAATTTTACAGTGCTTTTTCTCCTTTATTCCTTGTGGAAATGAGAAAAAATTACCTAAACCTACATTTTCTTTGAAAAAATTTAGATTTTAATTTTCACGGCTTACTTCCAATAACTTCTGTAGAAAACCTGTGCGGCCAAAATGCTCACTATACCCCTAGATAATTTCCTTGAGGAGTGTAGATTCCCAAATGGGGTCACTTTTGTGGGATTTCCACTGTTTTGGCACCGCAAGAGCCCTTCAAACCGGACATGGTGCCTAAAATATATTCTAATAAAAAGGAGGCCCCAAAATCCACTAGTTGCTCCTTTGATTCTGAGGCCGGTGCTTCGGTCCATTACCGCACTAGAGCCACATGTGGGATATTTCCTAAAACAGCGGAACCTGGGCAATAAATATTGAGTTGCATTTCTCTGGTAAAACTTTCTGTATTATAAAAAAAAATTGGATTCAAAATTAATTTCTGCAAAAAAAATATGAAATTTGTAAATTTCACCTCCACTTTGCTTTAATTCCTGTGAAACGTCTAAAGGGTTAAGAAATGTTCTAAATGCTGTTTTGAATACTTTGAGGGGTAATGTTTTTAAAATGGGGGGACTTATTGGGGGTTTCTAATTTATAAGGCCCTCATAGTCACTTCACAACTGAACTGGCCCCTGTAAAAATAGCATTTTGACATTTTCTTTAAAATGTGAGAAATTAATGCTAAAGTGAAAAGTTCAAAGCCTTGTAACGTCCTAGAAAAATAAAAGGATGGTCAAAAAACGATGCCAATCTGAATTAGTTAGCAACAATTTTGTGTGGTATAACTGCCTGTCTTACAAGCAGATACATTTAAATTGAGAAAAATGCAAATTTTTGTAATTTTTCGCTAAATTTTGGTGTTTTTCACAATTAAATACTGAACATATCGAGCAAATTTTGCCAGTCACATAAAGTTCAATGTGTCACGAGAAAACAATCTCAGAATCGCTTGAATAGGTAAAAGCATTCCGAAGTTATTACAACATAAAGTGAAACATATCAGATTGGAAAAATGAGGCTCTGTCAGGAAGGTCAAAAGTGGCCAAAGAGGGAAGGGGTTAAACCACTTAAAAAAATAAATAAAATAAAAGTCAATGTGATTGTATTTTCCCTTATTAAACAGGTGCGGTATAACAACATCATATGCAATATACAAAAATAAATGTAAAAAGATATAAAATAATATAAAAATACCGACATATGCAGAGGAAACATAATTGATGTTCATTCCCCCTAAATGAATGTAGAAAATATTACCAAAATGACAAACATGATGTATCCAAATAGTACAAAGCGATGACCTCTATAAGTAAATGCCACTAAAAAGAACTACAAATATCCCGATACCAGAGAAAGAGAATCGGGGGGTATGATCCATCCAGAAAGGAACGAAGATGAACTAGTTCATAAACAGGGGAAACTATGTAACCAAAACTGATCACATGATGTGATCCATCCAATACAAAAGGGTATCGTGAGCTCATTCATAAAGAGAAGCGCTGTGTAACTACTCCCGATCACATGGTAAGAACTGACCAATCACAAGGTGGCTGTATCTTTTATCATCTTGTTGGTTCTATGGATCCTCCCCCACACACCCTCCAGTAAATGTGGGGTGTTCTGCAGTCAGCACAGCTGACAGATACCAGAGACCACCGACCAGCACCTTATTGATCACTCCCAGCCCGTCTAGCTGCTGTCCGTGCTGCACACGGCGGTTACTCTGGATATTAGCCGCTGATCATAATAATGGGACTCCACTGTGTATATCCGGAGCATCACTTGAAAAGCAACACACAAAAATATTTTCACAAGTAAGACCAAAAAATATCTCTGCTCAAAAAAAACATAAACCACACAGACCAAATAGTCCAAAAATAACAATCTCTATGAATCCATACATTTCGAGAAACCCCCCCCCCCCCTACAAATACTGTATATACAAAGAGTTAAAAAAGATAATTAGAAACAACCTGAGATGAAGACCACCACAGCCCCAGCCACATAAATATCAAGTCACAGTCTATATATTAGTGGCCCATCAGACGAGGTTCAATGTCTAGAACAAGATCGTCGGTGTAAAGAGACCAAAACGTATTTATATAATCACTACCAGGATGAATGACTTACCTGTGGCCGGCATGATTTATCCTGGAATTGATTATATATATAGACCTATATGTCTCTTTACAGCAAGGATATTACTGGACCCACATTGACCTATAATGGGGTCCATCAGGTTCCGTCACAATGTCCAAATGTAGCACCACATCCACCATTATGTTGTCAAATGTGTTGTAACCTGCTCTGAATGCAGATGTGAACAGAGTCTTAGTCTTTGTCCATACACCCGGGATTTCATATACCTTGGTCCACGCCTTATGTTCCAGACCCTTTTCCTAATATAAATTGTGTTCACTCTTCTGACCTTTTCTAAATATATTTTAGCTGTTGTACCGATGACATCATATAACTTTTCTTCTATTGATTTCTTACGCGTCACCATCTTCTGTAGATCAGCTTCGGTGCTACAAGTTCTGTTCTAAACAATCGAAATCTTTACCCAACGTTTTACCGAACAATACAAAGTGACCAGATGCTTTACTTGGTGTTATCTAAGATGATCCAGTTCTTTAGATGGACATGGGTTGGAATCCTATTTTCAGATGATGAGAGTGGTAATGAAGAGATGCAGCTTTTGACACAATATCTGACCAAGGATGGAATCTGTGTGGCCTACACCATAAAAGTACAGTTTGTGCCCCGACAATTTCAACATATTATTGGAGAAAGGAACTCTGAGATTATTAGACAGTCATCAGCCCGGGTTATTATACTCTGTGGGACATATACTCCACATCTTTCAGATCAGTTATATGCAATACGGGGTGTGCTCCATGATAAGACTCTGGTCTTCGGTCCGGCTTTTGCTTCAATGATATTTCTTGTGGAGAATCAAATAGAAGCATTTACTGGGAGTTTGGCTCTTGAACCTTCTCCACTGCCTGTACCAGATATGAGAAGCTTCTATGAAAGTTTCCGGACCATAAGTCATCCAGAAGATATGTTACTGGCTCATATATGGTTGTTTAGACAGCACTGTTTATCAAGAGATCCTCAGATTAATATAATCCATCAATCCGTATACAAGAAGCCTCTTTATAACTGTTCTGAGACACTACGGGTAACATATTTTTTTAGCTTTCAAGGCAAAGGGCTCTCTGACCGAGTGTATAAAGCTGTTTACTTATTTGCTCAAGCACTACATGATCTACACATGTCTATAGATAGACGATCTGGTGATAAGACCGCTCTTCTCCATAAATACAGACTACGGGTAATTACTTGATAGAACAAATTGCAATTGGTTTTGAAAAGTAATAACATTGATGGGCACAGACCCCAATGTTCTTGGTTTGGTTTTGGTGTTGATACCTTCACCATGTAGTCAATGTTTGAGGTGTTTATTGACCATGTATTAGGATTTTAGATTTTCAGTTACTTGGATAAGGAAAAGGACAACATGTCTTATTAGAAGTGGTAGCATGTAGAACATTCCTGGTAAGGTCAAAGTAAGTTTGAACTCGGTGCTATCATAAACACCAACACGTTCAAAAAAGTAACATATAAAGACTAATGTTTTCCACTAACCTCTCCCTGATCATGGGTAGTTTGAACAAGTAAAAAAATACACCAGGCAGCAGCCAAAGAGTTTCCTCTGGTCAGACCACACCCCTCCTCACTGCTCCTCTGGTCAGACCCCACCCCTCCTCACTGCTCCTCTGGTCAGACCCCATCCCTCCTCACTGCTCCTCTGGTCAGACCCCACCCCTCCTCACTGCTCCTCTGGTCAGACCCCATCCCTCCTCACCCCTTCTCAACTCTCCTCTAGTCAGACCCCTACACTGCTCACCTCTCCTCTAGTCTGATACCACCGCTCCCCACCTCTCCTGTATTCAGAACCCTCACCTCCTCACCCCTCCTCTAGTCAGACCCCACCCTCCTAACCCCTCCTCTAGTCCAACCACACCCCTCCTCTAGTCAGACCCCACCCCTTCACACCACCCTCTCCTCTGTTCAGACCCAACTCACCTCTCCTCTGGACGCATATTCAATTAAGAGCTCTGGCGAGCCTCTAAGCCTCGCATTCGTTTTGCTGTCCTTAGTCGCCCAAAAATAGACGGGGGCGCGGGTCTTCCAGACTTTAAAAGATACCATCAAGCCGCACTGATTATGAGGGTAGTGGATTGGTTCCGCTCGGAAACAGGTAAGCAATGGGTGCGTATCGAAAGAGATATGTCTCCTCTTGCATTGTCCTCTTTGCCGTGGTTGACTGTTCTACAGCACCATAGTCTATCTCTGCCTTTCCTCACACGTCAGTTTCTTGTGGTATGGGAGCGGATCATGGGTGCTGTGTGCCTGGTGAATCGGCCGGGTCCTATGACCCCTCTTTTCGACAACCCCTCGTTCCCTCCGGCGTTGGGTATGGATACATTCCTCTGCTGGGAGAGAAGAGAAGGTGGATATCTGTCTGAGACCCTTACTCCTGAAGGTGTCATGTTGTCAATGAATACAGTCTCTGAGGCTTGCCCGGGGAGAAGATCAACCTGGTGGTCATACTTACAGCTGCGTTCTTATCTCTCTTCTCTGGAGGACTGTCTGGTGTTATTACAGGATAAGACTCCTTTAGAAAAGTATTTATCATTACCAACGGCCCCTTCGCATGTATTGTCATATTTGCATGGAGTTCTTCTGCCCAGCTGTTCCTTTTCTCAACTGTCTTTCACCAATGCATGGGACGAAGAGTTGGGGGTTCAACATACTGAAGAGGAATGGGGTACTGCCTTCCTGTTAGCTCATAAATTGCCAATGTCTTGTTTTGCCCAGGAAAAAAACTACAAAATACTCACTAGGTGGTATCGTTGCCCTGCTTTGCTGCATAAGATATTTCCGGATGTGTCTGCTGATTGTTGGAGGTGTGGGGAAGCTCCTGGAACCATGTTGCATATTTGGTGGGACTGTCCCAGGATACGTACCTTTTGGGGGAAGATTTTTGATTTGGGCAAGAAGCTCTTGCACATTGAAGTTCCAACTTCGGCATCTATTGGGTTACTCTCCATGGTTCCTGGATCTCTCACACACCTCAAAAGGGGTATCTTTCGACATTTTCTGACTGCGGCGAGAACGGTGATACCTAGGCACTGGAAATCTCATACGGTTCCCTCTTTGACGGAATGGGTGACAGAGGTGAACGGGATAATGAGAATGGAGGAATTACTGTCAGCAGACAGGGGCAAGTCTGTGCTCTTTGTCCAAACTTGGGCAGTATGGTCTGGATTCCGGGGTGGTACTGATCTACCTCTATGGCTTGATGGTAGGTTCTGAGCAAATTATGTGATCTTTTTCTCTATGCGCTATGTGTGTTTGTGTTTCCCTTTGTTGTCTGGTGTCTTGTGTTGTTGTTATAATTTTTCTGTGGCACTTATATGTACCAATGTTTACTTTATTGAGGCCTGGTCCTCTTGGCCATGGTATTATATTACTGTATATGGGGTACAGTTAGTTCTACTGTACTCTAATTCATATGCTCTTTAGATGAGTGGGAGGTTACCACCTATTTGGGTTTATGCATCTTCATAATGTTTATAAACTGTTATAATCTGTATTTTATACATGATACAAATTTTTCTGCCAAAACTGTGTAATGTATATATGCTGTAATTTTGTTGCTACAAAATAAAAATCTTGATAATGAAAAAAAAAAGAGCTCTGGCGAGGCCAGGGAACCATCAGTTCACTGCCCCACCATTTGGTGCTTAAAGAGGCTCTGTCACCAGATTTTGCAACCCCTATCTGCTATTGCAGCAGATCGGCGCTGCTATGTAGATTACAGTAACGTTTTTATTTTTAAAAAACGAGCATTTTTGGCCAAGTTATGACCATTTTCGTATTTATGCAAATGAGGCTTGCAAAAGTACAACTGGGCGTGTTGAAAAGTAAAAGTCCAACTGGGCGTGTATTATGTGCGTACATCGGGGCGTTTTTACTTCTTTTACTAGGTGGGCGTTGTGTATAGAAGTATCATCCACTTCTCTTCAGAACGCCCAGCTTCTGGCAGTGCAGACACACAGCGTGTTCTCGAGAGATCACGCTGTGACGTCACTCACAGGTCCTGCATCGTGTCAGACGAGCGAGGACACATCGACACCAGAGGCTACAGATGATTCTGCAGCAGCATCGGCGTTTGCAGGTAAATCGATGTAGCTACTTACCTGCAAATGCTGATGCTGCTGCAGAATCATCTGTAGCCTCTGGTGCCGACACGATGCAGGACCTGTGAGTGACGTCACAGATCTGCACTGCCAGAAGCTGGGCGTTCTGAAGAGAAGTGGATGACACTTCTATACACAACGCCCAGCAAGTAAAAGTAGAAAACACGCCCAGATGTAACACACATAATACACGCCCAGTTGTACTTTTACTTTTCAACACGCCCAGTTGTACTTTTGCAAGCCTCATTTGCATAAATACGAAAATGGTCATAACTTCGCCAAAAATGCTCGTTTTTTTAAAAATAAAAACGTTACTGTAATCTACATTGCAGCGCCGATCTGCTGCAATAGCAGATAGGGGTTGCAAAATCTGGTGGCAGAGCCTCAACTAGTGATGCAGGTGGTGTGATTCAGGTGACAGAATTATGTAATCACGCCACCTGCCTCATTCTGCTGGAGCAGGCTTGGTCAGAAAAGACCAGGCCTGAATCACTGGTGGAGAGGACGGCGCGGTTACAGGGACAGGTGGGTGCAGCACTACCTACACGGGACAGTGTGGCACTACAGGGGGCAGTGTGTGGCGCTATTGAGATGGGCAGTGTGTGGCGCTATTGAGATGGGCAGTGTGTGGCGCTATTGAGATGGGCAGTGTGTGGCTCTATTGGCAATGGCAATTTGTGACACTATTGAAATGGGCAGTGTGTGGCACTACCAGCAGGGCTACTGTGGTACTATCTACGTGTATGTTGTGGCACTACAGGGGGCAGTGTGTGGCACTATTTACATGGGCAGTGTGTGGAACTACCAACAAGGGCTTCTGTTGCGCTAACTACAGGGAGCACTGTGGCATTATCTACAGGGAGCACTGTGGCACTATTTGTAGGGGACATTGTGGCACTATCTATATGGGACAGTGTGTGACACTATTGACATGGGCAGTGTGTGGCTCTATTAACATGGCACTGTGTGACACTATTGACATGGGCAGTGTGTGGCACTATCTACATAGATTTTGTGGCACTACAGGGAGCAGTGTGTGACACTATTGACATGGTCAGTGTGTGACACTACCAACAGGGGATCCTGTGGTGCTAACTACAGGGAGCTCTGTGGTATTATCTACAGGGAGCACTGTGGCACTATCTGTAGGGGACATTGTGGCACTATCTACAGAAGATAGTGTGTGACACTATTGACATGGGCAGTGTGTGGCACTACTACCAAGGGCTACTGTGGCGCTAACTACAGGGAGCACTGTGGCACTATTTGTAGGGGACATTGTGGCACTATTTACAGGGGGCAGTGTGGGGCTTTATCTACACTGGGCAGTGTGGTGCACTATGTAAGCTGCTTTTTATGCCATATTTGTAGTGGTCAGCACATATCCACTAGAACTCTATCTATTAGAGCTTGTAATATAAAGGTATCGGCTGGTGGATGCGTGCAGACAATACTCGTAGCATAAAAACCAGAGGGTAGCGGGATCGTGGTTCTAATAATTTGTTTTGCATTGTGAAATGCCCATTTAAAAACCCGTGTTTGCAATAGGGGGGATTAAATTTAGCTTGCAGATCTTCGACAGAGTATAAAATTCTAAACCTAGGAAAAAATATATCATCATACAGAAATAATCTACTTGAGAATCATGTCTGGTCATGGCCAATGTAAGGCTATTTGATAGAAGGAAAAGAGGATAATAGGGAATTTGGTGAGGAGAGGGGAACCTTTTGACACAGGTGTTTCATACGTCTAGTGAGAATAAGGGGATTTACATAAGAGAGGGTCGGGATGTGCAGGCACCAGCCACAATTTCTCAGATTCCATCCATTTAGTATAATAATAAGATGTGACATTTGGAGGAGCCAAGTCCCGCATTAATCTACCGGCCAATAAAACCCACTTTGAAATTAAATGTTAATTTTTGGGCCAAAGTGAATTGTAGAAAATACACCTGGAGTGCTGTAAGAAGTTTTAGGGGAATTAGAATGGGTAATGTCTAGAAAAGATAAAGTCATTTTTTGAGGGTGTCTGTAATGTCGGGGTAGGGAGACCGATAGGTGAGGCCTAATCTACCCGGCCTAATCTACCCGCAACAGAGTCCCTGTCTACTTGCACGGCCCGTCCTAGGTGACAGCGTACAACTGGGCAACGTTCCCTACGCTCAATAAGTGCACGACAGACAAACAGACAAGGGGACACAGAAGCAAGGGAAGTGGGGCATTTGCCCACGGCAACACCGTGAGCAACAGGAGTAATGAACAAGCCGAGTCAAACCAGGAGAGTATGTGGTAGCAAAAGCAGAGCAGGAGAATAGTCAGACAAGCCAGGGTCAATATGAAGCAGAGGTCAATGGTAAATAGCAGGTATAGCAGAGCCAGGAAACCAGAGAATCACATGCAAAGGACAAGCAGCAAATGAAGGTATAAATAGACCAAGGGCAGTGTAAAGGATCTGCCAGGCACAGCTTCGGGGTTAACTCCCAGAACTAATCAGTCAGCACCTGAGAATACATCCCTGAGACTGACTCCTGCTTCCACCATTCAGGCTGGCAGGCTTAGGAGTGGGAGAACCTATCGTAACCTGGCCAGACTCAGCTAGCTCCTGCCCTCGGTCTATTTAAGCCTGCACTTCCTGTCCCTCGGTGCTTGTGATTCTTTCCTTGTGGTTTCCTGGCCCAGCTACAGCTCCTGCTATTTTTGATCCTGCTCCATACAGACCCTGGCTTACCGACTACTCTTCTGCTTTTCGTTTTGTACCTCGCACACTCCTGGCTTGACTCGGCTCGTTCACCACTCTGGTTGCTCACGGTGTTGCCGTGGGCAACGGCCCCTTTTTCTTGCTTGTGTTCCTTTGTATGTTTGTCGTGTTTGTCGTGCACTTACTGAGCGCAGGGACCGCCGCCCAGTTGTACCCCGTCGCCTAGGGCGGGTCGTTGCAAGTAGGCAGGGACAGAGTGGCGGGTAGATTAGGACTCACTTGTCCGTCTCCCTACCCCCTGCCATTACAGGCAGGAGCTAGAGCCGTCTGGCCAGGCTGTGATAGGTTCTCCCACTGCTCAGCCTACCAGCCTGAGTGGTAGCAGATCGAGTCACTCTAGCAGACCTAGGAACAGATGCAGGCTGATTAACCACGGGCGTCGACAAAGAAGCTGTGTCTGGCAGATCCCTTACAGTACGCCCCCCCCCACTTTTATGAGGGGCCACTGGACCCTTCCTAGGTGGACCTGGCTTGTTGGGGAACCGAAGATGGAACCCGGCGTGAACATCCTGGGCGGGTACCCAAGTCATCTCCTCAGGCCCATATCCTCTCCAATGGACGCCTCAAGGTTCTTCTGAACCTGAGCCCAGACTGTGCACAGTTCCCGATGAACGACATCTACCTCGGGATTGTTGGAACCACCAGGTGAAATGGAGGAGAACCGTGGATTAAACCCAAAATTACAGAAAAAGGGGGAGACCCCTGACGAGTTACTGACCCGGTTATTAAGGGAAAATTCGGCGAGGGAAATGAAGGAGACCCAATCATCTTGACAGTCAGAGATAAAACACCTTAAATATTGTTCTAAAGACTGATTAGTCCTCTCAGTTTTGCCATTAGTTTCAGGATGGAAGGCCGAGGAGATGGACAGATCAATCTCCAACTTCTTACAGAAGGCTCTCCAAAACAATGAAACAAATTGTACCCCTCTGTCAGAAACAATATTGACAGGAACCCCATGGAGACGCAGGATGTGTTTGACAAACAAGGTAGCTAACCTCTTGGCATTGGGTAGTTTCTTGAGGGGTACAAAGTGGCACATCTTACTGAAGCGGTCTACTACAACCGATACCACCAACTTGCCTTGGGATGGAGGCAGATCAGTGATAAAATCCATGGAGATATGGGTCCAAGGTGTCTGGGGAATGGGCAAAGAGCATAGTAAGCCCGCTGGTCGGGATCTGGGAGTCTTGGACCTAGCACAAATTTCACAAGCGGCGACGTAGGCCTTAACGTCTTTAAGCAACCCAGGCCACCAATAGGTTCTAGAAATGAGGTGCTTGGTACCCAGGATGCCTGGATGGCCAGATAGTGCAGAGTCATGATTCTCCCTGAGTACCCTTAGCCGCAATTGCAGGGCAACAAACAGCTTGTTCTCAGGAAGGTTCTCGGGAGCTGAACCTTAATCAGCCGCAATTTCAGAGGCTAAGTCAGAATCAACAGAGGATATGATTATACCTGGGGGCAAAACACAAGCAGGATCCTCCTCCGGAGGAGGGATGGCCATGAAGCTACGCGACAGTGCATCAGCTTTAATATTTTTAGACCCAGCCCTATAAGTGACCACAAAGTTGAATCTAGTAAAAAACAATGCCCATCGAGCTTGTCTCGGGTTTAGCCTCCGGGCAGATTCTAGGAAAACCAGATTCTTGTGGTCGGTAAGGACCGTTACCTGGTGCCTAGCCCCCTCCAGGAAGTGGCACCATGCGGTTGCCAACATCATAGTTACTCTCAGTGGGAGAGAACTTCCTGGAGCAGTAGGCACAGGGAAGGAGATGGGTGAGAGACCTACTACCCTGGGACAAGACAGCACCCACTCCCACCTCGGAGGCGTCAACCTCCACGATGAATGGCTCCATTTGGTTAGGCTGAATCAGCACTGGGGCAGAGACAAAGCACCTCTTAAGGACCTCAAAAGCCTGGCCCGCCTCCGGCGGCCAGTGGAGGAGATCAACACCTTTGCGAGTAAGGTCCGTAAGAGGCTTAGCGATGACCGAGAAGTTAGCAATAACTGTAATAATTAGCAAACCCCAGGAAGCACTGTAAAGCCTTCAGGGAGGCAGGTTGGACCCATTCTGCCACAGCCTGAACCTTGGCAGGGTCCATGTGAAATTCGTTAGGAGTGAAGATTTGACCCAAAAATGGTATCTCCTGCACCCCAAACACACATTTTTAAGTTTCAGCAAAGAGTTTGTTTTCCCAAAGGGCCTGGAGCACCATCCTGACATGCTCAATGTGGGAGAACCAGTCCTTGGAAAACACAAGTATATCATCAAGGTACACTACAAGAAATACCCCCAGGTCGTCTTTTAAAATCTCATTTATGAAATTCTGGAAGACCGCGGGAGCATTATACAACCCAAAGGGCATGACGAGGTATTCGAAATGACCTTCGGGCGTGTTAAACGCAGTCTTCCACTCATCCCCTTCTCTGATTCGGATAAGGTTATAAGCCCCCCGAAGATCAAACTTAGAGAACCATTGGGCCCCCTGAACCTAATTGAAGAGATCAGGAATCAAAGGAAGGGGATATTGGTTCCTTACAGTGATCTTATTCAAGTTTCGGTAATTGATGCACGCCCTAAGACCACCATCCTTCTTCCCTATGAAGAAGAAGCCAGCACCTACCGGAGAAGTAGAGGGGCAAATGTAAGCCTTGGCCAGGCTTTCCTGGATATATTCTCTCATGGCTTCACGTTCAGGACAAGAGAGATTAAATATCCTACCTTTAGGGAGTTTAGCTCCTGGTACCAAATCGGTTGCGCAATCGTACTCTCTATGAGGAGGTAACTCTTCGGAGGCTTTTTTAGAAAAAACATCAGCGAAGTCCTGAATAAACTCAGGTAGAGTATTCACCTCCTCAGCAAGAGAAACCAAATACAGAAAAAAACAGGACGTCATGCATTCATTACCCCATTTAGTAAGATCCCCAGTATTCCAGTTAAACGTGGGATTATGCATCTGCAACCAAGGAAGGCCTAAAACCAAATCGGACGATAATCCCTGCATCACCAACACAGAGCACTGCTCCAAATGAATGGAGCCAACAATGAGTTCAAAAACAGGGGTATGCTGCATTAAAATAACCATTAGCAAGTGGAGTGGAGACAATACCCACTACCGGGACAGGTTTAGGCAAATCAATACATGGCATAGCTAGAGACATAGCAAATTCCACAGACATAATATTAGCAGAAGACCCTGAATCCACGAAGGCACTGCGAGTGGCAGACCTACCATCAAAAGAGACCTGAAAGGGAAGCAAGATTTTATTAGGCTTAATATTTACGGGAAATACCTGTGCGCCCAAGCGACCTCCCCGATGGTCACTTAGGCGCGCACGTTTTCCGGCTGCTTATTCTTACGCCTAGGACAGTCGTTCATTTGATGCTTGTCATCCCCACAGTAGAAGCAGAGACCATTCTTCCTGCGGAACACTCTACGTTGTTGGGGAGACACGGAGGCCCCGAGTTGCATCGGTTCATCCGAGTTTTCCGTGGAAGAACGAAGCAACGGAACCTCTGGAGCCATCATAGGGGAGCAAGAGGAGAAGGCACAAAAACGTTCAAGTCGTCATTCCCTGAGACGTCGGTCTAGTCGTACCGCTAAAGCCATAACCTGGTCTAAGGAGTGAGAACAGGGATAGCTAACTAGCAGGTCTTTCAGGGCGTTCGACAGACCCAACCTAAACTGGCACCTTAAGGCAGGGTCATTCCACCGAGAAACTACACATCACTTCCTAAAGTCAGAACAGTACTCCTCAATGGGTTTCTTACCCTGACGTAAAGTCACCAGCTGACTCTCGTCAAAGGCAGTCTTGTCAGTCTCGTCATAGATGAGAAGAAAGTTCAGTGGTGTCAGGAGCCAAGGAGAAGGCCCATTTCTGGTGGCCGTCCTGTAGCCGGGACATAAAAATACCCACTCGCTGGCTCTCAGAACCTGAGGAGTGGGGCTTTAAACGGAAATATAGCCTACAACTCTTCCGAAAGGAGAAAAAAGTCTTCCGGTCCCCTGAGAACCGGTCGGGCAACTTGTGGTGGGGTTCAAGAGGTGAGGTGGAGGGCACTACCTAGGTAGCATCACGCTGGTTGAACCTCTGAGCCAGGTCTTGGACCTGTAGGGAGAGACCCTGCATTTGCTGAGCCAGGGCCTGAAGGGGGTCCATAGTTGTGTCAGGGACCAGGGTAGAAAAGGTATTTGGGCCTGTAATTATGTAATGTCAGGGTAGGGAGACGGACAGGTGAGCCCTAATCTACACGCAACTCAGTCCCTGCCTACTTGCACGGCCCGTCCTAGGCGACGGCGTACAACTGGGCAACGGTCCCTACGCTCAATATGTGCACAACAGACAACACAAGACAAGGGTACACAGAAGCAAGGGAAGTGGGGCAGTTGCCCACGGCAACACCGTGTGCAACAGGAGTAGTGAACGAGCCGAGTCAAAGCAGGAGATTACGCGGTAGAAAAAGCAGAGCAGGAGAATAGTCAGACAAGCCAGGGTCAATATGAAGCAGATGTCAATGGTAAATAGCAGATATAGCAGAGCCAGGAAACCAGAGAATCACAGGCAAAGGATAAGCAGCAAATGTATGTATAAATAGACCAAGGGTGGGAGCTAGATAGATAACATGTGTCAAACCTCCCCAGAAACAGGAGGTAGGAAAATGAATATACCACAGCATAAAAAAGCTGAAAAAGCTGTATATTGCGAAACGCACGTCGGGGCGCTGTCTCATTCTTTGGGCCATTTGACGACACCCATGGGTAAGGCATGTTTCATGCTGTGGTATCTCCATTTTTCTACCTCCTGTTTCTGGGGACGTTTGACACATGTTATCTATTAGGCTAGTTATTCCTTAAATAATTTTTTCAATAGTCGTGTCTAACTCCTTTTTTTGTGTGAATATATGGGAGTTACGTACCTCAGCGAGTCACGCTGATTCCTTCTTCTACATGGTCGAAAATCAGCCGGAACACAGAGAGGTAGAACGGAGTTTAGGGGGCCCCATTCTAGTGAGGTGGGACCCGCATCTATCTGACATTTATGACATATCCTGTGGATATGCCATAAATGTCCCTCATGGGAAAACCCCTTTACGTAAGTCGGAACACCTTACTGCTGCGAGTTCTTTTCAAACTTACCAAAGAGATGACTACGTTCCAGACTGACCGACGCAGAATCAACATCATCGATACCAGAAAACATCACACGCCCCACTAAGGAGAAGCAGCTCCAGCCATCACATTAGGGGTTAGTTAATTAAATGTTTAACCTAATATAGCAGGCAAATATTTAAGTTGATAATTTTGTATGCAGTCGCAGAGCTCAGACAATCCCTTACACTAAGACCTATCCAGCGACATGTCCTACCAGATTAGCAACCTTCGCCTGTCAGTGTACCGGTCGGAGCCTCGTGACATACCGTTATCATTGCCCTGCTGTAATGTCCGTGGCTGCGGGCTGTCAGCTCCAGCCTCCCGCTGACAGCCGCAACCACGAGTCGGCAAGCGCTGGCCCCAGCCTCCTCCTCAGGAGACGCCAGCGCTTGCATCCACTCACCTCCGCCGGAGCCCGCAGGGTGCGCGCGCACGCTCGTCTCTGCTCTTAAAGGGGCAGCGCGCGCACCAGACATCTTGAACGACCTTTGACCCGTGAGTACCCTGGGCTATAAGAGGGGTCCAGCCCCCTAGTTCGATGCCTGAGCGTTGTTAGTTTTCCCAGTCTGTCTTGCAAATGGTCCCTTAGTGTTTCCCGTTCCTGTTGTTACCCGTACCTTGCTCCCCGTTCCTGTTTCCCGTGCTTTGCCCTAGTTTCAGTCGTGCCACGTCCTGTGTCATCTGCCACGTCCAGAGGAATCTGCCACGTCCTGTGTCATCTGCCACGTCCAGAGGAAACTGTCACGTCCTGTGTCACCTGCCACGTCCAGAGGAATCTGCCACGTCCTGTGTCATCTGCCACGTCTGGAGGAATCCGCCACATCCTGTGTCATCTGCCACGCCCAGAGACATCTGCCATGTCCTGTGTTATCTGCCACGTCTGGAGGAATCCGCCACGTCTGGCGCAACTTGCGGCTCCTGTGTCATCCGCCACGTTTGGCGCCATCTGCTGCACCCATCTCATCTGTGCCAGAGCTGCGGCCACCATCTGGACTATTCAGGTACCCTTGTGCAGGACATTGAATTTCTGGGGTGTCCTGTTGTTTGGCCAGCTGCCTCCCCGCTGCGGCGGTATGGCCTAGTGGGTCCACTAACCCGCTCCGTGACACCTGCAGAGGTAGCTGGATGAGGTTCACTGGTGTCATATTTTCAGGGAACCTCAATGCCAAGACCAGATTTGACTTTCATGTTTGGACATAGACAAACCAGTGGCTTCTTCATTGTACAGTCACTTTACAGTAAGTTTGTATAGTTCCCCTCTGGTTTATCGGTCACTCTTTGTACTTCATTAGAAATAGACATTAAACATGAATGTGAATGGTTTCCTGGAAATAACAAGACACATTTCCTTCTTTCATTCTCACAGCTTCACCGTTATCTGGGAAGCCAAAAAGATATTAATGGAAATCGTCTCTTCTTTGAAAATGGAGATTTCTCCACACAATATTCCATTGTGAATTGGCTCATTTTAAAGAACGGATCGCTTGTATTAAAATATGTTGGATCTACAAACTCGATAGAAAACCATTCTACATTTAATATCAATGTTGAGTGGATCTTATGGAAGAACAACATCAACAAGGTGAGATGGCAGCTGCTCTGGGTCAGTGTAGGATGTGGAGTAGACTATTTATCTTTCCATCATAGAAGATCAATGTCATATCCTCAGGATCAAAGAAGGATCTTAGACTATATAGAAATTTCTACACAACAATAAGTTCTGATTGTTTTTTCCTTAGGTCCCCAAATCTCAGTGTTCAGAGAATTGTTTACCAGGAACCCGGAAAGTCTCAAAGTCCAGAATCTTTTCCTGCTGCTATGATTGTGTCCAGTGCTCCCCTGGAGAAATCTCCAACTTGACAGGTATGAAGACATTAGAAATAGGTATATTGACCACATTTTGGATACTAAATATTCCGTAGTATTGAGGTTTTTCATTATTCTATTTCTTAGACAGTGAAAGCTGCATGAAATGTACAGACCTCGACTGGCCCAATGAGAAGAAGGATCGTTGTGTTCCTAGATTGCTGGAATTTCTCTCCTACACAGATGACACAATCGTCCTGGTTATTTGTCTGGTTTCCATTATATTTTGTTTCCTTTCATTCATGATTCTTATGACTTTTATTTTGTACCAAGACACGGCCATTGTGAAAGCCAATAACAGAAACCTGAGCTTCCTTCTCTTGGTCTCCATCATGCTGAGCTTCCTCTGTGTCTTCTTGTTCCTTGGACATCCAGTGGACCTCACTTGCCTGCTACGTCAGGTCTCATTTGTAATTCTCTTCTCAGTAGCTGTTTCTTGTGTCTTGGCCAAAACCGTCATGGTTTGCATCGCTTTCAGAGCCACCAAGCCTGGCAGCGCCTGGAAACGCTGGATTGGAAGCAAGTGGTCAAATTCTCTGGTGTTGTTCTGCTCATCCATCCAAGTAATGATCTGTATGGTTTGGTTGACTCTAGCACCTCCCTTCCCGGAGCTGGACATACACTCCTATCAGGGAAAGATCATTGTGCAGTGTAATGAGGGCTCGGTTATTGGGTTCTACTCTGTCCTGGGTTATATGGGGGTCTTGGCGGCTGTTAGTTTTATTACAGCTTTTTTAGCTCGGACATTACCGGACAGTTTTAATGAGGCCAAGTACATCACCTTCAGCATGCTGGTGTTCTGCAGTGTCTGGATAGCCATGATCCCGGCTTATCTGAGTACCAAAGGGAAATACATGGTGGCTGTGGAGATATTTGCCATATTATCCTCAAGTGCTGGACTTTTAGGGTGCATATTCTTCCCAAAATGCTACATTATCCTATGGAGACCAGAACTGAACTCAAGAACACATTTACTGGAGGGAGGAACCAGATGAGACAATTTTTTTTAATGTCCAACGCTGATGATGATCCCACATAAAGAATATGTGGTTTACTTATGTCAGCAAGATATAACACTTCGGCTTCACCCCATAAACCATATTCTCTATGATGGGCCTAAAAGGTTCGGGACAATATTTGGGGTCATTTATTCTTCCATCTTCAGTTATTTTCCTGCACTTCCCTGAACATGAGGTCATTCTTCATCTATCAGAGCCTGTTTAATGCCGTAGGAATGTATAGAGTAAAAACTATCTATGACATCTATAACCACAAAACACAACTGTGCTGATGAAGCTCATACAAGGTTGGAAGCCAAGATTGTTTTATGTAGAGAGAAGACACACAATGGAAATGCGGCTGATCTGTGGTCTGGAAATGATAGACCTTATTAGATTGACAGATCCCTCTATAGATAAATCAGTATAGAGGCATTAGTCTCAATAGTCAGAAAGACGCGGCGATATAACCCAACAGTGCGGCGTTGTGTAATGCGGGTTAAGGGTTAGACCACCGCAATAAATCTACAAGAATATGTAATAACTCCTAATAGTATAGACTAGGAACACAATACAATAATAACATGTAATAGGGATCATGATCAGTATTAGGCCAGGATCACACACACAGTTTTTTGTTGCAGTTTTGATGCAGTTTTTGGTTCAGTTTTTTTAACCAAAGCCAGAAGTGGATCCATAAGGAACAAAAGGTATAAAGAAAAGTCTGATGCAGCTCCTTTCTTTTATGTTCACCTCATTGTTTGGTCCAAAACTGCCACAAAACTGTGTGTGTGATCCTGGCCTTATACTTTTCCTTCATGTTCATTCCATTGCTCTGTCTGGCTCAAAAAACTGCCACAAAAATTGCATGTGTGATTGCCTAATAACCCAGGGCAGTATCTCAGTGCAGCTAAGACTTTATTACACTGCAGTAAGGACGGATGTGACTGTTATAGTGCCCCCCCCTCCCCCCCCCCCTGATACTGTAGAGCAAACATTATATAGAAGAGATGTAGAAAACAGCATCCTCATCAGTGATCATCAGGAGACTGGAGTCTCGAACTACACGAGAGGCCCCCAGGGATGTCACCTCGCTGCCGGATATTCCTGGTCTAGTGTCCAGAAAAAAGATTCCACCTGCGCAGATGAATTTTTCTAGATAAACCTGCAGAAATGCATCACAGAGAAACCTTGTAGAAAGAATCTCCAGATGAAATGATGAATGTAACAGAAATGTCAGCAGAAGCCGGAATATAAAGATGTCTGATGTCCGTCTATATTACTACTAGATAACAGTCACTAGTTATACACTATAGGGCCAAAAGTTTGTGCATCCCCTGCTAATTATTGAGGTCAGGTGTATCAGAAACAACCATTGCTTAGCACGTACATAAAATCAAGCACACAGTAATGTAATCTCCATAGACAGACATTGCTAATAGCAGGACTGACGGTAGAGATCTAGGACTTTACGCGTGGCATTGTGAATTTTTTTTGGTACTGGACGACCCCTTTAATGAGGAAATTTGCCCATATCTAACTCCAGTCCTGGAAAGATTTGTGTGCTAGGTCGAAACTCTGGGGACATAAATAGGGGACCCCAGGCAGTAGTGGACAGTGCTGATGTGGAACTTGGAGTTTGGTCTAGGGGTTGGGATCCCGGCCAGAAGGTACATCAGCAAGAGGAATGGATATAGGGACCGGAAAGAGATCTGGTTTGCGAGCCAATCTTAATCTGTGCATCTACCTGAGAATCAGAGCGACAGGTTGGAGCATGCGGAATCTTGGGAAATACACGAAGGCAGCCCATGGCTGAGCCTTGTAGTGTGGCTAAGCATATAGTCGCAGTTTGGCGCATCCTGTGGAAAAGGACTGTGTACGGCTTCTGTGGGAACTAGACAACTGTAGAAATTTCGTAAGAGTAACGGGGACTAAATGGGGAACACTCAGGTGTATTGTATTGGCTCGTTTGCTGTATTTGCATTGGATATTCTATTAAAGCTGGTTATGTTTTAACGGTAATTAAACTTTGTGTTGACTGAATATTGTTTGATCCGAGGGAGGCAGAGTTGGTGACTGAGTTTTGTATGATCCAAGGGAGGCATTGGTGGTAACTGAGTAATGTATGATCCCGGGAAGGCAACAGGGGTGACTGAGTATTGTTTGATCCCAGGGAGGCAGCGGTGGTAAATGAGTATTGTATGATCCCAGGGAGGCAGTGGTGGTGACTGAATATTGTATGATCCCAGGGAGGAAGCGGTGGTGACTGAGTTTTGTATGATCCCAGGGAGGCAGTGTTGGTGACTGAGTATTGTATGATCCCAGGGAGGCAGTGTTGGTGACTGAGTATTTATGATCCCAGGGAGACAGCGGTAGTGGCTGAGTTTTGAATTATCCTAGGGAGGCAGCGGTGTTGACTGAGTATTGTATGATCCCAGGGAGGAAGCAGTGGTGACTATGTATTGTATGATTCCCGGGAGGCAGAGGAGGGGACTGAGCATTGTATGATCCCAGGAAGGCAGCGGTGGTGACTGAGTATTGTATGATCCCATGGAGGCAGCGGAGGGGACTGAGTATTGTATGATCCCAGGGAGGTAGCGGAGGGGACTGAGTAATGTATGGTCGCAGGGAGGCAGCGTTGCTGAATGAGTGTTGTATTATTCAAGGGAGGCAGCACTGCTAACTGAGTATTGTATGATGCCAGTGTAATGAATGGGGTAGGCAGACGGACAGGTGAGCCCTAGTCTACCCGCAACTCAGTCCCTGCCTACTTGCATGGCCCGTCCTAAGCGACGGCATACAACTGGGCGACGGTCCCTGCGCTCAATAGGTGCAAGACAGACAACACAAGACAAGGGCACACAGAAGCAAAGGGGGGAGTTCTGGCAGTTGCCCATGGCAACACCGTGAGCAACAGGCAGAGTGAACGAGCCGAGTCAAACCAGGAGAGTACGTAGTAGCAAAATCAGAGCAGGAGAATCGTCAGTCAAGTCAGGGTTAATATGAAACAGCGGTCAATCAGGAAAATAGCAGGAAATGCAGAGCCAGGAAACAAGACAATCACAGGCAAGGAAAATTCTGCAAGTGAAGGTATAAATAGACCACGGGCGCGAGCTAGAACCGTCAGGCCAGGCTGTGATAGGTTCTCCCTCTCCTCAGCCTGCCAGCCTGAGTGGTAACAGATCGCGTCACTCTAGCAGGCCTTGGAGCTGATGAAGGCTGAATAACTCCGGGCGTCGACACAGAACCTGTGTGTGGCAAACCCTTTACAGTACCCCCCCCCTTTTATGAGGGGCCACTGGACCCTTCCTAGGTGGACCTGGCTTGTTGGGGAACCGAAGGGGGAACTTCCTGTGCAATATACCGGCGTGAATATCCCGGGCGGGTACCCAAGTCCTCTCCTCAGGCCCGTATACTTTCCAACGGACCAGGTACTGGAGGGAGCCTTGGACCATCCTGCTGTCCACAATCTTGGCTACCTCGAATTCCACCCCATCAGGAGTGAGAACAGGGACCGGAGGTATGGAACATCTGAAAAGACGGGGGTAGCTCCAGCCGGAAGGAGACAGGGTTAAGGACCTCAATGATTTTGTACGGCCCTATATACCGGGGAGCAAATTTCTTGGACGGAACTTTAAGGCGCAAATTTTTAGAAGACAGCTATAACAGATCCCCGACCACAAACAGGGGGTTAGTTGAACGTCTTTTATCTGCCTGAGTCTTTTGGATGCTCTGGGACGCCTCAAGGTTCTTCTGAACCTGGGCCCAGACTGTGCACAGTTCCGATTAACTACATCTACCTCGGGATTATTGTAACCACCAGGTGAAATGGAGGAGAACCGTGGATTAAACCCAAAATTACAGAAAAAGGGGGAGACCCGCGACGAGTTACTGACCCGGTTATTAAGGGAAAATTCGGCGAGGGGAATGAAGGAGACCCAATAATTTTGACAGTCTGAGATAAAACACCTTAAGTATTGTTCTAGAGACTGATTAGTCCTCTCAGTTTGGCCATTAGTTTCAGGATGGAAGGCCGAGGAAAAGGACAGATCAATCTCCAGCTTCTTACAGAAGGCTCTCCAAAACAATGAAACAAATTGTACCCCTCTGTCAGAAACAATATTGACCGGAACCCCATGGAGACGCAGGACGTGTTTGACAAACAAGGTAGCTTGTTTGGCATTGGGTAGTTTCTTGAGGGGTACAAAGTGGCACATCTTACTGAAGCGGTCTACTACAACCCACACCACTGACTTGCCTTGGGATGGAGGCAGATCGGTGAAAAAATCCATGGAGATATGGGTCCAAGGTCTCTGGGGGATGGGCAAATAACTTAGTAAGCCCGCAGGTCGGGACCTGGGAGTCTTAGACCTAGCACAAATTTCACAAGCGGCGATGTAGGCCTTAACGTCTTTAAGCAACCCAAGCCACCAATAGGTTCTAGAAATGAGGTGCTTAGTACCCAGAATTCCTGGATGGCCAGATAGTGAAGAGTCATGATTCTCCCTGAGCAACCTTAGCCGAAATTGCAGGGGAACAAACAGCTTATTCTCAGGAAGGTTCTCGGGAGCAGAACCTTGATCAGCCGCAATTTCGGAGACTGTCTGAATCCACAGAGGATATGATTATACCTGGTGGCAAAATACAAGTGGGATCCTCATCAGGAGGAGGACTGGCCATGAAGCTACGCGACAGAGCATCAGCTTTAATATTTTTCGACCCAGCCCTATAGGTGACCACAAAGTTGAATCTCGTAAAAAACAATGCCCATCGAGCTTGTCTCTGATTTAGCCTCCGGGGAGATTCTAGGAAAACCAGATTCTTTTGGTCAGTAAGGACCGTTACCTTATTCCTAGCCCCCTCCAGGAAGTGGCACCACTCTTCAAATGCCCATTTAATGGCTAACGTCATAGTTTCTCTCAGTGGAGGAGAACTTCCATGCGGAATTCGTTAGGAGTGAGGATTTGACCCAAAAATGGTATCTCCTGCACTCCAAACACACATTTTTTGGTTTTTGCAAAGAGTTTGTTTTCCCGAAGGGCCTGGAGCACCTTCCTGACATGCTCAATGTGGGAGGACCAGTCCTTGGAAAACACAAGTATATCATCAATGTACACTACAACAAATACCCCCAGATAGTCTCTTAAATCTCATTTACGAAATTCTGGAAGACAGCGGGAGCATTACACAACCTAAAGGGCATGACGAGATATTCAAAACGACCTTCGGGTGTGTTAAACGCAGTCTTCCACTCATCCCCTTCTCTGATCTGGACAAGGTTATAAGCCCCCCGAAGATCAAACTTAGAGAACCATTGGGCCCCCTGAACCTGATTGAAGAGGTCAGGAATCAAAGGAAGTCCTTACAGTGATTTTATTTAAATTTCGGTAATCGATGCACGGCCTAAGACCACCATCCTTCTTCCCTACAAAGAAGAAGCCAGCACCTGCCGGAGAAGTAGAGGGGCGAATGTAACCCTTGGCCAGGCTTTCCTGGATATATTCTCTCATGGCCTCACGTTCGGGACAAGAGAGATTAAATATCCTACATTTAGGGAGCCTAGCTCCTGGTATCAAATCGATTGCGCAATCATACTCTCTATGAGAATGTAACTCATCGGAGGCCTTTTTAGAAAAGACATCGGCGAAGTCCTGAATAAACTCAGGTAGAGTGTTCACCTCCTCAACGAGAGAAATCAAATTAATAGAAAAACATGACGTCATGCATTCATTACCCCATTTAGTAAGATCACCAGTATTCCAGTTAAAAGTGGGATTATGCATCTGCAACCAAGGAAGGCCTAAAATTAAATCAGACGATAATCCCTGCATCACCAACACAGAACACTGCTCCAAATGAATGGAGCCAACAATGAGTTCAAAAACAGGGGTTGCACAAAATAACCGTTAGCCAGCGGAGTGGAGTCAATACCCACTACCGGGACAGGTTTAGGCAAATCAATTAATGGCATAGCTAGAGACACAGCAAATTCCACAGACATAATATTAGCAACAGACTCTGAAAACACGAAGGCACTGCCGGTGGCTGACCTTCCATCAAAAGAGACCTGAAAGGGAAGCAAGATTTTATTAGGTTTCATATTTACGGGAAATACCTGTGCGCCCAAGCGACCTCCCCGATGGTCACTTAGGCGCGGAAGTCTTTCCGGCTGCTTATTCTTGCGCCTGTAACAGGAGTTAAATTGATGCTTGTCATCCCTACAGTAGCAGCAGAGACCATTCTTCCTGCGGAACTCTCTACGTTGTTGGGGAGACACGGAGGCCCCGAGTTGCATCTGTTCATCCGAGTTCTCAGAGGAAGAACGAAGCAACGGAACCTCTGATCCATCATAGGGGAGCCAGAGGTGAAGGCACCAGAACGTTCAAGTCGTCGTTCCCTGAGACGTCGGTCAAGACGTACCGCTAAAGCCATAGCCTGATCTAGAGAGTCTGAAGTGGGATAACTAGCTAACAGGTCTTTCAGGGTGTTTTCGACAGACCCAATCTAAACTGGCACCTCAAGGCAGGGTCATTCCACCGAGAAGCTACACACCACTTCCTAAAGTCAGAACAGTACTCCTCAACGGTTCTCTTACCCTGACGTAAGGTCACCAGCTTACTCTTGGCAAAGGCAGTCTTGACAGTCTCGTCATAGATGAGCCCGAGAGCAGAAAAAAAAAGGTCAACAGAAGAAAGTTCAGGGGCATCAGGAGCCAAGGAGAAGGTCCATTCCTGGGGGTCGTCCTGGAGCCGGGACCTAATTATACCCACTCGCTCACTCTCAGAACCTGAGGAGTGGGCCTTAATTGGAAATAGAGTCTACAACTCTCCCGAAAAGAGAAAAAAAGTCTTCCGGTCCCCTGAGAACCGGTCCGGTAACTTGTGGTGGGGTTCAAGAGGTGAGGTGAAGGGCCAGGTCTTGGACCTGTAGGGAGAAACCTTGCATTTGCTGAGCCAGGGCCTCAAGGGGGTCCATAGTCGAGTCAGGGACCAGGGTAGAAAAGGTATAGGGCCTGTGATTATGTAATTAATCGGGGTAGAGAGATGGACAGGTGAACCCTAGTCTACCCGCAACTCAGTCCCTGCCTACTTGCACGGCCCGTCCTAAGCGACGGCATACAACTGGGCACGGGCCCTACGCTCAATAGGTGCAAGACAACACAAGACAAGGGCACACAGAAGCAAAGGGGGAAGTTGGGGCAGTTGCCCACAGCAACACCGTGAGCAACAGGCAGTAGTGAACGAGCCGAGTCAAACCAGGAGAGTACGTAGTAGCAAAATCAGAGCAGGAGAATCGTCAGTCAAATCAGGGTCAATATGAAACAGCGGTCAATCAGGAAAATAGCAGGAAATGCAGAGCCAGGAAACAAGACAATCACAGGCAAGGAAAATGCTGCAAGTGAAGGTATAAATAGACCAAGGGCGGGAGCTAGAACCGTCAGGCCAGGCTGTGATAGGTTCTCCCTCTCCTCAGCCTGCCAGCCTGAGTGGTAACAGATCGCGTTGACCTGAGTGGTGACTGAGTATTTTATGATCCCAGGGACGCAGTGGTGGTGACCAAGTATTGTATGATTCCAGGGAGGTAGCGGTGGTGACTAAGTATTGTATGATCCCAGGGAGGCAGCTGTGGTGATTGAATATTGTGTGATCCCAGGGAGGCAGCAATGGTGACTGAGTTTTGTATGATCCCAGGGAGGCAGGGGAGGTGACTGAGTATTGTATGATCCCCGGGAGGCAGCACTTTTTACTGAGTATTGTATGATCCCAGGGAGGCAGCGGTGGTGACCAAGTATTGTATGATCCCCGGGAGGCAGCGGTGGTGACTGAGTATTGTATGATCCCAGGGAGGCAGCAGTGGTGACTGAATATTATATGATCCCGGGGAGGTAGCGTTGGTGACCATATATTGTATGATCCCAGGGAGGTAACCGGGGCAAAAGTTTTCAGCAGTTGTATACAAATGCTGTAATATAAGAATGTTTTCATATATAGAAGTGTTAATAGTTTTTTTTAATCAATTAACAAAATACTATTGTTAAGGATCTGCCAGGCACAGCTTCTGTATCCACGCCCATAGGTAATCAGTCTGCACCTGCTTCTATGTCTGTGAGACTGACTCCATCTTCCACCACTCAGGATGGCAGGCTTAGGAGTGGGAGAGCCTATCACAGCCTGGCCAGACGGAGCTAGCTCCCGCCCTCTGTCTATTTATACCTGCCTTTCCTGTTCCTCCTTGCTTGTGATTCTTCTCGTTCTGTTTCCTGGCCCTGCTGCAGCTTCTTGTACCATTTGACCCTGCTTCATATTGACCCTGGCTTACTGACTACTCTCCTGCTCTGCGTTTGGTACCTCGTTCACTCCTGGTTTGACTCGGCTTGTTCACTACTCTCCTGCTCTGCGTTTGGTACCTCGTACACTCCTGGTTTGACTTGGCTCGTTCACCACTCTTGTTGCTCACTGTGTTGCCGTGGGCAGCTGCCCCTTTTCCCTTGCTTCTGTGTACCCTTGTCTGTTTGTCTGTCGTGCACTTATTGAGCGTAGGGACCGTCGCCCAGTTGTACCCCGTCGCCTAGGGCAGGTCGTTGCAAGTAGGCAGGGACTGGGTGGCGGGTAGATTAGAGCTCACTTGTCTGTTTCCTTACCCCCATCATTACAACTATAAATAATATAAGAGAAAACTAAATCAAATCAATATTGGGTGTGACCACCCTTTGCCTTCAAAACAGCATAATTTCTACTAGGTACACTTGCACACAGTCATGGATTTTGTAGGATTAAAGTCAGGTGTAGGATTAACCAATTATATTGAAGTTCCGAGGCTTCCTGTTCCGGCGTTCCGGAGTCACGTGATATGGTGTGTGTGAGTCACTTTGAGAACCCGCGGATTCCTCCCTCCATACACATTGCTCTGCATCGTGGTGTGCTGTGTGTTGGACTGTTGCGCTCCTTTCATCTTGCACTGTAAGCTGCACGCTCTGAACTGTGAGCTCTGTCGGCTGGCTCTGCCTTCTGTATCTGCCTTTTGGTTCAGTGTCTGGTGTCGCAGGTGTCTCCTCTTCGTCCCACCTGACTGCTCCTAATTGCTGCCTGATCTCTGCAGCGGATGCTGCCCTGGTTCCTATATTGGCTTCTGCCAGGTGGCTACCTGGTGAATCCCGGGTGACTTCAAGGAGACTGTATTATTGGCGTATTGGCAACATCCCTGTGGAAAACTGTACACCGTCTCTTAACCCTGCAGTCCATATAGGATCTACAGGCACACTACTGCATATTATTGCCCACTGTTGCCCACTATTATTGCACTATTATTGCACTATTGCTGCTTTTGAATTTCTCTGCTGGGCATTTTTGCCCTGGGGCTTTGGCCTGACTGGCTGGTAGCCCAATAGGCTGCAATGCTATAGTGTGAATTTGCTTTGAATGGTGCATTTCTTTATTTTTATAGAGAGAAGCTTTGCCTTGCTCTCTTACAAACCAGTGTAATAATGTGTTGCCTACTGAGTATTGTGAGGAGTCAACTAAGCCAAGAAAGCAAAGTGAGAAAAGGGACAATGGTCTGAAAAACCACTGGAGAATCTATCAAAGAAAAATGGCTGAAAATCGTAAATACCAAGTTACAGGTCGTATGAACTTTTTCTGTTTCAAAACCTTGAATGATTTCTGCCAACTATAAATGATAATTCAGTCTGCAAATAATAAGTAGTCAAGTGACATTTAATAGCTCGACAATTTAACCCCTTAATGACACAGCCTAGTTTGGGCCTTAAGGCTCAGAGCCCATTTTTTAAATCTTACATGTGTCACTTTATGTGGTAATAACTTCGGAATGCTTATACCTATCCAAGCGATTGTGAGATTGTATTTTTTTTGTGACACATTGGACTTTATGTTAGTGTTAAAATTTGGTTGATATATTCATTGTTTTTTTTTAAGAAATAGCAACATTTAGAAAATATTTGCAAAGATTAGCATTTTTCTGAAATTAAATGTATCTGCTTGTAAGACAGATAGTGATACCACACAAAATAGTTACTTGTTCACATCCCCCATATGTCTACTATATGGTGGCATCATTTTTTGAACATTCTTTTATTTTTCTAGGACGTTACAAGGCTTACAACAACAGCAGCAATTTCTCACAGCTTGTAGAAAATGTCAAAAGCCTATTTTTTGGGGACCAGTTCAGTTCTGAAGTGGCTTTGAGGGGCCTATATATTAGAAACCCCAATAAAACACCCCATTTTAAAAAACGAGACCCCTCATAGTTTCTTAACCCTTTAGGTGTTTTACATGAATTAAAAGCACAGGAGAGTCAAAATGTACAATCGTTTGTTTTATTTTAGAAAATCCTTATTATTATTATTATTATTATTATTATTATTATTATTTTTCCAATACAACAGAAGGTTTTCCAGAGAAACGCAACTCAATATTTATTGCCCAGATTCTGAAGTTTTTAGAAATATCCCATATGTGGCCCTAGTGTGGTTATGGACTGAAACACCGGCCTCCGAAGCAAAGGAGCACCTAGAGGATTTTGGGGCCTCCCCTTTTTTAGGAATATATTTTAGGCACCATGTCAGGTTTGAAGAGGTCTTGTGGTGCCTAAACAGTGGAAATCCCCCAAAAGTGAGCCCATTTTGCAAACTGCACCCCTCAAGGAATTTATCGAGGGGTATAGTTAGCATCTTCACCCTACAGGTTTCTTTGCTGTATTCTGTGAAATTTAAAATAACATATTTTTCCTATTAAAGGCACACATTTTTAATTTTTACAAGGAATAAAGGGGAAAAAGTACCCCAACATTTGAAAATACATTTCTCCCGATTACGGCAATACCCCATATATGGTCTTAAACTGCTGGTTGGACAAACGGCAGGGCTCAGAAAGGAAGAAGCGCTATTTGGTATGTAGATTTTGCTGGGTTGGTTTCTGGGTGCCATGTCGCTTTTGCAGAGCTTCTGAGGTACCAGTCCAGGGGAAACCCCTTAAAAGTGACCCCATTTTGGAACTACTCCCCTTGAGGAATTAATTGTAGTTTTCATGGGGTGCATGCAACTTTTTGATCAGATTTTATTATATTTTTTATTCTGCTGTTGTTTTTTATTCCTTTCCTTTACCGTGTTTACCGTGCGCTATAAATGACATATTCTATTTATTCTGCGTTGCGATACGATTACTGCGATACAGATGTATATAGTTTTTTTATGTCTAATTGTATTTGCACAATAAAATACTTTTTTTGTTTTTTAAATCATTTACTTTTTGTGTTGCCTTATTCTAAGAGCCAGAACGTTTTTATTTTTCCATCAAGAAAGCCGTGCGAGGACTTGGTTTTTGCGTAACGAACTGTAGTTTCGATCAGAACCATTTTTAGGTTCATGCGACTTTTTGATCTCTTTTTATTCCATTTTTTGGGAGGTGCATGGATCAAAAAATTGTGATTCTGGTACGGTTTATTATTATTTTATGGCGTTCACCGCGTGGAATGAATAACTAAATACTTCTGTAGTTTAAGCAGTTATGGATGTGGCAATAACAATTATGTATAGTTTATTTTCATTTTTTTGTTATAATAATAATAATAATAATAATAAAGGACTGAAAAGGGAATTTTTACTTTTACTACTTTAAAACTTTAATTTTTTTAATTTTTTTATTTTTATACTGATCGCTATTTTTTTGTCTTTTTTTTTTAAACATTAGATTTTTATTTATTTATAATAGTGAAATACCAAAAAAAACAGTATAACCACTTTTCCATATAGTCGTATATAAATATCTGAATATGTATCTAAATACATTTCACATCCATGTTTACAAGTTTTTGAAATGAGCACATTCATTTTAAGAGAACAGTAGTAGAAACTAAAGAACAAAAAAAAAAAAGAAACTAGGTTTCCATGGTATAATAGAAGCAACGGCCTGAGTTCCAATATGCTGACACAGTATAACTGATTAGTAAGTATTCACTATCATTTCAAAGAAACTAATGAGGTCTCAAGAAGATTAGATCTTGAGAGATGGTAGAGTTGTTGTATTCTACTAGGCAATCGATCGCCTAGTAGAAATTAACAAGTGCTGAAGGACGGTTTGGAAAGAGATTGGAAATAAATTCAAATCCATCGAAAGAAGAGCTAATTCGGGTTTTGGGGGGATAATGGAGCCATATAGCTCAGATAGCAATTTGAATACTTTGAGCCACATTGTATTGTTTTTTCACAATCCCACCACATATGAAGAACAGTACCTCGATGTCTATCACAAATCCAGCACTTTGAGGATAAGGTCGGGAATATTTTAGACCTCCTATTTGGAGTATAATGCCATCTATAAAATAAATTTCTAGCATTTTCTACACGATTGACACACCTGGAATGTTTGGCAGTAGCTGTGAGAGCGGATTCCCATTGGTCGTTTGTAAATGATAAGGATAAGTCCGATTCCCACAGTGTTTTAATAGGAATCAATAGGTCCTCATTTGGGGTATTCAAAATTTTATAGCATTTAGACAATCCATTATTCGATCTATTGGAAAAGCAAAGCCATCTCTCCAACGGAGAAGGAGAGTGGAGTTCAATTGGAGGAGAGGGAAGTTTGTGTAAAGCATGTCTAACCTGAAGATATTTGTAAAAAATCTTTAGTAGGAAGGTTATATGAAACGCTCAACTCTGACAATAGGGCAAAGTTTTCATTGTGCCAAAGTTGGTGGAATTTTTCTAATTTATTATGTTTCCAATTAGAGAGGTCAAGGTTAGGGATCGCTATTTCCAACACTTCCAAGGAATTATTGTAAATGTTCATTTGTATCAAATGTTTTTTGTGGGTAATGATAGGCCATATGGTTAATATGGCTTGTATGGTAGATAAAGGAAATTGAGGTACATAATTCAAGTGCGAAACAGCTAGTAGAAAGTTCTTAATGTGTGACGTTTTTAGGGAATGCATTTCTATTTGGACCCAACGTTTAGATTTGTCGTTGGACCATAGCGGGCATAATTGATCCAGGATAGCTGCTCTATAATATTGCAATATGGAGGGGCAACCTGAGCCTCCCAATTTTGGCTGTAAATATAATATATCTGCTTTGAGTCTTGCTTTCTTTTTGTTCCAAAGAAATCTCAGTATTAAGCTTTGGAGTTGTTTTAAGTAAGATATGGGGATAAAGATTGGCATATTCCGAAATAGATAAATAATTTTTGGAATGATTATCATTTTTACTGCCGCAATTTTACCCAACCACGATTTCCCTTGAGTTTGGAGATTGGATATGTCCAATTTGATTGTATTTAATAAAGGGGAGAAGTTAGAAGTAAACAATTTTGAGGGCGTAAACACAAGTTTGATTCCCAAATAAGTCATTTCTGATTTGACCCAATTAAAAGTGAACTTTCCAGTCAAAAACCTTTTTTGTTTCTGTGGTATACCAAGATTAAGGATTTGGCTTTTGGAGGCATTTATTTTATAATAGGATATGTTGCTAAATTTTTCAGTTAATGAGACAGTTGCCAATAAAGACGATTCAGGATTGCAAAGAGCGATTAACACATCATCTGCAAATAAACCTATTCTATGCTCTTCAGAACCTATTGAAATACCAAAAAGGTGAGGTGAAGATCTAATGGATTGAGCGAATGGTTCCATTAAAAGAGCAAAAAGGAGAGGGGACATGGGACATCCCTGCCTGGTACCATTGGTAATTTTAAAAGGTGCAGATAGGAAACCAGAAGAGTATACAGCTGCACTAGGTGAGGAATAGAAGGAAAGTATTGGCGATAAAAAAGGACCTTCAAAACCAAATTTCTGTAAGACCAGTTTTAAATATTCCCAATGGACCCTGTCAAAGGCCTTCTCCGCATCCAGAGATATGAGCAGAGAAGGCGTCCGACGAGAGTGCACAACATCGATTATGTCGACAAATCTCCTCGTGCCATCCAAGGTTTGACGACCCTTAATAAAGCCCACTTGATCGGGGTGAACAATTGAAGGTAGAATGTTTATGAGCCTATTCGACATCAGTTTGGCCATAAGATCAGAGTTCAATAAAGATATTGGTCTGAAATTTGCAGGTAAATCTGGAGATGTCCCTGGTTTAGGAAGGGTAACGATTATTGCATGAAGCATTTCACTTGGAGTGTTAGCAATAGACACAATATTAGTCAAACATTGTAATAGATAAGCAGATAATATGGGATAGAATTTTCAATAATATTCATTCGGGAGCCCGTCAGGTCCGGGAGATTTTCTGATTTTTGAAGACTTTACAAACTCTGTAATTTCCCTATCTGAGATATCTCTGTTCAGGATTTTTAATTGATCAACAGTAAATAGAGGCAAGTCCATACCACCCAAAAAGGCATTTATGTCCTCCAGAGATGGTTGAGGAGTATCGGAATTATCCATCAAATTGTATACGGAGGAATAATAACTAGCAAATTTGTTGGCGATATCACGAGGGTTAAGGATTTTTTGTTTGTTTTTATCTAAGAGCTAAGGGATTCTGGATTTTGCAGCTTTTTTCTTTAATTTGCTCGCCAAAAGTTTGTAAGCTTTATTATTTTGCCAAAAGTTTGTAAGCTTAGCTTTCCGGAGATGAAGTTCATACTTATTTTGAAGGGTAAGATATAGTTGATGACGAAGGGATTTAATTTCTTCACTTAGTGTAGGCGAAATGTTAAATTTATTTTTATTTTCTAGGATAGATAATTTGTTCGTTAGTTCTTTAACAATAGCCAATCTGGATCGTTTTTCTAGTGCTGCTAATTTAAGAAAGTGACCTCTTATAACAACCTTGTGGGCGCACCAAAAAAGTAGTTTTAGAGATGTCGTCAGTATTGTTTAATGAAAAATATTCAGATGGTGCGTTTTCTATGGCAGATACATATGACTCATTATTGAGAAGATAATGATTTAATCTCCAGGGAGATGTTGGAGGAGAGTTAACAGATTCTTGAAATGTAATGGATGTCGGTGCGTGGTCTGACCATGTGATCGTATCAATTTTTGTGCGTGATATTTTCTGTAATAACCATTTATCTACTAGTATCAAATCTTCACGGGAGTATGTATTAGGTGGATTGGAGAAAAAAGTATAGTCTTTTTCAGACGCATGTGTGACTCTCCAAGCATCATATAGTTCCTCCGTATGCAATAAGTTGCGAAGGTCACAATGATTGTCTCTAGGATGAGGGGGATTTCTAACAAGAATAGGATCTATAGTCCTATAAAAATCTCCACAAATTATTAAGTTACCTTTTTTCTTTGATTGAACCTTCTCGAATAATTTTTTCGTAAATTTATGTTGATGAGTGTTGGATGCGTAAAGATGATCTATTGTAAATGGGGCATTATTAATGAGCCATATAATCACCAAATATCTACCCTCTGTCTCCGATATCAGAGATGTTAGTTGAAAAGCAACAGTGTCTCTGAACGCTATCAAAACTCCCTTTTTTTTCCGTTGCATGAGAGTAAAATATATGCGGGAAATGCCTATTACTTATTCTGGGGGCATCGACTTCATTTAAGTGGGTTTCTTGAGCACAAATTATGTCACAATTTTGCTTAACGCATTCCTTCCAAAACAGAGACCTCTTAAAAGGGCTATTGAGAGCTTTAACATTCAAAAAACGTATCTTAATAAACATATTGAGAATTTTACATATGCTATAAAGGCATGACTATGAGAATCACTGGTGACATCACTTTGCTTAGTGAAAACACACCTCGCATACAGGAATTTCAAGTTTAAATGCAGCATTAATTGTCTGAAAGAATACAACAAAAAATAACCTGAACAGTAGAAAAACATCCCAAATATCTGAGAATTATGGGTAAAAAAGTATTGGTTCTAAGTGAACCCGTCTGGTTATCCTAGGATAGTCACTTGACATCGAAGGGGTCTGGAAGTGGAAGGTGAGAGAAAAAATAAATAAACTGTGCATCAACAGGATACATGAAGTAGTCGAAGTGAAAAAAGCTTGAATCTTTTCAAAAAGCAAGTTTAACAGCAAGGTAAGTCCGCAGAAGTGAATTACTACAGTTCAAGTAGCCGGAATAGAAGAGGATTCATGACGTTCTCAAGGGAACCATTCTTGTTGGTTTCTTTCTTTTTGGTGACGAGTTGTCACCATCTAGTGGGAGTTCCAGAGACCATTTCTTGAGTAAGCGCAGCTTCTTTAGGGGAGGAAATAGAATGGGTCGTTACATTATGCCGGATTATCAACTTAACTGGAAAACCCCACTTGTGGGGTATATTGTGTTGTCTCAAAACCTGTGTGGTTGGAGAAAATTCTGGCCTCCTGGCCAGTGTGGCTATGGATAAGTCTGCATACAATGAAATATCTTGAAATCTTTCAGGAAGATTCTCTGTGGTGGCTGCAGCTTTCAGCAGCGCATCTTTGAAATGAAAAAAATTGTATCCGAGCCAGAACATCTCGAGGAATTGTAGAAGCCAGGTGTCTGGGCTTAGGAACCCTGTGGAACCTATCAATTAGTAGAGGCCTTTGGGAATCAATGCTGTAAATAAATCCACCAAATATTCTCTTAACTTGTCGTCTGTAACATTTTCAGGTATATTCCTGAAGCGAATATTATTCCGCCTAGAACGGTCTTCTAGGTCAGCTAAGTTCAGCTTAATAAGTACTAGGTCATCTCCTGTCCACCAAACTATTTTGACCTGTGGTGAAATCCTCCATCTTATCCTCCAAATGTGCCGTTCTTTCTCCAATAGCTATCAGCTCCGTGTGAAGAGATGATATTGCACCATGAATGTTTGCATGTTTGGTTTCCTTTAACTCATTCATCAGGAATTTCATATCAGACATAGTAACAGGAAGCTCTGCAGAATATATGGTGTTCAAGGGAGTATCACTACCTGGTGAAGATGCAGCAGCAAATTCCCCCACAGACTTGCTGCAGCGATTCTGCCGGGACAGAGGAGATTGTCTGGGGATCTCACCTTGACCGGACTGCTGAAGAGTTGGGAGCGGGATCCTCAGACTCCTAGCCGCACTGGCACGAGAAGATGACCGAGGACTTCCGTCTTGCAGTGAGGAGGACGGTGCACCATGCGGTCCGGTGCCATCTTGGATCTGTCCCGCGCTGGAGAAGAAGGAGGTAAGTTTGGTCAGACTTCCCAGCTTTCGTCTCGTCCTGGTCACTACGGCTGTTGCACTGGGTAACTGCCGATCAGTGAGTGTAGGTAAGGTGGTGACATTGGCAGTTACGTGCCTGCTTTGAGCCATTTTGTCCCACTAATGCACGGAGCTATCTTCTCCTGCTGCTACTCTGCTCCTCATCCGGCCACGCACACTGATCGCTATTCTAATACACTGCACTACATGCATAGTGCAGTGTAACAGAGCTGTCACTGACAGCAAGCATAGTGCAGTGTATTAGAGCTATCAGCTACTCACTGACAACAAGCATAGTGGGTCCTGCCTTTGTCATTTTGGCTTCATCTGAGCACTGAGCTTGTGCAGAACACCGCTGGACTCATCTCAAGACTCTTCTCTCGTGATTTATATTCACTGCCCGCTGTATTATTACTTATTTTTAGACTAATTGTTAAGATGGACAGTTATAAGAGCGGCACGTTCAGAACGCTATACCCCAGCAGTACAATGACATTCTAGTGGTTGGGTGCCCTAAGATATTATGACAAAGAGAAACTTCTATAGATTGTCTAATTCATTCAGCGTGACAATTACTAAAGAAATACCAAGAAACTGGTAACGGGATGTCAAATCTTGGCATCTAGAATCTGTGACTCTGGATTAAACACGTAATCATTAATAAAACTCAAAATTAGCACTAACTCACTGGACTCCGGGGACTGGGACACTAAACTATAGGACACCAAAGACTGGAGCGCTAACCCACTGGAGACTAGTGAATTGGAGAATAAACCAGTGGACACCAGTGAATTAGATAATGAACCAGTGGACACCAGTGAATTAGATAATGAACCAGTGGACACCAGTGAATTGGATAATGAACCAGTGGACACCAGTGAATTGGATAATGAACCAGTGGACACCAGTGAATTGGAGAATAAACCAGTGGACACCAGTGAATTGGATAATGAACCAGTGGACACCAGTGAATTGGATAATGAATCAGTGGACACCAGTGAATTGGAGAATAAACCAGTGGACACCAGTGAATTGGATAATGAACCAGTGGACACCAGTGAATTGGATAATGGACCAGTGGACACCAGTGAATTGGAGAATAAACCAGTGGATACCAGTGAATTGGATAATGAATCAGTGGACACCAGTGAATTGGATAATGAACCAGTGGACATTTGAGACTGGTATAGTAACCAATTAGACACCAGGGACTGGGACCTTGAATTATGGACACGTGATTGTATACACGCTGCGACATTGTGTGGTGTTTTAATACTGTGTTTTAGTGTGGCCTATATACAGTTAGTCCAGTAAGCCCAACGTAATGTAGGTGCAGCCGTAATGGAGGGAGCGCATGACAAGGTGGTTTGGGGTTTTAGGCTACTACGTTTGAGGCTATGTGTATAGGGAGTTAAGGGTTAAGTGAAGGGGGGCTGGTGAAAATGTATCTATATGTTGGTCGGTGGAGTATAGTGTATATAGGTCCATTCGGGGAACAGGCAGGCAGCCCTCTTTCCCGCTGGACAACAGGAGAAAAGAGTTGTTGGTGATACCGTTTAAAAAAAAAAAAAAAAAAAAAACGGTTTTGCACTTACCTTCTCATGGATGCAGCAATGGAGTCCATGATGGCTGATGGCCAGGATCAGGGATGCAGCAATGGAGTCCATGATGGCCAGGATCAGGGATGCAGCGATGCAGCACGGTTCTGGATGGCTGGAGCAGCTGTTCGCTGGAGCTCTTCCTCCGGATCCAGCGGCTGGAGTGGAGAGCATGGAGGGACGCAGCAGCAGGCATTCCAGGCCTCCGGAGAGGCCTTCACCTGAGGTAACGCCTCAGTCCTGTCAGCGCCGTGGGAGCCCCTCCAGGGACCCTCCTCCTCCAGGTCCTGAGCTATCGCCAAGCGCTGGGCCGCGGAGGTCAGGGAGGAATCCCGGCAGGCGGGCGGGACTGGAGGTGATAGGAGGGGGGGCCGCGGTCATCTTCCCTCCTCCTGTCTAAAACGACAACGCCGGAAGTGAGGGCGTGACCTGATGTGACGGCTGTCTCCGGCGCCGAGGTTCCGGGTGCCGGAGGAGCTTGGCAGAAGGATGCGTGGACGCCAGGCCCGACCCGCAGGAAGAGGCGGGTGGGCTCCAACCGGGGAATGAGATCGCCTCCTGCTGGAGCAGGGAGGCGTGCGGCGGTGGCGACCGGAAGTACCCGGTCCAGGTCTGTGGGTGATGTTGGGCCCCTTCCGGACGGGAGGGGGCAGTGGTCAGCTGCTTCTGCTGTGAGAGGTGATGTGGAGGCATGTGACAGCCCTGCAGAATCACTGGGCAGCCAGGGCTGTCTTTCTATATATGCCACACCAGAAGCAGGTGGCAGGACTTTGGACGGGCCGCTATCTTCTGGGCCTCGGGCATCATCGACTGGAATGTCGGGGAGCTACGGGGAGCATGGGGTGCAGGAGCACCGATCCCCAGGAATGTCTGGATCGATACCGCGCTCTTCTGGATCGGTGGATACGGCCGCTGGGAGGTCACCTCAGGGACGGCCGGGTGAGTCTACCACTGTTGTGGTGCCGGGGATGTGTGGGGGGGATGTGGGGGGGTTGTTTTCTGTGTCTCAAATGCAATTGTTTTTCTGGGGTATTCAGGAATATTTTGCTAGAAGTTTGGGGGTGTAGAGCAGTCTCCAGCGAGGGTGTGGGGCGCTGCTAGTGAGACGGGTGTTAGTGTGGCTGCGGCCAGAATTGCGCTTGCCAGCGAGGTGGCGCCAGTTGCGGGTGTTGTAGTGGAGGTTGAAAAAGCGGTTGATGCGGTGGCTAGTACTTCTAAAAAAGTGGTGGAGGACGTGCGTTTGGCTGACGCTTCTAAGGGTGAAGTGTATGTGTGTTTTGAGGGCCCGCTTCGGGCGCATTTGAAGGCTGAGATTAGGGAAAAGATCTGGAAGGATGAGTATGTGGAGATTTTTGCTTTATTACCTTTAGAAAAATTTAACCTGGACCGGTGGAAAACGGATGAGAGTAAGAAGGGGGAGGAGGAGCAACGTCGTTATCGCTTGATTCCTCGGACGTGAATTGGCTGCAGGCCTTCGCTATTTTGGCTAGTGTAGTGGGTGAAAAGGCGCCGGAGAATTGTTCGGCGCTGTTTTGTTACATGGATTCAGTGGGAGAGGCGTATCGGGTATACGGCGGTAATGCTTGGTTGCGGTATGACGAGCAGTTTCGTCAGCGGAAGTCGGTGCGCCCGTCGTTGCGATGGGATCACAAGGACATTAGTCTGTGGATGCGCTTGATGTCTGCGCCTAAACAGGGGCATCAGCACTTTCGGGATGCGGCCGACGGGCAGGGGTCAGCAACGGGTCGGTCGGCTTCCTTAGGAAAGGGATGTTGCTGGCAGTACAACGAGGAGCATTGTAAGTTTGGCCCAGACTGCAGGTACAAGCACGAGTGCTCCGGTTGCGGAGGCGCCCATGGTTTGTCCAGATGCTTCAAGAAGCATAAGGGCAGACAGGGAGATGCTGAGCAGAAGAGGGGTGATGCCGGTGATGGTGGGAAGGATGCTTCCGTTTTTAAGGGAGTATCCAATTAGAAAGTGGCTGAGTTGCTGTTTTTGGGTTTCTCTGAGGGTTTTCGGATTCCTTGTACGTCGGCTGGATGTGATGGGGTGGTCCGTAATTTGTCGTCTGCTTTGGCGCGGCCTGATCCGGTTACGGATAAGCTGATGAAGGAGGTGGTATTGGGTCGCATTGCTGGCCCATTTTCCTCCCCGCCTGTTGCTAGTTTGCGGGTTTCCTCATTGGGTTTGGTTCCCAAAAAGGAGGTGAATAAGTTCCGCCTTATTCATCACTTGTCTTATCCGGAAGGCGAGTCGGTGAACAACGGCATTGATCCGACCCTGTGCGCGGTTAGTTACACTTCCTTTGATGCGGCGGTTGTTTTGGTTCGCAAGTATGGGAAGGGCTCCCTGTTAGCGAAAACTGACATTGAGGCCGTGTTTCGCTTATTGTCGGTGCACCCGGACAGTTTTTGTTTGTTAGGATGTTATTGGCAGGAGGAATATTTCGTGGATTGTTGCCTCCCCATGGGCTGCTCCATTTCCTGCGCTTATTTTGAAATGTTTAGCACATTTTTGGAGTGGGTGGTTCGTCGGGAGGCGCAGGTGCAATCTGCCCTGCATTATCTGGATGATTTTCTGTTTATCGGGCCGCCGGGTACTTATGTGTGTGCAGGATTGCTACATACTATGGAGCGAGTGGCAAAGGAGTTTGGGGTACCTCTGGCGCCTGAAAAAACTGAAGGTCCTACAACAGTTAATAAGTTTTTGGGAATCATGATTGATTCGGATAACATGGAGTGTCGCTTACCAGAGGATAAATTGCTGGAGTTGAGAGAGTTGGTGGCAAGTGCGCTGCGCAGGAAGAAGATACATCTGCGGGATTTGCAATCATTGTTGGGACATTTTAATTTCGCATGTCGGATTATGCCCATGGGGCGGGTGTTCTGTCGGCAGTTGGCTTGTGCTACCGCAGGGGTTCATTCTCACCATCATTTCATTAGGTTGTCGGGGGAGTTGAAAGCTGAGTTGTTGGTATGGGGTGATTTTTTGCAGAGCAACAATGGGCGGTCGGTGCTCATGTATCAGTCGGTGTCTAGTGTGGACTTGGAGCTATTTACAGATGCATCGGGGGCTTGTGGATTTGGGGCATATTTCCAGGGGCAGTGGTGTGCGGGGGTTTGGCCAAGTGCATGGCATGAATGTGGTTTCGTTAGAAACTTGGCTGTTGGAACTGTTCCCGATTGTGGTGGCTACGGAGTTGTGGGGGGATTGTCTGCGGGACCGGAGAGTGTGTTTCGTATGTGACAACCTGGGTGCAGTTCAGGCCGTTAATGCAAAGACGGCAAATTCTCCGCCAGTAGTGCGACTATTGCGGCATTTCGTTTTGAGAGGTTTGATATTGAATGCGCATTTTGTTGCAGTGCATATTCCTGGGGTGCTTAATTCTGTGGCTGATTCCCTTTCTCGTCAACAGTGGGACAGGTTTCGTCTGCTGGCGCCGGGGGCGGAGACTCATGGCCTGGTTTTCCCAGAGCATCTTTGGAAGGTGGTGTGAAGATGGCAATGTCGCTCGTGGGGAAGTCAGTTAGTGCGGTTACGTGGAAGAGGTATGGTGCGGTATGGCGGGCATGGGAGGCCTTGTTGGCGGATGTACAGGCGGGTATTTCGGATCGGCCGGCGTGTTTGTTATATTATATAGGAAATGCGTACAGTGAGGGGGCGTCTGCAGCAGTGGTCACTCGGCGTTTGTCGGCTTTGGCATTTTGGTTTAAGATCAGAGGAGAAGAGGACGTGACTAAGTCCTTCCTGGTCCGTCAGGCAATGAAGTGTTTCAGGAGGGGTTCCGCTGTTAGGGATCATAGGAAGCTGGTGTCATTTGAGATCTTGGAAGTGATTTGTAAGCTATTGAAGGCGGTTTGTGTGTCAGGGTTTGAGGCATGTTTATTTACGTTGGCTTTTTCTTTGGAGCTTTCAGGATATCGGAGTTGGTGTCGGCCTCTAAGCGCGTGGCTGGGGGCTTATTGTACGCGGATGTTGAATTGGATGGCTCCTGCTTATCTTGTTTGCTTCGTCGATCAAAGACAGATCAAGAGGGGAGAGGTTTTTTGGCGAGATTGTATGAATTACCGGGATCAAAGGTGTGCCCGGTTCACTGTTTTCGGGAGTTTGTTGCGGTGAGGCCTGAGGGGCCGGCATCCTTGTTGGTTCACGCAGATGGCCTGTCTTTGTCAAAGTTTCAGTTTTCACAGGTTTTCAGAAAATGTATCCTGTTGTCTGGCCGAGGTGGAGCAGGTTTTAGCTCTTACTCTTTTAGGATTGGCGCAGCTACGAAAGCAGCTAGGTGGGGTTTATCCCCGGGGGTCAAGAAGATAGGTAGGTGGGAGCCAGACAGATACAGGCTGCAGGAGGTGGGGACATGAAGTTATTACCTTACTGTTTTCTTTTGTTCTAGGTGCGGGCCCCTGCTTGGTCTGGATCATGGGGCACTCCTACGTGCACTGGGGACGTGTACGGGCTGATGTTCGTCCGGCGGGACGGCAGTTGGGCCTGGATCAGGCAGAGGTTCAGGTCAGATGGTTGGGTCTGAGGGGCATGCTGTGGTGCAGGTTGTTGCCAGAGCTCCAGTTTTACGTAGGGTTGGACAGAGCGCCTGATATTTTGGTCGTGCATTTGGGAGGCAATGACTTGGGTATACGGTCGTCGAGGGATTTGATGCGGGATGTTAAACTAGATCTGTTGCGGTTATGGTCCTCGTTTCCTGGATTGCTGATTGTATGATCGGATATTATTGCTCGCAGGGTGTGGCGTCAGGCCCGTTCGGTTCACAGCTTAAATAAGGCCAGAGCAAAGGAGAACAAAGTGGTTGGGAGATTTGTGGCGCGCAATGGCGGTGTTGTGGTGCTGCATAGAGAGTTGGAGGGCAAAGAGGGTGGTTTTCTGAGAGAGCGGATGGCGTTCATTTGAACGATGTGGGTTTGGATATGTGGACTCCGGATATCAAGGACAGCCTGGAAAAAGCCCTGCGGTTGTGGAGGGACAATCATGTGTAAAGGGTCACACATAATTGTCGTGGCGGCAGGAGGAGGGGTCTTTGAAGGCACGTAATGGGAAGAAGGAGAACAACATTGAAGATTGTTGAAAAATAACTCGGGGCGTTTAACCCTGGGTAGTATTGGAGGGGCTAGGGAGTGGTTACCCAGCTGGTTTTGAATACATTCCTGATGTGCAGGGTCCCCAAGAAGGGAGAGGTCTTGGAGATGGTTGGTGACCTCGGGTCAGGTGCAGCACGGCTGTAGGGCAATAAGTCCAGACCTGACAAGGATGGAGTTTTTGATATAATGCCTGAAGTGCCTTCAAGGATCCTTTAACTGGAGAATGTGGGAAATAGTGCAGGATGTTCATTATGGAGTGTTTTAATGATGTTTATGATTATGCTAATCTTATGGCATAAAAGTTGTGTATTTAATAAATGGCTGCTGTGGCCTTTACACCAATTGCAAGTTGTGGTCTCTTATTGGGATTGGGAGGTGGAAGGTCATAGATAGCGAAAGGCATCAAACATACCTTAAGTCATGTGGAGTGACGCTTCTCTATATGACGTGTTCTGTGGAGTGACGCTTCTCTATGTGACGTGTTCTGTGGAGTGACGCTTCTCTATCTGGCGTTTTCTGTGGAGCGACGCTTCTCTATATGACGTGTTCTGTGGAGTGACGCTTCTCTATGTGACGTGTTCTGTGGAGTGACGCTTCTCTATATGACGTGTTCTGTGTAGTGACGCTTCTCTATCTGGCATTTTCTGTGGAGCGACGCTTCTCTATATGACGTGTTCTGTGGAGTGACGCTTCTCTATGTGACGTGTTCTGTGGAGTGACGCTTCTCTATGTGACGTGTTCTGTGGAGTGACGCTTCTCTATATGACGTGTTCTGTGGAGTGACGCTTCTCTATATGACGTGTTCTGTGGAGTGACGCTTCTCTATGTGATGTGTTCTGTGGAGTGACGCTTCTCTATGTGACGTGTTCTGTGCAGTGACGCTTCTCTATGTGACGTGTTCTGTGGAGTGACGCTTCTCTATGTGACGTGTTCTGTGGAGTGACGCTTCTCTATATGACGTGTTCTGTGGAGTGACGCTTCTCTATATGACGTGTTCTGTGGAGTGAGGCTTCTCTATATGACGTGTTCTATGGAGTGACGCTTCTCTATGTGACGTGTTCTGTGGAGTGACGCTTCTCTATCTGACGTGTTCTGTGGAGTGATGCTTCTCTATGTGACGTGTTCTGTGGAGTGACGCTTCTCTATATGACGTGTTCTGTGGAGTGACGCTTCTCTATATGACGTGTTCTGTGGAGTGACGCTTCTCTATATGACGTGTTCTGTGGAGTGACGCTTCTCTATATGACGTGATCTGTGGAGTGACGCTTCTCTATATGACGTGTTCTGTGGAGTGACGCTTCTCTATGTGACGTGTTCTGTTGAGTGACGCTTCTCTATATGACGTGATCTGTTGTGTGACGCTTCTCTATGTGGCGTGTTCTGTGGAGTGACGCTTCTCTATGACGTGTTCTGTGGAGTGACGCTTCTCTATCTGACGTGTTCTGTGGAGTGACGCTTCTCTATCTGGGGTCTGATGAGGAGTCTGGTTTTGGTGATGGCAGGAGAATGTTACCCGTCTGACTGCATTGTGCCAGCTGTAATGTTTGTGGGGGAGGGGTAATATTATGGGGGTGTTTTTCAGGGGTCGGCCCCTTAGTTCCAGTGAAGGGAAATCTTAATTCATCAGCATACAAGACATTCTGGACTTTTTAGCTTCCAACTTTGTGGGAACATTTTGGGGTTCGTCTTTTTTCTGTTCCTCATGACTGCGCCCCAGTGCACAAGGTCCATAAAGACACGGCTGGTTCTTTGGTTGGTTGGTTGGGGGGGGTTTGGTGTGAAATAACTTGGCACAGAGCCCTGACCTCAACCCCATCCAACACCTTTGGGATGAACTAGAACAGAGATTATGAGCCCGCCCCCCCCCCCCCTCCCCTAACATCAGTGTCTGACCTCACAAATGCTCTTCTGGATGAATGGGCAAAAAGTCCCGCAGACACAACCCAAAATCTTGCAGAAAGCACCCAGAAGAGTGGAAGATGTTTTACTGCAAAGGGGGAACCAACTCTGTACTAATGTCTATGGATTTAGAATGGGACGTCATAAAAACTGCTATAAGTGTAATGTGGAGGTGTCCAGTGGCAGATTATCATTAGGGCGGTTCGGGCGGCCGCCCGGGGCCCAAGGCTCCCGGGGGGCCCATGGCTGACCTAACCACACATGGTCACACGGCCCCCCTCATGCCCGGTGTGGGGTCGCTAGCACCGGAGGGGGCACCGTTGCTAGCGGCAGCCACATTCACACATCAATGAAAAGTTACCATAGTAACTGGGGCCTATGTAATAAACTACACGGGCCCCTGTTACTATAGTAACTGACAGTACATACCCCTCCTCTTCCTGGAGCGCATCGGAGGTTCTGACATCACAGCGTTGTGCGCAGCGCATAACGTCACAATGCTATGCACCGCGCACAGCGTCCCGACAGTTGATGGAGTGAGGACCAGCGGCCGAAGAGGAGGTAAGTTTAATTTTATTGTCTTGCTGATGGGTTGGGGGTCAGAAACCCGGGACCTCCGCCAATCAGCTGTTTTGAAGGGGTTGCAGCCACTCATACGAGCGCTACTTCCCCTTCATTCCGGTCACTTTCTCACACTTAATCGCCGACACGGACGTGTCAGCGATTCACAGTGTGAGCGAGTGAGGGATCTGAAGGGGAAGCAGCACTCATACGAGTGGCTGCAACCCCTTCAAAACAGCTGATTGGCAGGGGTCCGGGGTGTCTGACCTCAACCCATCAGCTATTGATGGCCTATACTGAAGATAGGCCATCAATGTTTAGAGACTGGACAGCCTTTAAAGCCTACCGTGTGTTAGGCTTAGATACAAGGCCCCAGCTTATACTGCATAAGAATACTGTCTGCTGCACCCTGTATCTAAGCCTACATTAGGCTAAGATACAGGGTCCAACAAACAGTATCACACATGCACAAGGGCCCTGTATCTAGGCCCCTGTATCTAAGGCCCTGTTCACATCACCGCTGGCCTTCTGCTGAGGGGTTCCGTCTTGTTAACCCCTCAACGGAAAGGCAAATGGAAACCATAGCTTCCGTTTGCATCATCATTGATCTCAATGGTGATGGAAACTTTGCTAAAGATTTCCGTTTGGGGGATATTCATTTTATCTATAGGGGGCTGTGTGTAATACTCTCTACGGGGGGATGTATGATATCTACAGGGGCTGTGTGTGGCGCTATCTATAGGGGGGTGTAATATCTACAGGGGCTGTGTGTGGCACTATGTACAGGGGGCTATGTGTGGCACTATGTACAGGGGGTTGTGTGTGGCGCTATCTATGGGGGGGGTGTAATATCTACAGAGAGCTGTGTGGAGCACTATGTACAGGGGGCTGTGTGTGGCATTATGTACAGGGAGCTATGTGTGGCACTATGTAAAGGGGGCTGTGTGTGACTATGTACAGGGGGCTGTGTGTGGCACTATGTACAGGGGGCTGTGTGTGGCACTATGTACAGGGGGCTGTGTGTGGCACTATGTACAGGGGGCTGTGTGTGGCACTATGTACAGGGGGCTGTGTGTGGCACTATGTACAGGGGGCTGTGTGTGGCATTATGTACAGGGGGCTGTGGGTGGCACTATGTACAGGGGGCTGTGTGTGGCACTATGTACAGGGGGCTGTGTGTGGCACTATGTACACGTGGCTGTGTGCATGTGGTGTTTTACAGTGTGTGGTATTGTTATATTCAGGCGCGCAGTGTTTGGTGCTATTATATTTAGGGGCACACTATGTGGCACTGTGATAACTTTATTTTCATTTATAGGTGTGGAAATGTTGGAAAAGTGAGGAGTCGAAGACATGTGAGTGGCAAATTCTGCAGAAATCAGTCATGGCCAGGAGAAGTCATCATGAGCTCTGGACCGGATGGAGAAGAAAAGAGGAAAAAAACTACTAGAATCTGAGACATCGTCACCTGTGAGTCACTAGATTTATAGAGAATCTGTCTCCTCTCCTTACATGTTTATTATAGGAAATCCTTGCATTTCACAAAAAGTCTTTGTGCAGTCCAGGACTGATAGACAATTCCCCTTGTCAGAAGGATGTGTCCCTGCACAGTGTGATACTGTCAGTATGTAGGGACACCGCGCTGTGACAAGGGGAATCGTAACACCCATTTGTTAATGCTTGCCCAAAAAGGTAGTGTTAACAATAGTTACGGCGCGGCCGGGCGGCGGTGCGCAAAGGGGGCCCAAGTTTGTATAACAGCCCAGGGCCTATAGTCTACTTAATCCGCCACTGCCTCCCAATACTTTTGTCCATATGATGTATGTAAAAAAAAAAAGTGTCCTTTGAGGCTCCCATCTTCCCAATGGGGCATTGTATAAAAAAATTATAACGTGACCCCCAAAATCTTGGTGTGAAGCTTCACATTGCCGGGGTTTTAAAAGATAGTGATGGGCGCCCTGTAAGTAGCAAGTTCTGGTATGAAAATCGAATCCTCTGCAGCTTCACATTTAACCATTGCTATTCCTGGGAACTTTCCAGAATTTCATTAAAAAATTCTTAACCATTTGAAATGCAAAATATTCATAAACCAGGAAAATCACAAGCAATTCTGTGCATAGGGGCTCGGTATCTGGGCACCGCCAGCTTATTTCTGGCCATAGAGCTGCACCAGAGACTCTAAAAGGAACATTTTTCAATTATAGAACAAGTACACGATGACTTTCCAAATACTTCTTTTTAAAGTGAGTTTTCTGGAGGAGCTGGGGGCCCGTCCGCTATGAAAATCATTATTTTTGGTGCATAATATTCGACTTCTGCAACCGTCATCTGCTGTGACAGGGCTCTGAGATTATCCTAAAATAAATAGAAGGAGCAAGATGTGAAAAGACCTGAGTTATTTATGAGAAGAGAAATTCATGAGCGAAGCAGTAAGACTTCCATCAAATAGTGAAATTGATCAGTGCCGATGGTCTAATAAGAGGCACAGGTCGTCCACCTGACAAGTAACCATCCCCCGCAAACTGCCGCATCTATCAGTGTCGATAATTCATTATCAGAGGTCATGATTGGAATCAAAATTATTGGACATAATAATTTAATATTACAAGTAACAAAGGTTTATATCACTCCTGCTTGAATTTGCTCTTAAAAATTGACACTAAGATACATTATAAAAAATAGCGTCCCATGCATCAAGTGTAGAGCAAACAATGTATACTCACTTTACGCTGTGAGGTGATTCCTACTGTGCTCACTGTTGGGCCTGATTTACACGAGCGTGTGCGTTTTGCGCACGCAAAAAAACGCGGCGTTTTGCGTGCGCAAAATGCACTTAACAGCTCCGTGTGTCAGCCCTGTATGATGCGCGGCTGCGTGATTTTCGTGCAGCCGCCATCATTAACCCCTTCCCCCTGCTTGCATTCTGGGCCCTAATGACCAAGCCATTTTCTAAATTTTTCCATTGTCACATTCGAAGAGCTGTAACTTTTTATTTTTGCGTCGACATAGCTGTTTAAGGTCTTGTTTTTTGCGGGACGACTTGTAGTTTTTATTGGTACCATTTTGGAGTAGATGCGACTTTTTGATCACTTTTTATCAAATTTTTTGAAAGTTAGGATTAACAGAAAACAGCAATTTTTAAAATAGTTTTTTTATTTTATTTTTTACGGCGTTCGACGTGCGGGTTAAATAATGTAATAGATTTATAGTCGGGGTCGCTGCGGACGCGGCGATACCTAAATATGTGCAACTTTTTTGCTTTATTGTGGTTTTTTTTTAATAGTAAAGCAGTTTGTAAGGGGAAAAAGTGGGTTTTTCATATTTATTTTTTTCACATTTTTTTAAATTAACTTTATTCAACTTTTTTTAACTTTTATACTAGTCCCACTAGGGGACTCCACTATGCAATCCTCATTATAATACACTGCAATACTTTTGTATTGAAGTGTATTACTGCCTGTCCGTTTAACACGGACAGGCATCTGCTAGGTCATGCCTGCGGCATGATCTAGCAGTCATTCGCTCCAGGCAGACCTGGGGGCCTTTAATAGGCCCCCGTCTGCCATCGGAGACACAGACACTCGGCGATTGTATCGCCGGGTGTCAGTGGGATGAGAGGGAGCTCCTCCCTCTCTCCAAAACCACTCAGATGCGGTGCACGCTATTGAGCACCGCATTTGAGGGGTTAAACGGGTGAGATCGATACTAATATCGATCTCACACGGCAGAGCAGGGACGCTCCCAGCCCTCAGCTGCCTCTGGGAGCATAAAATGGTTGTTGCAGACGTGTGGCGGACTGGTTGCTGACTCATTGCGGAATTTCTCCATTGACTTCAATGGAGAGTCAAAATTCTGCAATGAAGTCCGCAGATGTCATGCACATGTTATGTGTGCTGCGGAGCGTATTGGTTTTACTACCATGACATTTCTTCATTCTTGCTGGACCTATGTATTTCTAGGTCTATAGCCAGACTGAGGAAGTCAATGGGGCTCCCGTAATTACGGGTGACTACGTGTGTGAACCCGTAATTACGGGGACGTTGCTAGGCAACGTCAGTAAATAGTCACTGTCCAGGGTGCTGAAAGTGTTAAGCGATCGGCAGTAACTGTTTCAGCACCCTGGACAGTGACTTGCGATCACGATATACATCAACCTGTAAAAAAAAATAGAAGTTCATACTGTAATGACAAGGTAGGGAGACAGACAGGTGAGCCCTAATCTGCCCGCCTCTCAGTCCCTGCCTACTTGCAACGACCCATCCTAAGCGATGGGGTACAACTGGGCGATGGTCCCTACGCTCAGTAAGTGCAAGACAGACAAAACAGACAGGGGTACACAGAAGCGAGGGAAACGGGGCAGCTGCCCACGGAGACACAGTGAGCAACAAAAGTGGTGAACGAGCCGAGTCAAACCAGGAGTGAGCGAGGTACAAAACGCTGAGCAGGAGAGTGGTCAAAAAGCCAAGGTCAATAACAAGCAGAGGATCAGTAGTACAAGCAGCAGCAGCAAGCCAGGAAACAAGCATAGAAGAATCTCAGGCAAAGGAGGAACAGGAAAGGCAGGTATAAATAGACAGTGAGCGGGAACTAGCTCCATATGGCCAGGCTGTGATAGGCTCTCCCACTCCTAAGCCTGCCATCCTGAGTGGTGGAAGATGGAGTCAGTCTCACAGACATAGGAGCAGGTGCAGACTGATTGCCCTCTCTCTACAATAAATATGTTTATATATTTATATTTTACTTGACATCTGTACGACTGTTATTGACCTTGGCTTTACTGACCACTCTTCTGCTCTGCGTTTTGTACCTCGCGCATCTCCTGCTTTGACTCGGCTCGTTCACCTCGCTTGTTGCTCACGGTGTTCCCGTGGGCAACTTCCCCATTTCCCCGGCTTCTTTGTACCCTTGTCTGTTTGTCTGTCGTGCACTTACTGAGCGTAGGGACCGTCGCCCAGTTGTACCCCGTCACTTAGGACGGGTCGTTGCAAGTAGGCAGGGACTGAGTGGCAGGTAGATTAGGGCTCACCTGTCTGTCTCCCTACCCCATCATTACATAATCACAAGCCCATATACCTAGTCTACCCTGGTCCCTGACACTCTATGGACCCCCTTGAGACCCTGGCTCAGCAAATGAAGGGCCTCTCCCTACATGCCCAGGCCCTGGCTCAGAGGGACAACCAGCCTGATGCTACCCTGATAGTGCCCCTCGCCTCACCTCTTGAACCCCACCTCAAGTTGCCTGACCGGTTCTCAGGGGACCGGAAGACTTTTTTCTCCTTTCGGGAGAGTTTTAGGCTCTATTTTCGCTTAAAGCCCCACTCCTCAGGTTCTGAGAGCCAGCGGGTGGGTATAATTATGTCCCGGCTCCAGGAAGGGCCCCAAGAATGGGCCTTCTCCTTGGCTCCTGACGCCCCTGAACTTTCCTCCGTTGATCTTTTCTTTTCTGCTCTCGGGCTCATTTATGACGAGACTGACAAGACTGCCTTTGCCGAGAGTCAGCTGGTGACCTTACGTCAGGGTGAGAGACCTGTTGAAGAGTATTGTTCTGACTTTAGGAAGTGGTGTGTAGCTTCTCGGTGGAATGACCCTGCCTTAAGGTGCCAGTTTAGATTGGGTCTGTCGAACGCCCTGCAAGACCTACTAGTTAGCTATCCCTCTTCTGACTCCCTAGATCAGGTTATGGCTTTAGCGGTACGACTTGACCGACGTCTCAGGGAACGACGACTTGAACGTTTTTGTGTTTTCTCCTCTGACTCCCCCATGATGCCTCCCGAGGTTCCGTTGCTTCGTTCTTCCACGGAAGACTCGGAGGTACCTATGCAACTCGGGGCCTCCGTGTCCCCCCAACAACGTAGAGAGTTCCGCAGGAAGAATGGTCTATGCTTCTACTGTGGGGATGACAAGCATCAAGTGAACAGCTGTCCTGGGGGTAAGAATAAGCAGCCGGAAGAACTTCCTCGCCTAAGTGATCATCAGGGAGGTCACTTGGGCGCACAGGTATTTCCCGTAAATATGAAACGTGATAAAATCTTGCTTCCCTTTCAGGTCTCTTTTGGTGGTAGGTCTGCTACCGGCAGTGCCTTCGTGGATTCAGGGTCTTCTGCTAATATTATGTCTGTGGAATTTGCTATGTCTCTAGCTATGCCATTGATTGATTTGCCTAAATCTGTCCCGGTAGTGGGTATGGACTCCACTCCTCTTGCTAATGGTTATTTTACACAGCATACCCCTGTTTTTGAACTCCTTGTTGGCTCCATGCATTTGGAGCAGTGCTCTGTACCGGTGAGGCAGGGATTATCATCCGATTTGGTTTTAGGCTTTCCTTGGTTGCAGTTGCATAGTCCCATGTTTGACTGGAATACTGGGGATCTTACCAAATGGGGTAATGAATGCATGACGTCATGTTTTTCTGTTAATTCTATTTCTCCCCCTGAGGAGGTGAACACTCTACCTGAATTTGTTCAGGACTTCGCTGATGTTTTCTCTAAAGAGGCCTCCGAAGTGTTACCTCCTCATAGAGAATACGATTGCGCAATTGATTTGGTACCAGGAGCTAAGCTCCCTAAGGGTAGGGCTGGGTCTAAAAATATTAAGGCTGATGCACTTTTGCGTAGCTTCATGGCCAGCTCTCCTTTGGAGGAAGATCCTGCTTGTGTTTTGCCTCCAGGTATAATCATTTCCTCTATTGATTCTGATTTAGTCTCTGAAATTGCGGCTGATCAAGGATCAGCTCCCGGGAACCTTCCTGAGAACAAGTTGTTTGTTCCCCTGCAATTCCGGCTAAGGGTACTTGTAATTATGGGGGTAGGGAAACGGACAAGTGAGCCCTAATCTACCCGGCACTCTGTCCCTGCCTACTTGCAACGACCCGCCCTAGGCGACGGGGCACAACTGGGCGGCGGTCCCTACGCTCAGTAAGTGCACGAGACAAACAGACAAGGGTACACAAAGCTAAGCGAAATGGGGCAGTTTCCCACGGCAACACCGTGAGCAACAAGAGGGGTGAACGAGCCGAGTCAAACCAGGAGTGCACGAGGTACCAAACGCAGAGCAGGAGAGTAGTCAGTAAGCCAGGGTCAGTATGGAGCAGGATCAAATAGTAGAAGCTGTAGCTGGGCCAGGAAACCACACGAGAAGAATCACAAGCAAAGGAGGAACAGGAAAGGCAGGTATAAATAGACAGAGGGCGGGAGCTAGCTCCGTCTGGCCAGGCTGCGATAGGCTCTCCCACTCCTAAGCCTGCCATCCTGAGTGGTGGAAGATGGAGTCAGTCTCAGAGACATAGACTCAGGTGCAGACTGATTACCTATGGGCGTATACACAGAAGTTGTGCCTGGCAGATCCTTTACAGTACTTAGGGAAAATCATGACTCTGCACTATCTGGCCATCCAGGCATCCTGGGTACCAAGCACCTCATTGCCAGAAACTATTTGTGGCCTGGGTTGCCTAAAGACGTTAAGGCCTACGTCGCCGCTTGTGAAGTTTGTGCTAGGTCCAATACTCCCAGGTCCCGACCAGCGGGCTTACTATGTTCTTTGCCCATTCCCCAGAGACCTTGGACCCATATCTCCATGGATTTTATCACCGATTTGCCTCCATCTCAAGGCAAGTCGGTGGTGTGGGTTGTAGTAGACCGCTTCAGTAAGATGTGCCACTTTGTGCCACTCAAGAAACTACCCAATGCTAAGACGTTAGCTACCTTGTTTGTCAAACATATCCTGCGTCTACATGGGGTCCCTGTCAATATTGTTTCTGACAGAGGGGTACAATTTGTTTCATTGTTTTGGAGAGCCTTCTGTAAAAAGTTGGAGATTGATCTGTCCTTCTCCTCTGCCTTCCATCCTGAAACTAATGGGCAAACTGAGAGGACTAATCAATCTCTAGAACAATATTTAAGGTGTTTTATCTCTGACTGTCAATATGATTGGGTCTCATTCATTCCCCTCGTCGAGGGGTTAATACACTCCGTTTGGATTTTTGTAAACAGAAAAGCACGTGGTGCTTTTCTGTTTGCATTCAGAGTTTGACAGCTGTTGCTCGAATCACGCAGTTCGCACGGAAGTGCTTCCGTGCAACATGCGTGGTTTCCACGCACCCATTGACTTCAATGGGTGCGTGATGCGCGAAAAGCGCTAAAATATAGAACATGTCGTGAGTTTTACGCAGCGCACTCATGCTGCGCAAAACCCACGGACTGTCTGCACTGCCCCATAGAGTAATATAGGTGCGTACGACACGCGTGAAAAGCACGCGCATCGCACGCACATATATCACGCTCGTGTAAATGATGCCTTAAATTTTTTATTTTTGATTAACACCCAGTATAAACAAAGAACATAACGAATGTACTACTGCCCATTATGTATACAAATATAGCTACTATAATACGGCCCCTATATACAAGAATATAACTACTATAATACTGCCCCCAATATACAAGAATATAACTGCTATAAGGGCATGACCACACGTGGCGGATTTCCTCCGCAACTGTCCGCATCATTGCCGCACAGAATCTGCGTTGCAGATTCTGCTGCGGATCTGCACAAAATGTGCAGAAAATTGATGCGGACTAGCTGCTGCGGACTGCGGGAAAAGTGCTTCCCTTCTCCCTATCAGTGCAGGATAGAGAGAAGGGACAGCACTTTCCCTAGTGAAAGTAAACGAATTTCATACTTACCGGCCGTTGTCTTGGTGACGCGTCCCTCTTTCGGCATCCAGCCCGACCTCCCTGGATGACGCGGCAGTCCATGTGACCGCTGCAGCCTGTGCTTGGCCTGTGATTGGCTGCAGCCGGCACTTAGACTGAAACGTCATCTTGGGAGGCCGGACTGGATACAGAAGCAGGGAGTTCTCGGTAAGTATGAACTTCTATTTTTTTGACAGGTTGCTCTATATTGTGATTGGTAGTCACTGTCCCGGGTGCAGAAACAGTTACTGACGATCGCTTAACTCTTTCAGCACCCTGGACAGTGACTATTTACAGACGTCTCCTAGCAACGCTCCCGTCATTACGGGAGCCCCATTGACTTCCTCAGTCTGGCTGTAGACCTAGAAATACATAGGTCCAGCCAGAATGAAGAAATGTCAAGTTAAAAAAGCAAGACGCATCCGCAGCACACATAACATGTGCATGACAGCTGCGGACTTCATTGCGGAAATTAGAATCTCCATTGAAGTCAATGGAGAAATTCCGCCATGAGTCCGCCACTGCTCCGCAACAGACAGAGCATGCTGCGGACACCAAATTCCGCTCCGCAGCCTATGCTCCGCAGCGGAATTTTACGCATCGTCTAAACGAACACTGCTAAATTAAAGTGAAAGTCAATGGACAAACGGCTCCGCTGCGGATTAACGCTGCGGAGTGTCCGCAGCGTAATTTAATTGAAATTCCGCCACGTGTGAACCCAGCCTAATGCTGCCTCCTATATACAAGAATATAACTACTATAAAACTGCCCCTATATACAAGACTATAACTACTATAATACTGCCCCCTATATACAAGAATATAACTACTATAATACTGCCCCCTATATATAAGAATATATCTACTATAATACTGCTCCTATATACAAGAATATAACTACTATAATACTGCCCCCTATATACAAGAATATAACTACTATAATACTGCTCCCTATATACAGGAATATAACTACTATAATACTGCTCCTATATACAAGAATATAACTACTATAATACTGCTCCCTATATACAGGAATATAACTACTATAATAATGCCCCCTATATACAAGAATATAACTACTATAATACTGCTCCTATATACAAGAATATAACTACTATAATACTGCCCCTATATACAAGAATATAACTACTATAATACTGCCCCTATATACAGGAATATAAATACTATAATACTGCCCCTATATACAAGAATATAACTACTATAATACTGTCCCTATATACAAGAATATAACTACTATAATACTGCTCCTATATACAAGAATATAACTACTATAATACTGCTCCTATATACAAGAATATAACTACTATAATACTGCTCCCTATATATAAGAATATATCTACTATAATACTGCTCCTATATACAAGAATATAACTACTATAATACTGCTCCTATATACAAGAATATAACTACTATAATACTGCTCCTATATACAAGAATATAACTACTATAATACTGCTCCTATATACAAGAATATAACTACTATAATACTGCTCCCTATATATAAGAATATATCTACTATAATACTGCTCCTATATACAAGAATATAACTACTATAATACTGCCCCCTATATACAAGAATATAACTACTATAATACTGCTCCCTATATACAGGAATATAACTACTATAATACTGCTCCTATATACAAGAATATAACTACTATAATACTGCTCCCTATATACAGGAATATAACTACTATAATAATGCCCCCTATATACAAGAATATAACTACTATAATACTGCTCCTATATACAAGAATATAACTACTATAATACTGCTCCTATATACAAGAATATAACTACTAGAATACTGCTCCTATATACAAGAATATAACTACTATAATACTGCTCCCTATATATAAGAATATAACTACAGTTGAATGCCAGGTGTCTGCCCCCACATCTATGGCACAGTCGCGGTTGACCAGGGTAGTAACATACGCCTCTCTCCGAGCCCAGGTAGAAGGAGTGCGGCAGATGTCTGGTCATTCCAGTCTCCTGAACCAGCTGGATCTTGACAGAATACCCTCCATTCCAGATCTCCTCCTCATCATAGATCTTTGTTGGCAGTCTCTTCACCTCACAATATCTGCTCAACCAGTGCTGCAAATCTGCCAGAGCCACCACCTCAGACTGGAACAGGATGGTGGCGGTGACTACCTGGGGTTTAGTCAGCTGGATGACATGTAGATGCTCCCACATCGCGTGCTCCTTTGTATCATTATAAATACTCCAGAACAAGTCTAGACTATATTGCAGCTTGAAACTGATGTCATAATTCCTGCTGGAGGGAACGTGGATCAGAGTGAACACCTCAGAAGCTTTAAACTTCATAAACTCCTTCAACAAAACTTTCCCAATGTAGAGTCTGGAGGGGAGGTTTTCCTCTGGTCCTGAGTACCTGATTCTGACCGCGTTCCTCCTCTGAGGTGTGGGGTTAGTCGGTCTTGTGACGCTGGAGAACAGTCTCCTGTACTGAGGTCTGTCAGCAGGTGGGTCAGGACTGGACCTCTCCTCAGCTGATTGTACTGTAGATCCTCCTGTGTCTGCTCCTGATCGCTGTGTAACCTGCACTCCATTCACTGACACTGCGGACGGCTGAACCTCCAGAACAGGGTCTGCAATATCCGCCTCAACCTGTGCCGCTGGTTCATCAGATAGACTGTCAATCACCGCGCTGAGCGAGGTCTCACTTACAATGTCAGTATATGCGGCACTTTCTTGCTCACTCCCAGCAGTGCCACTCGCATTCACTTCATCAGTACTGCCCATAGAGTCTACTGCAGTTAACCCCTCATCAGCTGGCACACATTTCTCTGCAGCTTTAGCAGCATTTGTGTTGGCTGATTGCACAGACCCCACACATGATGAGAGATGTGATCCTCCAGCCACTGCACACTCATATCTTCCAGGGTTTCCCTGCTCCACAATATTATACACAGTATTATAGTCAGTGTCTTTTTTTGCAATGATATTTTTTCACTTCACAGTTTGGGCTCTGGTCTCCCTTTTGTTCTCAATTGCCCAGTTCTTTATTTTGGGTACTGTGCATGATTCTTTCTGCAATCTCTCCTTCAATATCACCAGCTCACGTGTGCAAACATCCAGACACTCACATTTCATCAGCTTTGCCTTTGGATCAGTCTCTTGGTTAATTTCAGTTCTCAATTTGCGAACTTGCATTTCCATTTTAAAGATACTTTTCTTTGTCATTTTTGTGCACAATTCACCAACATCATGAGATTCAGTTGACTCACCAGCCACCATTTCCAGATCATCACCTCCACCATCTCCATGCTGCAGGCCAAACTCCAGACTCTGGGCTTTCCCAGGATCATCAGCCCAGGACCCCTCCCCTCCACCTGGGTCAGAAGCCATGCATAGTCCTAACAGGGAGCTCACAAGCACACGTCTATCCTCTCCTATGGACAAGAATAGAACTACTATAATACTGCCCCTATATACAAGAATATAACTACTATAATACTGCTCCCTATATACAAGAATATAACTACTATAATACCGCCCCCTATGTACAAGAATATAACTACTATAATACTGCCCCTATATACAAGAATATAACTACTATAATACTGCCCCCTATATACAAGAATATAACTACTATAATACTGCCCCCTATATACAAGAATATAACTACTATAATACTGCTCCTATATACAAGAATATAACTACTATAATACTGCTCCTATGTATAAGAATATAACTACTATAATACTGCCCCTATATACAAGAATATAACTACTATAATACTGCTCCTATATACAAGAATATAACTACTATAATACTGCCCCCTATATACAAGAATATAACTACTATAATACTGCTCCTATATACAAGAATATAACTACTATAATACTGCCCCTATATACAAGAATATAACTACTATAATACTGCTCCTATATACAAGAATATAACTACTGTAATACTGCTCCTATATACAAGAATATAACTACTATAATACTGCTCCTATATACAAGAATATAACTACTATAATACTGCCCCCTATATACAAGAATATAACTACTATAATACTGCCCCCTATATAAAAGAATATAACTACTATAATACTGCTCCTATATGCAAGAATATAACCACTATAATACTGCCCCCTATATAAAAGAATATAACTACTATAATACTGCTCCTATATACAAGACTATAACCACTATAATACTGCCCCCTATATAAAAGAATATAACTACTATAATACTGCTCCTATATACAAGAATATAACCACTATAATACTGCCCCCTATATAAAAGAATATAACTACTATAATACTGCCCCAATATACAAGAATATAACTACTATAATACTGCCCCTATATACAAGAATATAACTACTATAATACTGCCCCCTATATAAAAGAATATAACTACTATAATACTGCTCCTATATACAAGAATATAACTACTATAATACTACCCCCTATATACAAGAATATACCTACTATAATACTGCCCCTATATACAAGAATATAACTACTATAATACTGCTCCTCTATATAAGAATATAACTACTATAATACTGCTCCTATATACAAGAATATACCTACTATAATACTGCCCCCTATATACAAGAATATAACTACTATAATACTGCCCCCTATATACAAGAATATAACTACTACAATACTGCCCCCTATATACAAGAATATAACTACTGTAATACTGCTCCTATATACAAGAATATAACTACTATAATACTGCCCCCTATATATAAGAATATAACTACTATAATACTGCTTCCTATATACAAGAATATAACTACTATAATACTGCCCCTATATATCGGAATATGACTACTATAACACTGCTCCTATATACAAGAATATAACTACTATAATATTGCCCCTATATAAAAGAATATAACTACTATAATACTGCCCCTATATACAAGAATACAACTACTATAATACTGTCCCCTATATACAAGAATAGAACTACTATAATACTGCTCCTATATACAAGAATATATCTACTATAATACTGCCCCCTATATACAAGAATATAGCTACTATAATACTGCCCCTATGTACAAGAATATAGCTACTATAATACTGCCCCTATATACAAGAATATAACTACTATAATACTGTCCCCTATATACAAGAATATAACTACTATAATATTGCCCCTCTATACACATATATAACTACTATAATACTGTCCCTATATACAAGAATATAACTACTATAATACTGCTCCTATATACAAGAATATAACTACTACAATACTGTTTTATATGGATAGAGTATTACTATAGCACTGAATAATAATCAAATATAACACCAGCTGCTCTGTATGTGATGAAGCAGAGCTCTACCAGAGACGTTCTTATCAGATAGTTTTCTGCAGATGTGAAGCGTTTAGTGTGAAGATGTTTGGTGTCGGGGTATAGCTGGTTTATGTCAGCCATCTGTCTGTCTTCTCTGTCACAATTACATTTTTATTAACCAAACATAAGAAAAAGGAAAACGTTTAAGAATTTGGTCCTAAGAAAATCATAGAAGCATAGAGAAATATAATTATGCTATTTGGTGGCTTACAGGAGACATCATCTGACATTGGAGAGCTGCATGCAAAATCCTCCCTCTGCCGCTTATCTCTCAGACGTTTCATATTAATATATAGGTCACTTTCTAAGAGTCGTCTTAAATTTCAGACAGTCCTTCTGAAGCGTGGTTCAAGATTTGAATATTATTACCGTGGACCTACAAATCTGAGGTCAGGACTGGCAGAGTTCATGTAACACGATGAGACAGATAGAGGATAGGGCCGGCAGCGATCCCAAGGCAGGAACAATCCAGGACATAACCAACCAGGTTTTCATAATCAGAGGAGATTAACCAAAGGCAGAGCAATGACCAACTGACCTGTGCCTGTCCCTTTAAGATGTAGCAGAGCTGGGACAACTATGGAAAGGCCGGCAGCGGTGACACAAGCAGACACAGGTATATTATAGACTCATTAAGGGATCCTGGGACCATCTCTGTAGCCTCCATTTTCACTAATAAGATATATGGACAGTGTTATGTATTTATTATCGTTTCTACACCTCCCAGTTACCCTCTTACCCCCCGAGAGGCATCCTGAGGCGGGTTTGATGATGCTTAAAGGGTTATTCCCATCTACAAAAATCGAGCTATTAAGCTCATCCTTCTAAAGGTAATAATTTTTCTAATTACCTGTCTGTCGCCCAGCGATGTCGTTTTCGTGATATTCATGATTGAAGTCGCTGTCCGTCCCTCTTTGTTTGTAGCTCGTTGTCTAGGGATCCTGCCACCGCTATTTACCTTTAGCGGTGGCCGCGCATGCGCAATGATATCCTCTCCGTCCTTAGGAGAGGATGTCATTTTTCTCATGAATACGCATATCGGCGCATGCGCAGTAGATGCAGGACAAGGTACCTGTCGTGAGCAGAAGTCTGCGGTCCGCTGAAGGTTTGTGAAGTGTTTGTGTGTGTGTATATGTGTGTGTGTGTGTGTGTTTGTTTGTTTGTGTGTTTGTTTGTGTGTATATGTGTTTGTGTGTGTGTATATGTGTTTGTGTGTGTATATGTGTTTGTGTGTGTATATGTGTTTGTGTGTGTGTGTATATGTGTGTTTGTGTGTATATGTGTGTTTGTGTGTATATGTGTGTATATGTAAGTGTGTTTGTGTGTACACCGCGTTCCAAATTATTATGCAAATGTTATTTTTCGCTGATTTTCCTAAATAGTCGATGCAAATGACAGTCGGTATAATCTTCAGCCATCAACCGTTGGAGTATAATGTGAATTTTATTGAACAAATCTCCTAATGTTAACCGATGTTTTTTTAGAAGTAAAAAACTCAAAATGCTTCACATTATTATGCACAACAGAGATCAGAACACTTTAAAGGTTGTAAAGAGAACTAAAATGGTAATTTGTTGAATTTGCAGCATCATCAGGTCATATTTACAGAAATCAAAAGCTCTTTCACTCAAAAAAAAAACTGACCAGGCCAAGTTACATGTTAACATAGGACCCCTCCTCTGATATCACCTGCACAATTCTTGCATCCATTGAATTTGTGAGTATTTGGACAGTTTCTGCTGGAATATCTTTGCAGGATGTCAGAATAGCCTCCCAGAGCTTCTGTTTTGATGTGAACTGCCTCCCACCCTCATAGATATTTTGCTTGAGGATGCTCCAAAGGTTCTCAATAGGGTTGAGGTCAGGGGAACATGGGGGCCACACCATGAGTTTCTCTCCTTTTATGCCCATAGCAGCCAATGACACAGAGGTATTCTTTGCAGCATGAGATGGTGCATTGTCATGCATGAAGATAATTTTGCTACGGAAGGCACGGTTCTTCTTTTTGCACCACGGAAGAAAGTGGTCAGTTATAAACTCTACGTACTTTGCAGACTTCATTTTCACAAAGGGGCCAACCAGCTCTCTCCCCATGATTCCAGCCCAAAACATGACTCCGCCACCTCCTTGCTGACGTCGCAGCCTTGTTGGGACATGGTGGCCATTCACCAACCATCCACTACTCCATCCATCTGGACCATCCAGGGCACTCATCAGTAAACAACACGGTTTGAAAATTAGTCTTCATGTATTTCTGAGCCCACTGCAACCGTTTCTGCTTGTGAGCATTGTTTAGGCGAGGCCGAATAATAGCTTTATGCACACTTCCAAACCTCTGGAGGATCCTACACCTTGAGGTCCGCGGGACTCCAGAGGCACCAGCGGCTTCAAATACCTGTTTGCTGCTTTGCAATGTCATTTTAGCAGCTGCTCTCCTAATCCTATTAATATGTCTGGCAGAAACCTTCCTCATTATGCCTTTATCTGAACTAACCCGTCTGTGCTCTGAATCAGGCACAAATCTTTTCACAGTACGATGATTACGCTTAAGTTTTCTTGAAATATCCAATGTTTTCATACCTTGTCCAAGGTATTGCACTATTTCACGCTTTTCGGCAGCAGAGAGATCCTTTTTCTGTCCCATAATGCTTGAAACCTGTGGCCTGCTTAATAATGTAGAACGTCCTTCTTAAGTTGTTTTCCTTTGATTGGGCACACCTGGCAAACTAATTATCACAGGTGTCTGAGATTGATTACAATGATCCAAAGAGCCCTAAGGGTATGTTCACACGCTAGCTGTCATTTACGGCTGAAATGACAGCCTGTTTTCAGAAGAAAACAGCTGCGTCGTTTCAGCCGTAAATGCTCCTCCTCGTAATATACGAGGCGTCTGTGACGCTCGTATATCTTGAGCTGCTCTTCATTGAGTGCAATGAAGAACGGCTCAAATTACGTTGCAAAGAAGTGCCCTGCACTTCTTTGCCAAGGCAGTCAATTTACGCGTCATCGTTTGACAGCTGTCAAACGACGACGCGTAAATTACAGGTCGTCTGCACAATACGTCGGCAAACTCATTCAAATACGCCTCGTTTACACCTGAAAATAGGTTGTGTGAACCCAGCCTAAGACACAATACCATCCATGAGTTTAATTGAAAAACTAATAATTAAATGTTTATGACACTTAAATCCAATTTCATAATAATTTGGAACTCTGTGTGTGTGTGTGTGTGTGTTTTTGTGTGTGTTTTTGTGCGTGTATATATGTGTGCGTGTATATATGTGTAGGTGAGTATAATTATTGGTATTGTTCACATTGATAACTTTTATTTTTATTTTGTTGCAGATTTTGCTGTACCGATTGGACTACATCTTTGATTCGTTGGACTACTGCGTAGATCTAAGTTTTCTCAAAAATGTTAATAAAATGGTTAACGAGGGTTTTGTTGGGGATTTCTTATTTCAATAAAAAAAATTGTATTTGTGTTTTTTTTAAAACTTTATTAGTGCCTAGATAATGGCAGTTGGCTGATTGACAGCGTCCATTATTAAGGCGGGGCTTAGTGTTAGCCGGTGCAGAGGCTAGCACTAACCACCCATTATTACCCCGGTACCCACCACCACCAGGGGTGCCGGGAAGAGCCACGTATGATCCAGTACCCGACCATCTGCTGTGATGGCCGGCTACTGGGGCGGCCGCAGGCTGGTATTATGAGGCTGGAAGGGCCAAAAACAGTGGTCCTTCCCACCCTGGTAATGCTAGGCTGCTGCTGCTGTGTTGTATCTGGCTGGTTATGAAAATGGGGGGGGTCCCACGTTGTTTTTTTTTTTTTCAATTAAGAAATTTAACAATAGACGTGGGGTCCCCCACATTTTTAACCAGCCAGCTACAAAACAGCAGCAGCCTGCCATTACACGGGTGTGAAGGGCCACTGGTTTTGTCCATTCCCAGGCTAATAACACCAGCCTGCGGCCGCCCCAGTGATCCCCCATCACTGGGTCGAGCACTGGATCGTACCAGGTTCTTCCTGATAACCGTAGTGGAGGTTGATACCGGGGTAATGGCCGTTTACTGCTAGCCTAATGGACGTCGTAAAAAAACTGTCATTATGCATGCACTAAAAAAGCATGAAAAAAACAGATATTCCCCCCAAAAATTATTGAAATAAATAATCCACCACAGAATCCTCGCTAACCATTTTATTTAAACAAAAATCGTAGATCATCGCAGTAGTCCACCGAATATACTACGTTGTACAATAGGTCCAGCGTAACCTGATTAAAATATATAAATTAGGCCTGCAGCATTCTTTTGTGAAATGATTCCTTGTGCTGTCTCTTTTTTTTAACGTTTTTTTTTTCAGAATACAGCAAAACTTTAAAAATATTTGTATCAAATCTCAGTTTTTTTTAAAAATAATTATTTGGTCACTACACTTTCCCTTTAGAAAAAAAAAATAGCTTTACTAAAGTAGTCCTCGAATTCAACTTAATCAAGCAACCAAAATGTTCTAAAAACACAAAAAAAATAAATGATAACACATGAGGTAGGCTTACATACAGCGTACATGGGTGACACTGTCTGTTATATCAAGTATCTAAGCCAACAAAAAGTTAGGCTTAGATACAGGTGCACAGCAGACACAAATCTTATACTATGTAAGATTTCTGTCTTCTCTGTCTCATTACATAATTGTCACGGTCACAGGGTATGTGGACCCACTAGGCCGCTCCGCCGTAGCGGGGAGGCCGCTGACCAGGTCACAGTCTATGCGAAAGTCAATGGCAGACAGTAACGCTTGGGTACCTGAAATAGTCCGGACGGTGGCTGTGGCTTCAGCACGGATGGAGGCTGGTGCGGCAGGTGGCGCCAGACGTGGCGGGCAGTATCCGATGAAGCAAAAGACACTGGACATGGCAGAAGACACTGGACGTGGCAGAAGACACTGGACGTGGCAAACGACACTGGACGTGGCAGAAGACACTGGACGTGGCAGAAGACACTGGAAGTGGCAGAGGACACGACTCCAACGCTGGTAGGCACAGGAACTGAAACAATACGGAATACAGGAACGGGTAACAGGGCACGGGTAACAGCTGGAACGGGGAAACACTAAGGGACCATTTGCCAGACAGACTGGGATAGACTAACAACGCTAAGGAAAGGGGCCTTCTTATAGACCAGGAAATCAGGGCAGTTGATTATGACGATCCTTTTGTGCGCGCTGGCCGTGTAAGGCCGTGCGCGAGCGAGCGCGCTGGGCCTCTAAGGCTGTGCGCGCGCGAGCGCGCGCACCCTACGGGACACGACAGGACGGGGTGGAAGTGAACGCTGGCATCTCCTAGGAGGGAGACAGGGACCAGCACTCACGGATCCATGGCTGCGGGCGTCGGGGGGTGAGTAAACCCGACGGCCCGCGGCCATGGACGTTACAGTATCCCCCCTCTTACGCCCCCTCTTCTTGGGACCAGAGCGAGAGAGGAACTTTTTAATGAGAGCAGGAGCACTGAGGTTCTCTTATGGCTCCTAGGACCTCTCCTCAGTACCAAACCCCCTCCACTCCACCAAATAGAAAGTCCTTCTTCCTACCCTCTTGCAGTCCAGGATCTCCTTTACCTCGAATATATCAGAAGGGCCGCTGAGAGCAACTGTGGAACTAGAAGTCTTGCTGTAGCGGTTCAGGACCACTGGTTTCAGGAGGGACACATGGAAGGAGTTAGGGATTCTGAGGGTAGGAGGCAGCCACAGTTTATAGGAGACAGGATCAATCTGTTGCAGAATCTCGAAAGGACCAAGGAACCTGGGAGCGAACTTGTATGAGGGTACCTTTAGGCGAATGTTCCGAGAGGACAGCCAGACTTTAGTCCCTGGAAGATACTGAGGTGGTTCTCTTCTCTTAGTATCTGCCTTTCGCTTCATGCAATCTACTGCCAGCAAAATAGAGGACCGGGTCTGTTGCCAGATTTGCAGGAAGTCCCCATATGCAGAGTCAGCAGCGGGTACCTGAGATGAAGTCGACACAGGAAGAGGGACTCTGGGATGTTGACTGTACACGATGTGAAACGGAGTGGAAGTGGTGGACTCACTTGTGTGGTTGTTGTATGAAAACTCCGCCAATGATAGAAGCTGTACCCAGTTATCGTGCTGTGAAGAGATGAAGTGGCAGAGATAATTTTCCATGATCTGGTTGATCCTCTCAACTTGCCCATTGGACTGGGGGTGATAGGCAGAGGAAAAGTCCAAACTCACATCCAGGAGTTTACAGAGGGCTCTCCAGAACTTGGAGGTAAACTGAACCCCCCGGTCGGACACAATGTGAAGGGGCAAGCCATGCAAGCCAAAGATGTGCTGAATTGAAGAGACTCGCCAGTCGGGGAGCAGAAGGTAGGCCGGTCAGCGGGATAAAATGTGCAATCTTAGAGAACCGGTCCACCACCACCCAGATGGTGTTGCATCCTGCTGAGGGAGGAAGGTCTGTGACAAAGTCCATTGCGATGTGCTGCCAGGGGGCACTGGGTACAGGCAGAGGTTGAAGCAGGCCGGCAGGCTTGCTGTGAGTCACTTTGTTAGAGGCACACACCGTGCAAGCAGAGACAAAGTCCAGAACATCCTTAGGT